>NC_137775.1:112255474-112578797 GCF_963455305.1 Plecotus auritus | reverse complement strand
CTTGTTGATGTCGTCTTGGGATAGCTGTCGGCCTCCGTGGTCAGCGACTTCTCATCCTCAAAAAGTCTCAGCTGTTTCTTGTCTTAAAAAATCTTTGATCTCCGCTGCAGATGGAGATGGGTGTCAGAGATGGGAGTAGACGTCCATTCACAGTCAGGTGACTTTTTTTAAATGAGAAATGTGAATCCATGAGCTAACTCCTTTAAGTTTAGCTGCACATGGGTTAGTTAGTAATACCTGGTAAGGTCCCCTCCAACGAGGTTGGGGACAGTCTTTTATTTGGTGTCTTTTCCAATACACCAAATCTCCTGGTTGTAAGCCATGATCTTTGAAATCTTCGTCTCCCAGGAGCCACACTGTGAAATGAATCTGTTACTAATTTGTTAGTTCTTACAATGCAGAATGTCTGCTCTTTACTTTTCCTTATATTTGGGAAACAAAAGATGTAAAAGTCAACAATATTTTTAACAGAGTCATAAGAATAATTATCCTCAATTCATTTAGTCCCATAGTTATTTTTGTTTGTCCTAATTATTTGCCAGTAGTTTTTGAATTCAGTTATTCCTTGAAGTTCTATAAATCTTCATCCAGTTCAAAAATACGACCTGCTTAGAAGCCTGCAATTTAAAGTCAGAGTCCTTTTCATGGATTTTTCTAAACATATAATATACCTACAAATGCATCAGAATAAAGCTGTCCATGAAGGACAAAATTTAAAAGTGGCATGGTTATATATTTGATTAAAAAAACTTTGCTTTTCTATAAAATATAACATTCTAAGACAACAATTTCTTGGTAAGTAATAATCCCCATAAAATGACATAGAGAATAATAAATAATTTGTATACCTTTAGAGTCAATTATAATTTCAGCATATAAAGAATAAATAATATGTAAGATTTTAAAATGAAGCACATGGCTTATTGCAAGCAGTGTATTGAGCATTGAAAATAATTCATAAACTCCCAATATGTGAGATGCAAATACCCAGAGTATAACTGGCAGACACCCCTATAGGGAATCAGGACTCTTGGCTTGACTGGTGTCCCTGACTGGACACATGCTACCCCCTGAAAGTTTCCTGTTTGAACTTGGCTCTGAATCTTTGCAAGTTCCTTTCTGAAGCAGAGCGCCTTAACAACGCACGTGACCTGTCCCTTGCTCTTGATTAGAGCTCAGGTGCATGGTCTTTCCCGATTGGCTAATTCAAAGGGAGGGGTTGGCCTTTGCTTTTCAAGATGGCAGCCCCCAGGGAAGCGGCAAGCCATGTGGCCAACATGGCGGCTGCCAAGTCAGGCAGTCCAAAATGGCGGCTGTCTAAACTGTTCTTTGACAGAAAAGATGATTTGTTTATCCTATCCAATAAAAGAGTAATGTGCAAATTGACCATCACTCCAAGCACAAGATGGCCACCCCCATGTGGTCAAAGATGGCTGCCCCCATTTGGACACAAGATGGCCGCCACAAGATGGCTGGCAGGGGAAGGTAGTTGTGGGCAGTTGGGGGTGACCAGGCCGGCAGAGGAGGGCAGTTGCGGGGGAGGACCCAGGCCTGCAGGGGAGGGCAGTTGGGGGGGACCAGGCCTGCAGGGGAGGGCAGTTGTGGGTGATCAAGCAAGCAGGGAGGGCAGTTAGGGGTGACCGGGCCAGCAGAGGAGGGCAGTTGGGGGAGACCAGGTCAGCAGGGGAGGGCAGTTGGGGGGAGCATGACTGCAGGGGAGGGCAGTTGGGGGGGACCCAGGCCTGTAGTGGAGGGCAGTTTGGGGTGACCAGGCCTGCAGGGGAGGACAGTTGGGGGGACCTAAGCCTTCAGGGGAGGGCAGTTGGGAGGGAGCAGGCCAGCAGGGGAGGCCAGTTTGGGGGGACCAGGCCAGCAGGGGAGGGCAGTTGGGGGGGGGACCGGGCCTGCAGGGGAGGGCAGTTGGGGGGGACCTGGCCTTCAGGGAGGACAATTGGGAGGGGGGGACCCAGGCCTGCAGGGGAGGACAGTTGGGAGGGACTCAGGCCTGCAGGGGAGGGCAGTTGGGGGAGATCAGGTCTGCAAAGGAGAGCAGTTGTGGGTGATCAGGCCAGCCAGGAGGGCAGTTAAGGGAGACCAGGCCAGCAGAGGAGGGCAGTTGGGGGGGACCGGGCCTGCAGGCGAGGTCAGTTGGAGGGTACCAAGCCTGCAGGGGAGGACAGTTGGGGGGCCAGGCCTACAGGAGAAGGCAGTTGGGGGGACCCAGGCCAGCAGGGGAGGGCAGTTTGGGGGGACCAGGCCAGCAGGAGAGGGCAGTTGCGGGGGATAAGGCCTGCAGGGGAGGGTAGTTGGGGGGGGGGACAGGCCTGCAGGGGAGGGCAGTTGTTGGCAATCAAGCCAGCAGGGAGCGCAGTTAGGGGTGACCAGGTTGGCAGAGGAGGGGGGAGACCAGGTCTGCAAAGGAGAGCAGTTGTGGGGGGACCAGGCCTGCAGGGGAGGACTGTTGGAGGGGGGGAACCCAGGCCTGCAGGGGAGGGCAGTTAGGTGTGACCAGGCCACCAGGGGAGGGCAGTTAGAGGTGACCGGCATGCAGGGGATGGCAGTTGGGGGCAACTAGGCCTGCAGGGGAAGGCAGTTAGGGGCAATTGGGCCAGCCGGGAAGCAGACATTGATCAGGTTGGCAGTGCAGTGGTTAGGGGTGATCAGGCTGGCAGGCAGAAGAGGTTAGGGGCAATCAGGCAGAGGCAGGTGAGCAGTTGGGAGCCAGCAGTCCTGGATTGTGAGAGGGATGTCCAACTGCCCATCCCTTGAGGGGTCCCAGATTGGAGAGGGTGCAGGCTGGGCTGAGGGACAACCCCCCCCATGCACGAATTTCATGCACTGGGCCACTAGTTCTCACAATAAACAGGGGAAGAGCAAACCAAATTCCCTAAAAGATAGACAGCCAAAATTATATTGCAGACAAACAGAAATCTCACTAGCTGTTTCTGGTGGCTGAACCCTGAGAAGGAGAGCAAGAGCCCCCAAGATTAAGAATTCTTGGCAGCTGCTGGGACATTCTTGCAATCTCCCTCACACTTTCAACCCCACCACACATAACTAGGCTTCCCCAAAGCGGGACTTGCCTCTTCTTAAAATAAGTTAAACAACAACAAAGAGACACAAAAACATCAACACTCTTATACAGGTGCACAGAACACACTAAAAGTTTACACCAGAGAATGTCCAGCATTAAAATTACCAAAGCAGTGTCTTTTGTCCCTGGTTTGGGAACTGCCCCTCTATAGAATTTCAGTACACTCTCAATGGACTATTCAAAAAAAAAAAAAATGGGCTGGGGTCTTTTCTAGTTGCCTCTACCTCCCTTTGTCTGGGTGAATCTTCTATGAAGATAAATCAGAGGCATGTTTCCTATGGGGAAAAGTGGGGTGTAGACATTTATTAACTTCAGAATAGAATGGTTCTGAGACAGTCTATAAATTTTTTTTATTAATTTCCATCTTATTGGAAGAAATTTTTTTCTGTGCTTTTCCTTAGAAGCTTCTAATTTCCATATCAAGATATGCTTCCAATATACTCATTCAGTTTAATTTCAGAGCCTGCATTTTCTAATTTCTGCATGCAAAATATTAACATAGGTACCCCAAACAAACTGCATTTTTGGCCATTTCTCAGTTAATATTTCCTAGTTAATCTTCCCATTTCTGTAAATACTTGCTTGTAAAGGCTTCCTATCAGGAGTATTAAATGAGGGGTTTTGGGAGCTTCTGGCCTTGGAGGCACAATTTCCCATGTTAATTTTTTTTTTTTAATTTTGGATATCTGTAGTCTGAGCAAACTTTCTAGACATGTTATGTAGTGGGTCAAATGTGGCCTCAGTTTCCCTCCTGGCTGTCTAAAACCACAGGAAAGGTTCGGGGCCTGGGAAGACCAAGCCTTATGGTGGCCCCCTAGATGAGCCATCTTACCAAATAATAGAGAAACATGTGAATTGACCGTACCTCCTGCTACGCCCACAGCCAATCAGAGTGAGTATGCAAATTAACCCAACAAAGATGGCGGTTAATTTGCATACATACCTGGGTCCTGGGAACCTCCTCGGCACCCAGGTCACTTCCAGCTGGCCATAGGAGGGGGTGGGGCCCTTCCCAAGCCTAAAGCCTCCGCGGAGGCTTTAGGCTTGTGAAGGGGCCGAGCCTGTGATCGGAGGGGCAGGGGGGAGGGTGCCCCCTTCCCAAGCCTAAAGCCTGGGAGGGGTCAAGCCTGCGACCAAACACAGACCATCCAGAAGTCAGCCCTGGGTTGCCCAGCTACAGCCTGGCAACCCAGCACTGACTGCCCAGGTGGCTGAGACCCAGAAAGTGAGTCAGGGTCTGATTTGCAGCCTCAGTGGAAACTGTTGATCAATGTACTTACCTCCCTCTTCCTCTCCCTCTTTCTTTCTTTCTGATCTTCGCCATCAGCCAGGCTTTTCTTTCTCTCCCGGCCTCTGCGGGGGGCTGCTGTTAAGCCCCGCCTCTTTGATCAGGCCCAGAGATAGGCCTGGAGATGCTGACTGGCATAGGAACAAAACAATCAGAACCAAAGGTGGGTGCTGTGGGGACCCAATGGCTGTGTAGGAGGTGGAGCTTTTGATGCTGACTGGCATAGGAACCGACCAATCAGAACCAAAGGTGGATGCTGTGAGGAAACAATGGCAGCCTAGGAAGCAGAGCTTCTGACCCTGATTAGCATAGGAACCGACCAGTGAGAACCAAATCTGGGTGCTGTGGGGAGCCATTGGCTGCCTAGGAAGTGGAGCTTTTGACGCTGACTGGCATTGAAACCGACCAATCAGAACCAAATCTGGGTGCTGTGGGGAGCCAATGGCTATCTAGGAGGTGAAGCTTTTGACGCTGGCATAGGAACCGACCAATCAGAACCAAATTGGCCAGCAGAGGAGGGCAGTTGGGGCGACATCAGGCCTGTAGGAGAGGGCAGTTAGGGGTGATCAGGCTGGCAGGCAGAGGCAAGTTAGGAGCAATCAGGCAGGCAGGCAGGTGAGCAGTTAGGAGCCAGTGGTCCCAGATTGTGAGAGGGCTATGTGACTGACAGTTTAGGCCCGATCCCTGGGATCTGGCCTAACATGGCAGTCGGACATCCCACAAGGGGTCCCAAACTGGAGAGGGTTCAGGCTGAGTTGAGGGAACCCCCCACTCCGTGCACGAATTTTGTGCACCAGGCCTCTAGTTTAGTTAATAACGTTGCGTTGGGACTTCCCTGTGGGGCTCCTGCATTTCTGACACCTCTACAAAGATTCTTAGTCAGAGGGAAAAATGGCGGCGGAGTAGACAGACGTGTTCCGGAGCAGAAAGAAAGAACAGCTGAGGGTTGCACGAGGAGTGTTTGTTGGCAAGTTAAGGGACAGCTAAACTCCAGAATAAGGTGGGGGACTGCTAGACGGGTTTCCCCTGACTGGGCAGCCCCAACTGCGGCTAGGTCCCCTACCGGAGCTACGGGCTCCGACGAGGAGTTTGCACCATCTTGAACGGGAAAGTGGAGCTTATCGGAAGCCTGAGAATCCACAATTGCGGCACCCACAGAACAGCTGCGAGCCCCAGAACACCAGTCCCCAATAGGCGCAAACACGTGGATTCAGAGGAGCTCTACACTCCACCACGGAAAGGTCAGATTTCGCCTGGGATAAGGTGAGGTCTCTGGTCCCAGCGGGAGAGAGGAACGCATGTTTTACGGGAGCTGGAGAACCAGGGAAGTCTGTGCCTAGAAAAATCCGTGGCTGTTGGGGATGGCGTGATCCGTGAATGTGGAAGGGGGTCCTCAGAGCTGCTAACAGAAGGGATCTCTAAAAAGCAACCTATTTTGATCTGACGTGCAGGGACAGCCTAAGAATTTCAAAGGTGTGCCGGCTGCCTAGACTTACGCGCAGCCCTGGAGTTCGCACACTTGGGCTTTTTCCTCTTCAAATCCTTGCTTCTGATTACTAAGCCCAATACATAGGATCACCCAGTTGGGGACACCCTGGGAGACTGCAGGGGAAAGTGTTTTTCTGGAACCTGAAGATCAGAGCAGGGAGTGACCATCAGAGAGCCAGCTCTGAGGCAGCCCACTCCCACAAACCGGTAGTGAGTGCCACAGGGAAAGAAGGCTCTAACACTGCCTAGAGAGGCCATATATAGACCCAGAAGTCAATCCAGAAACACTGCCACCCAGGGGCTGAATCACAAATTGACTCTTGTGTAATCAAAAATAAAGGAATACGAGAAATTAAGACACACCACCTGCTTAAAATCAGGACTGGCTTACAACACTGAAGAGCAGTGGGACGCAGGGAACTGCAATACTGTCCGGACTGAGAAACAGGTGTGCCAAACAGAACAACAGAGGAAGTGAATGACTTTCACTACTTCACATTTATTTTTATTTTCTATTTTTTTATTTTCATTTTTTTCATCTTTTACTCAAGAAACTAATTTTTTTCTTTTTTCCTCACTTGATTTTACCTTTTTAATTATTACATTTTTATTTTTAATCCGTATTATTACTACTGCTATTTTATCTTTTTTTTTCCTTTCTATCTTTTTCATCTTGTTCTTTCTCTCCTAACCCCTAATTTGCCTTTTGCTGGTGGTCACCTTTATTGGAGGTTATTAATATCATGAATACATTTCTGTTCAGTGCCTTGTGTGTTGTACCTGGTAGTGCTGTATTTTGTGCCTTTAAATCAATGCAGGAGAGAGAGAACTACATAACCAGACATCCAGAGAAGAGAGACCATGGGGAGACAAAGACACAGCCCGCATATGAAAGAAAAGCAGGCATCACCAGAAAAGGAAGTAAACGAAATGGAGGCAAGCAACCTTCCAGAGAAAGAATTCAGAGAAATGGTCATAAGGTGGCTGAAAAGAATGGAAGACAAATTTGACAATATGAGCAAGAACCAAGAGGAAATGAAGAAGAACCAAGAAGAAATGAAAAATGGCATCGCTGCTGTAAAGAACTCAATAGAAAGCATCAAGAGTAGACTAGAAGAAGCAGAGGACCGCATCAGTGAGCTAGAAGACAAGATGGGAAAAAATACCCAAGTAGAGCAACTTCTAGAAAAAAAAATTAAAAGGCAGGAGGAGAGCCTAAGGGAACTTTGGGACAACATGAAACAAAACAACTTCCGCATAATAGGGGTTCCAGAAGGAAAGGAAGCTGAGCAAGGAATAGAAAACCTGTTTGAAGAAATAATGACAGAAAATTTCCCTGATATAGGGAAGAAAAAACCCACACAAATCCAAGAAGCTCACAGAGTCCCAAGCAAAATGAACCCCAAAAGACTGACGCCAAGGCAAATTATAATTAAATTAGCAAACACCAACGACAAAGTAAGAATCTTAAAAGCAGCAAGAGAGAGACAGAAAGTTACATACAAAGGAACCCCCATCAGACTAGCAACTGATTTCTCAACAGAAACTCATCAGGCCAGAAGGGAATGGAATGAAATATACAAAGTCATGCAAAGGAAGGGTCTGAATCCAAGAATACTGTACCTAGCAAGGCTATCAATCAAAATTGAAGGTGAAATCAGGAGCTTCACAATCAAAAAAGGACTAAGGGAATTTATTACCACCAAACCAGCAATGCAAGAAATGCTAAAGGGTCTGCTGTAAAAAAAAAAAAAAAAAAAAAGAGAGAGAGAGAGAGAAATAGGAAGCGACGAAGGAACACAGAGGTAAAGAATAAAAATGGTGACAAATAATTACCTATCAATAATAACTTTAAATGTAAATTAATTAAATGCCCCAATCAAAAGACATAGGGTAACAGATTGGATAAGAAAACACGACCCATATATCTGCTGTCTACAAGAAACCCACCTCAGTAAAAAAGACGCACACAGACTGAGGGTGAAGGGATGGAAAAAGGTTTTCCAGGCAAATGGAACTGAAAAAAAAAAGCTGTGGTAGCAATACTTATATCTGACAAATTAGATCTCAAAGTGAAGGACATAACAAGAGATAAGGAAGGCCACTTCATAATACTAAAGGGAGCAATCCAACAAGAAGAAATAACTCTGGTAAACATATATGCAACCAATACAGGAGCACCCAAATACATAAAAAACTCCTGGAGGATATCAAGGGGGAGATTGACAGCAATACAATCATAGTAGGAGACTTTAATACCCCACTAACACCATTGGACAAATCCTCTAAACAAAAAATCAGCAAAGAAACATCAATCCTAAATGACTCACTAGACCAGATGGAATTAATTGACATCTTCAGAACATTTCACCCCAAAGCCACAGATTATACATTCTTCTAAAATGCACATGGGTCATTTTCAAAGATAGACCATATGTTGGGACATAGGCAAAGTCTCTTCAAATTCAAGAAGATAGAAATCATATCAAGCATCTTCTCAAACCACAGTGGCATAAAACTGGAAATAAACTACAATAAAAACAACCCAAAAAAATCAAACACATGGAGACTAAACAGCATTCTATTAAACAATGACTGGGTTACCAGAGAGATCAAGGAAGAAATAAAAAACATCATGGCAACAAATGACAATGAAAACACTACAATCCAAAATCTATGGGACACAGCGAAAGCAGTCTTGAGAGGGAAGTTCATAGCTCTACAAGCCTACTGTAAAAAACAAGAAACAATGGTAATAAATTACCTAACCCTACAACTCAAAGAGTTAGAAAAAGAACAACAAGAAAAGCCCATTGTAAGCAGAAGGAAGGAAATAATAAAGACAGAGCAGAGATAAACGACATAGAGACCAAAGAAACAATACAAAAGATCAACAAAACCAAGAGCTGGTTCTTTGAAAGGATAAACAAGATTGATGAACCTCTAGCCAGGCTCACCAAGAAGCAAAGAGAGAGGACATAAATAAACAAAATCAGAAACAAAAGAGGTGAAATAACAACAGATCCTGCCGAAATACAAATGATTTTTAAAAAATACTATGAACAACTCTATTCCAACAAACTGGACAACCTGGAGGAAATGGACATATTCCTAGAAAAATATAACCTTCCAAAACTCAATCAGGAAGAATCTAAACAGCTCAATATGCCAGTAACTATGGAAGAAATTGAAGCAGTCATCAAAGAGCTTCCGGCAAACAAAAGCCCGGGGCCAGACGGCTTCACAGGAGAGTTTTACCAAACATTCAAGGAAGAACTAAAACCTATCCTCCTCAGACTATTCCAAAAAATTCAAGAGGAAGGAACACTTCCAAGCTCCTTCTATGAAGCCAGCATCACCCTAATACCAAAACCAGATAAAGACAACACAATGAAGGAGACTTACAGGCCAATATCCCTCATGAACGTAGATGCCAAAATCCTCAACAAAATTCTAGCAAATCGGATCCAGCAGTACATCAGAAAGATGATACACCATGACCAAGTAGGGTTTATCCCAGGAATGCAAGGATGGTACAATATCTGCAAATCAATAAATGTGATACATCACATAAACAAATTGAGAGATAAAAATCACATAGTCATACCAATTGATGCAGAAAAAGCATTTGACAAAATCCAACACCCTTTCTTGATAAAAACTCTCAACAAGGTGGGAATAGAAGGATCATACCTCAACATAATAAAAGCTATATATGATAAACCCACAGCTAACATCATACTCAATGGGCAAAAACTAAAACCATTTCCCCTAAGAACAGGAACAAGACAGGGATGCCCACTCTCACCACTCCTGTTCAACATAGTACTGGAAATATTAGCCATTGCAATTAGACAAGAAGAAGAAATAAAAGGCTTCCAAATTGGAAAAGAAGAAGTAAAGCTGTCCTTATTTGCAGATGACATAATATTGTACATAAAAACCCCAAAAGACTCCATCAAAAAACTAACAGACTTAATAAGTGAATTTGGCAATGTAGCAGGATACAAAATTAACGCCAATAAATCTATGGCATTTCTATACACCAATAGTGAAATTACAGAAAGAGAGACTTAAAAAAGCAATCCCATTTACCATCGCACCAAAAAAATTAAGATACTTAGGAATAAACCTAACCAAGGAGGTAAAAGACCTATACGCGGAAAACTACAGGACACTGAAAAAAGAGATAGAGGAAGATGTAAACAGATGGAAGAACATACCATGTTCATGGATTGGTAGAATCAACATCATTAAAATGTCCATACTACCCAAAGCTATCTATAGATTCAATGCACTCCCCATTAAAATACCAATGGCATATTTCACAGACCTAGAAAGAACTCTCCAAAAATTCATCTGGAATAAAAAAAGACCCCGAATAGCCACAGCAATCCTGAGAAAAAAGAATAAAGTAGGAGGGATCTCAATACCAGATTTCAAGCTGTATTATAAAGCCACTGTCCTCAAAACAGCCTGGTACTGGCACAAGAATAGACATATAGATCAATGGAATAGAATAGAGAATCCAGATATTGACCCAAACCAATATGCGCAATTAATATTTGACAAAGGAGGCATGAACATACAATGGAGTCAAGACAGTCTCTTCAATAAATGGTGTTGGGAAAATTGGACAGATACATGCAAAAAAAATGAAACTAGATCACCAACTTACACCATACACAAAAATAAACTCAAAATGGATACAGGACTTAAATATAAGACGGGAAACCATAAAAATACTAGAGGAATCCACAGGCAGCAAAATCTCAGACATATGCCGAAAGAACTTTTTCACTGAAACTGCCCCTAGGGCAACGGAAGCCAAAGGGAAAATAAACAAATGGGAGTACATCAAAATAAAAAGCTTTTGCACAGCAAAAGAAACCATAAACAAAACAACAAGAAACCCCACTGTATGGGAGAACATATTTGCAAATGTTATCACTGATAAAGGTTTAATCTCCAACATCTTCAGGCAGCTTATACAACTTAATAAAAGGAAGATAAATGGTCCAATAAAAAAATGGGCAACGGACCTAAATAGAATCTTTTCAAAAGAAGACAGAAGGAAGGCCAAGAGACACATGAAAACATGCTCAAAGTCACTAATTATCCGAGAGATGCAAATCAAAACGACAATGCGATACCATCTCACACCTGTCAGAATGGCTATCATCAATAAATCAACAAACGACAAGTGTTGGCGAGGATGCGGAGAAAAAGGAACCCTCGTGCACTGCTGGTGGGAATGCAGACTGGTGCAGCCACTGTGGACAACAATATGGAGTTTCCTCAAAAAACTGAAAATGGAACTCCCATTTGACCAGTAATCCCACTCCTAGGAATATATCCTAAGAAACTAGAAACACCAATCAGAAAGGATATATGCACCCCTATGTTCATAGCAGCACAATTTACAATAGCTAAGATTTGGAAACAGCCTAGGTGCCCGTCAGCAGATGACTGGATCAGAAAACTATGGTACTTCTACACAATGGAATACTATGCTGCCATAAAAAAGAAGGAATTATTACCATATGTAGGCACCTGGATGGAATTAGAGAACATTATGCTAAGTGAAATAAGCCAGTCAATGAAAGAAAAATACCACATGATCTCACTCATTTGTGGATAATGAAAAACATTATAAACTGATGAACAAAAAGATAGATATAGAGGCAGTAAAGCATCAAACAGACTGTCAAATTACAGCGGGAAGGTTAGGGAGAGGTGGGGGAAATAAGAGATCAACTGAAGGACTTATATGCATGCATATAAGAGTAACCAACGGATGCAAAACATTGGGGGGTGAGGGCATGTATGGGAGTGGGATGGGGGGGCAATGGTAAGATATGTACACATATAATACCTTAATAATAATAAAAAAAAGATTCTTAGTCACCTAAGAACACCCCAGAATTGGACTATTCTAAAAAAAAAATGTTGCCCTTTTATCTTTGGAGCTGAATGAGTTCAGCTCATCTACGGCGAAGGTTATTTTTGCTCAGACTCTCCGCAATTCCAAATGAAAAGCCAAAATCAAAACCAGCGACCCATTTTTTCCTCCAGTCCCACCTTAGCCTGGGTTCTGTCAACCCTTAATCGGGGTTCTGTCAACCCTGGTTCCACCTCAAGGATTTTAAAACACAGCTCAGATAAAGTTAGACCCTCTACCAAAGAAAAGGGAAGGTCCTGGATCCAAGAGACAACTCACCCAAGTTCATCCAATGGGCGGAGAACCGAAGCTCAATGGGCCCTTTGCTGGATCCTAGCACCGAGTCTAAGTCCAAGGGATGGTCCTGGGTGAGCCTCTTTGGAATCCTGCCACAACTATGCCAAGTAATGTTAATGTAAAAAAAAAAATTGAAACCTGTAAAGAATTTTTGTGAGTTTATTTGAGCCAAACTGTCAACATATGCCAGGAAGAAGAACCTCAACAAATTGAGATAATGCTCCCTGTAAGGATAAATCTTGATCACTGTGTATGAGTCACTCTGCAGGGGCTGCCCTTGAGGAAGAGTTGTTCTCAGCAGGGTCTGGTGCTTCCTGGCAACCCCTTTCAGTGTGCCGCTTATGTGGCTAGTTGGATTGAGCTCTGGTGTGTTCTGAAGATCACCACTGGTTGTGTTGGTTCTGGGTCTATTTGGGAAAGACTCAGGTACAGGTTGATTTCACACATTGTGTTTAACTGGCCTTGGGTTACCTTTCTGGAGCTACATAGCTTTACGCTGTTTGTGGCTGCATCTTCTTGGCCTTGCTGTGTGTAGGAAGGGCCAATCTGTGTCAGACAGTCATCTTCCTCCAGCTTAAGTGTGGGGACAGTTCTATAAAAGGTCCTAGGCTCTCTGAGGTTGCCAGGTCTTCCTCCAGAGCCTTCTGAAGGAAGACTGTAGAGTGGGCTGTGGCTGGTCTCAATGCACAGACACTTGCACAGTTCATGATCTTGGTAAGGCAGGATGACCAGAGTAGAGAGAAAGGGCTAGTGGATCTCCTACTAGAGCATTGCACAGTTAGATATTCAATGACGGGAAATGGCTCCTATTCCAAAGCCAAACCACTCAGTCTCTACCAGAGTCTCTAACTCTAGCTCCCCTAGGAGCCATAGGTTTGGGTTGGGCTCAGCTAGACATTTGCTCTGTAGGAGCAAGCTCAGCAGGGCAGAGCCACCCTGACTAGGGAGGACAGGTTTTTAAAAATCTCCAGTTGGGGGTGGTGCTGGCCAATCCGGCAGGAGGAGGTCAACCACTTTGTTCCAGTCCCAAACAATAGCCTTTGAAGACACACACTCTAAATGCCCCAGCTCCAAGCAGCACGCCCTTCCCCCCCCCCCCCCCCCCCCCCCCCCCGTATAACTGAGCTCAGCAGGGAATGGCCACTGGGACTTGGGAGGACAAAGCCAAAGCATCTCTTGTTTGGGCTGGTGCTGGCAAGCCTGGGGAAGGACAGCAGGCACTTATTCCCCTTCCCAGGACACCAAGGGCTGAGCTCACATGGGAAGTAGAAGTTGCACACCCCACAGTGTAGCCACACAACCCTGATTCCCAGACGAAGGTCTTTCTGGGTGATGCTCTGGTAAGGTCCCAGCTCTGCGCAGTACTCTGATCTCTTTGCATGACTTAATGCACAGGGCAGGTCCACAAAGTGGAAGGACAGGGCAAGGGATTCAATAAGTTGGAGGGGGGGCGCTGGCTGTGTCCTCAAGGTGGGGAAGAATGGTCCTATTTCTAAAGCTACACAGTTCAATCACTGCCCCAGTCTTTGCCAAGAGCTTCTTCAGAAAAAGAGCCCCAAAGGTCCCTGCTTAGTGCAGCTAAGAGGCAACTTTGCAGGACCCAAGCATGGCGGAGTGGTGTTGCCAGTAGTTAGAGGACCAGGCAGTGCACTCCACAGGCTGGTGTTATAACAATAGGAGTGCTCAATCCTGGGAAGGTGGTGTCTGGGTTTCTAGCAGACCCTCTTCTCTCCCAGGCAGCTGAATCTCCACTTATTTTCATCACCTGTTTCTATGTGGGTGGCTCTTCCTGGTTTTGTTGCTCTGGATTGAGACTCCATGAGCAGAGTCGAGAGAAAGGGTCTGTTTGGGAGGGCGTTTTGCAGCCAAAATATCTTTCTGGCTTCTTAGCCACTGCACATAGGTGAGGGAGCTAGCCTGTTCCATGTTTCTGTCTTTCTTATTAGTCTCTAGTGGCTTCTTCTGCAAATCCTTGGTTATAATATCTCATTTTAGCTATCTTTCAGTTGGTTATTCAGGTTGATGGCTCTATAATTTATCTGTAATCCTGTTTGGGGCCAGGAGCAGGTGACTGTGGCTTCCATCTACTCTATAGCCATCTTTGATTCTCAAAAATATTTAAATTTATTCCAGTTGAAGATAAATTGAAAAAAAAATCTTGCTCATGGCTAACATTTCAAACAGTATAGAGGACTTTAACCAGTTAACTGTCACGATATTCTTAATTTAATTAAAAAGGTCCACTGCTTGCGTCTATAGATGCTTATGGCGTACAAATGGTTAAACTTAAATAAATGAAAATTTTCCCTACAACCCTCAACTGCTGCAGTTAGATATAACCACTGATGATAGCATCTTAGATCTTTTCAGGAATTTTCTATGCACATATATGTGCACTTTTTTTCCACTTAGCCATTTATTTTAGTTATCTTTTCATTTCAACACACAAAGTGTTACTTTAAACTTTTTAAAGGCTGTAAAACATTCTATCATGCAGAATTATTTATTCAGTTACCTATTGGATATTTCTAGAATTTTTAAAAAAGTCTATTATAAACATTTATCTTCAATTACTTCTGCATACTTACCCCATACTGATAGGGCATATTTCTAGCTTGAGCATTCTGGGTCAAAGCATATAACATTTTTATAGGTTTTTACTCAATTGCTGTCCCCAAAGTGGACTTTAAATTAATACACACAAAAATTAGCATCTAAACAGGCTGTTTAAACTTTTAAACTCACATTGAACTCCAAGATGTGAGTAATATGTTTTGTGGGAACAAAATGGAAATTTTCCAATGATGCACATTTTATTCTACATAAATATTTTACTCCTGGGCAACACTTACTATTGCTAACTTATATTTTCAAGTCAATAACACATTACTTGTGCGTATTTTTCCATGGATTTAAAAAAATTTACTAATGTTCAAAATAATGTATTTAACCAAAGATTTGTTCTGGACATTGACTCATGCTATTTCTTCCACTTGGAAAATCCACCTTACTTCAATCCTGCATGCTGATGTCTTACCTGCCCTTCATGGTTTAATTTAAATGGTACCTTCCCCTTTTAAGTCATGTTTCCTTCCTCAGAATTCCCAGCACTCCTAGTTAACTGTTTTATACCTCACATTTTACATAATAAGTCCCTTATAAATGGTAGGTAGCTATTATCATTAGGTACTGAATATTTTCAGTTCTATAAATGTTCTGATTCTCTCCTGTTGTACGTGCCTGCTCCAATGGATTGGTTTAGCTTAAACTACATATTTAGTATTGTGATACTACATTTATTTTCTTTTAAAATAAATGAGCCTGGATTTACTTTTTACTAACAACTGAATAAAATCATATTTTTATTCTTAAGTTTCAGATTTTCTAGCACAGCTAAGTGTCTCTTTGGAATGCAGCTGATAAACACATTAACTTTAAAACTAAGAGGTAAATTTGAAACATATTGGTGAGAGTAGCATGGGTGTTACCATATTAAAGGCCTTTGGAGGCAAGCTGGCATAGTTTACATGTCAACGAACCTATTTATAGAGCTGACTCCTTCTTTTAATGTCAACTGTAACGTTACACTTATTTTAGCCTCTGGATCTCGAATATCAGCCTTCCTAGTTGTACAGTTCTCTCTTATTTGACATCAGAGAGCCCAATGGAGCCTTCTGAAGCACCTAGTCAGATTAGTAAAGATAACTTTTTAGAAGTTCCTAATTTATCTGATTCTCTTTCTGAAGATGAAGAAGTTAAAGCTACTTTGAAACCTGGTTTCTCCCCTCAGCCTAGAAGACGAGGTTCTGACTCCTCTGATGATACGTATCTGGACACTCGGTCTTCGGGTACAAGAAGAGTTTCATTTGCTGACACCTTTGGGTTCGATCTTGTATCTGTCAAAGAATTTGATTGCTGGGATTTACCAAGTGTTTCAACCAATTTCAACCTAACAAATGACATTTTCCACCTGGAAGAATATGTTTTATCTCCACTGTTTGACTTGCCTTCTCCGAAAGATCTTATGCAACAACTTCAAGTACAGAAAGCAATATTGGAGTCAGCGGAGTATCTTCCTGAGTCTGCAAGTATAAAGGGCATTATTCGAGTTTTAAATATTTCTTTTGAGAAGTCAGTATATGTGAGAATGTCCTTAGATGACTGGAAGACACATTTTGACATTTTAGCAGAATATGTGCCAAATTCATGTGATGGAGAAAGTGACCAGTTCTCCTTCAAGATTTCATTGGTTCCTCATTATCAAAAAGATGGCAGTAAAGTCGAGTTTTGTATACGTTATGAAACTTCTGTTGGTACATTTTGGTCAAATAATAATGGAACAAATTATGTATTGGTTTATCAAAAGAAAGAACAAGAGTCAAAGCCTGTGAAACTTTCGGAAGAAGTTCCTAACAAACAAATAAAAGGCTGCTTAAAAGTGAAACCAAGGTGAGAATACATCTTACATACTTTACTCTTTGAAATCTTAATGTTTTTTTTTTGTCATTATTTCATGGGCTGTTAAGGGATCGCCATTCTGTTTAAAAATATACTGCTTGTTATGTATGAAACAATGCTGTTAGGCCTTAACAAGGTCAATGTTATTTAGATAATAGCACTGTGCTATTTCTCCTGCAAATATAAGAAAAAATAGGGTATAATGTAATAGTTGGAAGGGGGAATGCAATGTGTGTATTGCTTGCCTAATGAGATATAAATCCCTTCAGTTGAAACTATGGAATCCAGATTCTTAACATGTAAAACTATTTTGTCATTTAAAATATATTTATTTTCAGCAATTTTGAAATGCATTTGTTTTACTTCAAAACATTTCTGATCAATATAAAAATGTGTTGCAATATACCTAGTGCTCAGAAATTTTTAGCCTTCCCCTAAAAGCTGCAACACACTTTTGTTTGGAGTGATATATTTTAAGTTAAATCATCAAAGCTATGATATTCACAGTGAACTAAGATAACACATAAACATATAAGTGACTTATGAATACACATAAAACATCATAATATAATTATAATCAAATGTAACATGGAACACAAGGTAGTATAAATTAAAAGTAAATGGAGCAGAATTAAAATAAAAACAACTAGAAATATAAATATTCAGTTTATAGATTAGAGATTTGGGCTATGACTCCCTCATTAGTAACCTCAATCTCCTATTAATATGAAGAAAAAAATGGCATTCACATCTCTTTATTGTAGAGTTAGCTAATTTCCATGACACTGGGTCAGTAATAAAACACCGAGGAGGAGATAGATCTCTTCTGCTGCGCAGAGTGTCCCAATGGGAAAGTCCACAGTGCTCCCCCAGCCACAGGCAAATGTTTGATTATCTTCTGGGTTGTCCAAAGATCAAATAACTGCTCCAGAAATAGTATAATATGATGAAAAGGGAACCATATTAAGGATTCTAAACAAAATTAAATAAAAATCTAAGATATGATGTGGGACATTTTTAACATCTTTATGCTTTAATGTTCTGACCTAAATGTGTAATTCTAATGCATTAATGAACTAAATATAAAATAGATGGAAGCGATTAACCATATAAAATATTTCTATTTTCTTTATCCTTTAAAGTCATTTGAAAGATTAACTTACTCAACTTTGTGAATTATGCCAACTTCTTAGTCTGAAGAAAACGTTCTCAGACTTTAACTGATGTTATTAAGAGAGAAATCAGTCTCTGCATGTGCTGAAATAATAATTTAGATGCTTATGAAATTACTCAGCAACATGTTAGCTATATAGACAAAATAAGTTCAACACTATTTAACAAACTAATTTTTATACATAAACATTTATGTGTTAAATACTTTCAAATGAGATCATCACCATGATATTTATTAAACGTGCTACAACTTGCTCTATATGTTAGAGGAAAGCAAAATTTAGAAAAGGCACATCCTTATTATCAAAGAGCTCATAAGAAAAGCAATGTTTGATTTGGGATTTTTGTGCAAGTTAAAGATGCAGTTTCAAAATGACAAGAAATATATGCTGAACTATGGTATATAGAAGGGATTTCTTTGATAAATCAAACTTTCATCTGATATCAAGAACAAATGGGCAACTGATAGGCCTAATCTACCCTAGTCACTATATTATTGGAACTTCAAGTGTAAGATATGTGCAACTACATACAGGGTGGGGCAAAAGTAAGTTTACAGTTGTTTGTATGGAAAATAATAAAACATTTAATAAATAATAACATAATAATAAACTCAGTGTTTTGTGTACTCACAACTGTAAACCTGCTTTTTGCCCCACTCTGTATATATATATATATATATATATATATATATATATATATATATATCCATTCACACATTTGTATTCAGAACAGTAATCATTGGATTCATAGGGGACACCATTCAAGTTTTTATTTATTTATCTATTTATTGTTGAAAGTATTACAGATGTGTCCCTTTTTCCCCATTGACTCCCTCCCACCACCAGGCCAACATTGCTTTGGGGGAAAACCTGAGAAGAACTAAACCACAAAATAGTCTGAAGGCTTGTAAACTTTCCTAATGAATTATAAAAATGGAAAAAATAACCTCTCCTTCAAAACTACAAATACATTGAATGCACTTCTATAACTAACTTAGAAATCACCAACATCATTCCAACCACATTTGGAAAAGAAGCACTTGCCTCTCAAGGAGGCCGTCTGTGCTGTTTCAGTCCAACATGAATGTTTACACCTGATTTATATGCCACTCACAAGGAAGTGTACAAAGGAAATCCTGACAGGTCCTTAGGAGAGAATGTCCCATTACCCAATATTTACACAGCTTTTCCATGATATAGTTTATATGCAATGGAGTTTCAAATATTCCCAAAACTCACACAAGAGAGCAGTATCAAAATTTTTAATGAATATTACAAATGGATTTCATTGTGAAGAATTTGGTTAGAGAAAAATACCACACTGTATTAATGCTATTTTACAAAATGTGTATTTGGCTAAAGTAAAAATGATCTAATGCTTATTTAATATATAATTATAAGCTCTAAAATGTCCTCCTCCCCCTAAAACGTTACAGAATCTAAATGGGCCTTTTTTTAAAAAAAAAAACATTCCCACACTTTCTATGTAGCTTAATTTGGAGGTCACTTGCTTCTGAAGATAAACAGAGAAGGGAAATGTATGTGAATTTTAGCTTTATACATTCAAGTAGATTAATAATAGTGTACAATATGTCAGACTTAAAATGAATATAAAGTTGCCCTAATGTAGAGAGTAACATCTCACTTGAATTCCTGTTAATACCAAGGTTAACTTGCTATCAGGGTCTTGGAGATTGCATCTTCTGAGAATGTCAATAACCCCTTCTAACACGTTCAGAATGAACTGTGGGAACGTGTTTAGTGAGGTAGGATTTCAGTTAAGTCAATCACCCTAGGTAATAAGTTCTTTTCTACAGAGATTTTTTTTTTCAGATCAGACATTGCCTATTTTCTTTGATGTAGTTATCTATTTTCTTTGATGCTTGTTAATCTATCCACTTTGGACAAAAGGAAACAGCATGAAGGAGCAGAAAGCAGAGTCTGTAACTGCATGTGACTGAGAGCTGCCCAAAGGCAATTAATTGCACCAATAAGCCATGCATCATGAGATACATGATAAGTGTCATCAAATATATGGCACTCAAGTATGTGCTCACGAACTAAGCAGATTTCTGATCTACATCTCATGGGCTTTATTCCAAAGAAATAAGTGGTATTGATATAATTTGCATTAAATGTACATAGATAAATAGGCTAAAAGTAGCAGTATAATAACCTCAAAGTGAAAATTATGGGCTTCAGCCTGGCTGGTGTGGGTCAGTGGTTGAGCATTGACCCATAAACCAGGAGCTTATGATTTGATCCTTAGTCAGGACACATGGCTGGATTTCGGCCTCAATTCCTAGGAGGGGATATGTAGGAGGCAGCCCCTCAATGATTCTCTCTCATCATTGATGTTTCTATCTCTCTCTCTTTCTCTCTCTGAAATCAATAAAAGCATATTTTTTAAAAATTATGGGCTTCAGCCCTAGCTGGTTTGGCTCAGTGGATAGAGCGTCGGTCTGTGGACTGAAGGGTCCTGGGTTCGATTCGCGGTCAGGGGCATGTACCTTGGTTGCGGGCACATCCCCAGTGGGGGGCGTGCAGGAGGCAGCTGATCAATGCTTCTCTCTCATCGACGTTTCAAACTCTATCCTTCTCCCTTCCTCTCTGTAAAAAATCAATAAAATATATTAAAAAAAATTATGGGCTTCAGAGTCAATCATATTTGTATTTGAGTCCAAGCTTTACCACATGCTAGCTATGTGACCTTGAGCAAATTAAAGTTTGTTTCCTCATCTGTTAATTAGGAACAATAATTGTAATATCTCATAGGGGTTTTTGAGATGCATGACATCATATTTATAAACTTTTGACACAGTGTCTGGCACATAGTAAGTTACCAGTAAATATGAACTGCTGTAAAAAGACAAGGTTCAATCTAGATTTAGGTGGATCTGAAAAATCCCAGAAGGGTTCAACCTGCCCCAAAGGTCCTCTCCTCCCTCCTGTCAGGGTTCCTAAATTTTCAACTGTCAAGAGCCATTTCCTTGTCTCTTGCAGGATTTCAATATATAAGCAAAACTATTTGAATTGCAAATTTTCTGAGATGTGTGTCACTTTATATCTAGAACATCTTAAAGTTGGAAGAGAACTTAGTGATTATTAATATTTGCATATTTAATAGATAAAATTATGGAGGACCAGATCAGAAAGGTTAAAAAGCCATTAATTTTGCCTTTAAAAAGACATGTGCACTATTAATCCCAGTAAATGTACACTTACTAGCTATGTGACCATGGGCATATTACTCAATTTCTCAGAGCCTCAGTTTACTCATCTGTAAATAGGGTAATGATGCCTGATGTTGTGATGATTAAAGTAAAATGAGATTGTACTTTTAAGGTTTTCAGTACAGTTTTGGGCATATATAGAATAGTTATCAAAAGCCAACTATATTCTTATTCAGCTAATTTCCTGATTCTTGGACCTGCATTATTTCCCAGATGGCACAGCCATCCTTGTTCAGGTTCCAAAACTCATTTCACACGTGTTTGGGTGTCAGGTACTTTGTTGTTAAGCATCAGTATCCAACTAAGAAGCATGGCGGGAAATATGATCCTGTGAAAACAAGAAGAGGCCCCTAGGGAAAAGGCCTCACGGGATGAAAGCAGAGAGCTGGAGAGAGAACATACCCAAACCAAGCTCAGATTCTTTGGATACACAATGGAAGCCATGGATGAAAATGAAATAAGAGCCATTTATAGTACATTTAGAGTTTTCTGCAATGTGTGATCTGTAACTGATCTTGTGCATTGGGTAAGAGAGTTACTTTTTCAACATCTTTTTTTTTTCCTTCCACCAGCTGCTCTATGTATGTTCCCAACAATTGGGTACATAGATTAACTTCATCTGGTTTGTATTTTAGTAAGTGAAACCAATTTATTATTTTAAATAAAGAAACTGCATGATATAGGTGTTGGATGGTATTTATAACTTGGCCAGGTGAATGCAAATACATTTCTGAAAAATTTTAATGCCAAAGAAGAAAATGGATCAGTGGTCAATTTTTTTTTTTTAATTGACGAGTAGAACTGGGCACATTCAAGAATGGGAGAGAAATACTTTCTAAAGCGTGATTTTATGATTACAGACAGTTTATATTGCAGGGTGGTAAAATCGTTAAAAGGAGGCCAAGGAAAGCATTGGAAAATGGGGCATAAGATATGGTCATGTGGCATGTTCCGTCAGTGCCATTGAATTGTGAGACTTCCTTAATTTACACTTGCAGTATAATCTGGGATCCTGGAAATAGTCCAAATAGGTGTAAAAGGCCCCAGGAGGCCTTTAAGGCTTCATGTATTCCATAGCTAACTTGTTCTGAGTCCACACTAATTGTGGAGGGACCTCTGCGAAGGCCATCTAGAAACATAAAACACAGCTGCGCAGGCTCCAACAAGATGCAAGCTGCCAGCTGGTTGCAGAAAGGAGCCAAATAGCTCAGTGTTTCCCTGGAGATCGACCAGGGTTTCGTGGTTTACTGGTTTTTGGAAATTCATACCATTCGGCCTAGACTTTCCCTAGAGTATTTGCGAACCTTTTCTGAGAGATGAAGAAGAGGGTCTGTTCACACAAGGTTTCTCTTAAGCTCGAGCCGAAGAGAAGCACTATGGATATCATGCCTGACATGCATCCTCTGGGATCTCTCTGAACCTAACTTCCCACCCAAAGCCCATCTGCAACCATAGAAAGTGGAGGAGGGCTCGAGAACTCTGAGCCAATAAAGCTCCAGACCAAACACAAAACAAAACAAAAGAAAACAAAAGCAAGATTGTGAAGTGGGACACAGTTTTATACCATCTTCCCATTCTGCTGACTGACTCATCCTTGTTCCAAGTTCTTATCCCAATGCCTCAACAGGAATAATGTAAGGGAAGTGACCTAAATGACATACACTTGAGGTGGGCCTACTTGCCCAGCATCCTGTCAAACTTAAAAATCCTCTCTACTATGATACCTCACTTTGAAACTATGCCTAAAAATACAATATATATAGATACACACACACGTGTGTGTGTATACATATGTATGTGTGTGTTTATATGGGTATGTACCCAAACATTTATCACACAAACATACATACATAAAATTTCCCCTCTTTAAAGGCAGACACCGCTAAGATGTCAGCAATGTCAGGAGCAATCCCTATCTTCTACTTAATTAAGGTTGTTGCGCAAACAGCTTTGATGTTGGATTGAGACCATGGATATGGATAATTTAAGAGCAGAAAGCACTATGAGGTTTCAGGCAGATTTGAGTACACGCTATAAAGTAAGGGCTCTGTAGAAGCCTGAAGACTCTGAGAGGATGGAATGTGTGTGTGTGTGTATTTGAGGGGAAGGAGGACTCAAACGGAGGCTTAATGAAAATAGCACAGGCTTTAAAGTGGGGCTTTTATTCTAACTAATTACTGTTAACTTGGATAAATTATATTTTGTATCCATTTTATTCAGGAGTAAAATAGGGATGATAATTTCTCCTTGCCAGAATTACTACAAGAAATACATATATATATATATATATATATATATATATATACACACACACACACACACACACACACACACATATATATATATAGACCCCTCAAGGGATGTCCGACTGCCGGATTGTGAGAGGGATGTCCGACTGCCCGCTTAGGCCCGATCCTTAAATGGGCAGTCGGACATCCCTCTCACAATCCAGGACTGCTGGCTCCCAACTGCTCG
This sequence comes from Plecotus auritus, assembly GCF_963455305.1. Classification (NCBI taxonomy): domain Eukaryota; kingdom Metazoa; phylum Chordata; class Mammalia; order Chiroptera; family Vespertilionidae; genus Plecotus; species Plecotus auritus. Next base: position 112,555,348 of record NC_137775.1, on the reverse strand, counting down.
CCTGCCTGCCTTCCTGATTGCCCCTAACCGCTTCTGCCTGCCAGCCTGATCACCCTCTAACCACTCCCCTGCCAGCCTGATTGATGCCTAACTGCTCCCCTGCCAGCCTGATCACCCCCTAACCACTCCCCTGCCAGCCTGTTTGCCCCTAACTGCCCTCCCCTGCAGGCCTGGTCACCCCTAACTACCCTTGCCTGCAGGCCTGGTCACCCCTAACTGCCCTCCCCTGCAGGCCTGGGTCCCTCCCAACTGCCTTTCCCTGCAGGCCTGGTCACCCACAACTTCCCTCCTCTGCCGGCTGGGTCACCCCTAACTGCCCTCCTCTGCAGGCTTGATAGCCCCCAACTGCCCTCCCTTGCAGGCCTGATCACCCACAACTGCCCTCCTTTCAGGCCTGGTCCCTCCCAACTGCCCTCCCCTGCTGGCCTGATCACCCACAACTGCCCTCCTTTCAGGCCTGGTTCCTCCCAACTGCCCTCCCCTGTTGGCCATCTTGTGGTGGCCATCTTATGTCCACATGGGGGCAGGATCTTTGACCACATGGGGGCAGCCATCTTGTGTGTTGGAGTGATGGGAAATCTGCATATTACTCTTTTATTAGATAGGAGAGAGGCCTGGTGCATGGGTGGGGGCCAGCTGGTTTGCCCTGAAGGGTGTCCCGGATCAGGGTGGGGGTTCCCTTGGGGCGTGGGGTGGCCTGGGTGAGGGGCCTGTGGTGGTTTGCAGGCCGGCCATGCCCCCTGGTGACCCAAGCGGAGGCCCTGGTATCTGGGGTTTATTTATCTTCTACAATTGAAACTTTGTAGCCTGGAGCGGAGCCAAGCCTTCTGCTTGCTCCGTGGCGGCAGCCATTTTGGGGGGGATTTATGTATCTTCTATAATTGAAACTTTGTAGCCTTAAGCGAGGCCTGGGCCGGCCAGGGTTGCAGAAGCTTGGCTTCCTCCATCACCAGGGGCAACCCTACCCTCCTGCTCTTTCCAGCTCCGTGGCTGCCGCCATTTCTGTTTGGGTTTATGTATCCTCTATCATTGAAACTTTGTAGCCTTGAGTGGAGGCCTTGGCCAGCAAGGGCAAATGGAAAGCTTGACTTCCTCCATTGCCGGGAAAACCCAAGCCTCCCTCCTGCTCTCTGTGGCCGTAGCCATCTTGGTTGGGTTTATTTGCATATTTGCTCCTGATTGGCTGGTGGGCATGGCTTTTGGGTGTGGCTTGTGGGTGTAGCGGAGTAATGGTTAATTTGCATGTTACTCTTTTATTATATAGGATATATATATATATGTATATGTCTCCCAGTTGCTGACAATTTGTAGAGCCTCAAAATAGCATAGGTGATAAATTCTACATTTTAAAATCTTGTGTTGGCAAGTCATATGCCCAAGATTAATGGAGAAATGCTTGTTTCTTTCAATATCATTTCTGCTGCCAGGACCCAGGATAATATAAATAGTTTCAAAATTAGTTATGTTATGGGTTCAATGTTTTTAATCACTAGCCAGGAAAACTAATGTATATTTATGGCATTGCTTCTATGGGGGAAAAATATTTCCAACTTCTAGCAATTTCTGGATTATAAAAGATTTTGAAACATCACCTCATAAGTTGGACACTAGATAACTTTTTAAAAAACATTTATTGTTTTTATTTTTATTTAAATTTCATTTCATGAAAATTTAATTTTCATTTCTTGAATGCTTGAGAAATGTTTATGGTTACTGGTGATTTTTTAAAATATATTTTTATTGATTTGAGAGAGGAAGGGACAGGGAGAGATAGAAACTTCAATGATACAAGAGAATCATTGATCAACTGCCTCCTGCACACTCCTATTGGGGATCAAGCCCACAACCAGGGCATGTGCCCTGACTGGGAATCGAACCGTGACCTCTAGTTCATAGATCAATGCTCAACCGCTGAGCAACACTGCCCAGACTGTTTACTGGTGATTTTCATCTCATTTTCTATAACTGATTGTTCAGATCTTCTTTCAATTTTTTAAAATTATCTTTATCATTGAAAATATTGCAGATTTCTCCTTCTATTCCCCCACTGACCCCCTCCACGCTACCCCACAAGGCCTTCACCATCCTATTGTCTGAGTTGATAGGTTATGCATCTATGCATATAAGTTCTTTGGTTAATCTCTTCCCACCCCACCCCTCTTCCCTCCAATATTCCTTCCCCCCACCTCCAATCTGACAAACAACAAAAAATTCTCTATATCTATGAGTCTGTCTCTTGTTCTGCTTGTTCATTTTGTATATAGATTCAAATGTTAATAGAAAACTATTTATTGCCATTTTATTTTCATATTTTTTATCTTCTTCAAGAAGACCCTTCAGCATTTCATATAATACTGGTTTGGTGGTAATGAACTTCTTTAGCTTTTCTTGTCTGAGAAGCTCTTTATATGTCCATTGATTCTAAATGGTAGCTTTGCAGGATAGAGTAATCTTGGTTATAGGTCCTTGCTTTTCATCACTTTGAATATTTCTTACTATTCCTTTCTGGCCTGCAAAGTTTCTTTAGAGAAATCAGCTGAGAGTCTTATGGGAACTCCCTTGTAGGTACCTAACTGCTTTTCTCTTGATGCTTCTAATATTCTCTCTTTGTCTGGAGTTGTTCACTGGATGTGCTGGCTCTGGGGCTTCCCAGGAGGTACAGGCCAAGGTCAGCCACAACCTGTGTTCTGCCCACGTCCACCAGGCATAAGTAGCAAAGTGCTCTGCAGATGGCTGCTTCTTGTGCTGGGCGTGGAGGTACCCCAGCAAGGCCAAGCTGTGAATCAAGGCCAGCACTGCTAGTGCCAGGCTTGGGGCCATTACAATAGGTGTGGCACTCCAAGATTCTTCTTGTTTGAGAGATTTTAGGAAAATCTGAAGCCTGTGCTAAGATAGGCCATTCCTATGGTAAAGCCACTAAAACTGCTTGGGTGGGCCTGAAAATTGGATGGTGTAGCATCTCAGGGAATCACCAGAGTAGGGCAAACAGTGTGAGTTAGGTTGATGGAATCTCAGATATGGCACCCACCTGCTGGCTCTGTGGGGAGAAGGGCTCATCAAAGGAACAATGACCTCTGCCAGCACTTCTTTCTGGGGAAAAGTTGCCCCTCCAGCGTTCATCTCACCCTGATGCCAAACAGGTCAGTTCCTCCCCATAGGTCTCTGGAGCCTTTCAAGCTGCTGCCCCAGTGCTGGATCTCAGTGGGAATGAGTCTGAGTAAGTCTGAGCACAAAGCCTTTAAGAGAAACTGCCTGGGACTACAGCAGCCTCAGCCTCCCTCCTCAATCCATGCTGGTTTTTACAACCAGAAGTTATGGGGACTTCTCTTCCTGGCACTGGAGCCCTAAGCTGGGGGGCCTGGGGTGGGACTGAGACTCCCATGCTCCTCAGGGGGGACCACCATAGCTGAGATTACCCTCCTCATTTTTATCCACCACATGTGGATGTGGGACCAGCCCTTCTATGCCTCACCCCTTCCTACCAGACTTGATGTGGTTTCTTCTTAAATTTCATAGTAGTAGGACTTCCATTCAGCTTTTTTCTAGATGGTTCTGAATGATGATTGTTCTGTAGTTTAGTTGTAATTTTGATGTGGTTGTGGGAGGAGGTGAATACCATGTTTACCTATGCTGCCATCTTGACGGGAAGTTGACACTAGGCACTTTTTTAAACTACAATATGGTGTGGGGTTTTTTAAAAGTTGTTCTTCCTAGAGTTGTTCTTTTGGATTAAATAACTGAGTTGGCTGTGCAGAATTTCACCTTATTACTCCTGTACAGTATAACTATGAATAGAAGATAAAATTGCATTTTATATAAATCTTTTCCTCCAAAAAAATGCATCATATATCATTGCATTTCGGCCATTCCATTGTTTTAAACATTCTCTGTACCTCATCACCATATAAAAAAGTAAAAGCTCCTCAGAATATCTCTCAATTGTTTTCACATTTTTGTTCTACTTCTCTAATAGCCTTACTTCATAACTGGCATGGTACTGTTAATAACTGGTTTCGACACCTTCATCATACCGTCTTGCTGTTTAAAGGTTGTATGACAAATGGAAATAAATTGCTAGATAGTTATGCATTGGTTAGTGAGAACCACTAATTGTACATTAAACAAACCTGTCTTATAAAATTTTACTATTCCCTCCCCCATTAAGTTACTCTGAAAATGGTCCGTATGTGTTGTACAGGAGTCTATTCAAATCACAACTAGAAGTAGAATTTAACATTGTAAGACAATGATTGTCTTATGTGCAGTTGTGGATTTGAATTTTACTTATCCCTTTTGGAATTTGTGGTAGTCAAAAAGATAAAATATTTGCTCAATTTATATTTGTAAAGCCTGCCAAATAGTAGATGCTTTTCCTAAGTATGTGAAACAGATTTTAGAACCTATTTAACACTCATGACATTCTGAGTTGTTTAACAAAATTAAGCCATTATACAAACATACCCTAATGACTCAAAATCTATAAGAAAAACTTCAAGCTGATTTTCATTCTTAAAAATTACTGTGGATGTCTTCACACAAATACAAATCACATAGAATTGCTCAGATACATTTCAGCCTCAAAAGCCATATGTAAAATGAAGCTGGGCAAAAAATGCACATTTTGCTAATATCTTCTTTTGAGAACATTTATAAATAATTTCATAATATATTATTACAACTTAAATCTTTTGAGAATTTATCAATAGAAAAGTTGCACAGATTTTGAAAATCATGTTGAGGTGTAGCAGAAAAAGAATATAATCTTCACATGGAATCTTATGTTTTGTTTTGTTTTGTTTATTGTCTAAAGTTTTACATATGTGTCCTTTTTCCACAATTGACCAACCCCCCCTCCCCCAGCCATTCCCACCCCAGGCAAGCCCCCACCGTCCCAGTGTCTGTGTCCATTGGTTATGCTAATATGTATGCATACAAGTCCTTTGGTTGCTCTTTAACCCCCTTCCTCCCCTACCATTTGTCTCTGGATCTATTCTTGTTCATCAAATTATGTTGATCATTATATCCCACATAGGAGTGAAATCAACTCACATGGAATCTTAGGTAGATATATAAAACTATTGCATTTAGTGTAAAGTTTTAATCATTGTCTTTAATGATTTCTTAACAATTTTCATTGAATTGTATTGTTATAGAAGATACCATCTAATTTTATCTTTTTTTAAGGCAGAATAATTCTGAAAACTACTCAAGCCAAATAGTTATAAATTTCTTAATCATCTCCTTGGAAGATAGTATTCTTCAGAAACGCATTCTATAGGAAATACTGTGCATTTTATGCAGCCATTCATATTGTTCTATGTCTTTAATCTTGTCATTTGTTTCTCTGATTTTCACTTGAATTAAATGTTGGAGTCCCTATCATTATACTTTAAAATTTAGCAAAATTAGCCCAGGTGGTGTGGCTCAGTGGATAGAGCATAGGCCTGTGGACTGAAGGATCCCAAGTTCAATTCCAGTCAAGGGCACATGCCCGTGGTTGCAAGCTCGATCCCCATTTGGGGGCATGCAGGAGGCAGCAAATCAATGAATCTCTCTCATCATTGATGTTTCTATCTCTCTTTCCTTTCCCTTCCTCCCTAAAATCAATAAAAATATATTAAAAAAAAAAACAAAAATAAAATGAAATTTAGCAAAATTATATTGTTTCTATCACTGGTTTTTATTTTTACATCAAGTTACCCAATAACTTTAGATTTTTTTTTCTTTGAGGTCCTAACAAAAAATAAAAATTATTTGTAGTATTTTAATGCAGAATTCAGAAAGAAAGAAACTCATGACCAACTGGATTCTCTTAAGCAATTAATTATATTGCTGTTTTAAGGACTGTGCTTTGCCAAGACTAATGTATCAAGAGAAAGCCCAATATGTTAATAACAGGCTAGTTAAGGAGCTCTCCCTCTTTAGTTTATAGGACTGAGTAATAGAGCTAGTATTCATATTATTACTATACCTCCTCTGGTAGTCAGAGACAGGAAGGATACTTTATTTTTTTACAAAATTACAAAATTGAAGTATTTCTAGAAGATTACTTAGTTTATATCTCAATCCTACCTAAAATGATAGTTGTGTTAGAATTTTTGAAACTCTCTTAAACATATCCTACCTAATAAAAGAGTAATATGCAAATTAACCACCACTCCACTACACCCACAAGTCACGCCCACCAGCCAATCAGGAGCAAGTATGCAAATTAACCCAACTAAGATGGCTGTAGCCACGGAGAGAGCAGGAGGCTTGGGTTTCCCTGGCGATGGAGGAAGCCAAGCTTTCCACACACCCTGGCCATCCCAGGCCTCCACTGAAGGCTACAAAGTTTCAATTATAGAAGATAAATAGCCCTGACTGGTTTGGCTCAGTGGATAGAGTGTCAGCCTGCGGACTGAAGGGTCCTGGGTTCGATTCCAGTCAAGGGCATGTACCTTGGTTGTGGGCACATCCCCAGTAGGGGGTGTGCAGGAGGCAGCTGATCAATGTTTCTCTCTCATTGATATTTCTAACTCTCTATCCCTCTCCCTTCCTCTCTGTAAAAAAATCAATAAAATATATTTTTTAAAAAAAGATAAATAAATCTCAACAAAAATGGCTGCAGCCATGGAGCAAGCAGGAGGCTTGGCTCTGCTCAAGGCCACAAAGTTTCAATTACAGAAGATAAATAAATCCCAGATACCAGGGCCTTCGCTTGGGTCGCTGGGGGGCATGGCCAGCCTGCAAACCACCACAGGCCCTCACTCAGGCCACCCCACGCCCCAAGGGAACCCCCACCCTGATCCGGGACACCCTTCAGGGCAAACCAGCTGGCCCCCAACCGTGCACCAGGCCTCTCTCCTATCTAATAAAAGAGTAATATGCAAATTGACTGTCACTCCAACACACAAGATGGCTGCCCCTATGTGGTCAAAGATCCTGCCCCCATGTGGACACAAGATAGTCAGCAGGGGAGGGCAGTTGGGAGGGACCAGGCCTGCAAGGGAGGACAGTTGTGGGCAATCAGGCCAGCAGGGGAGGGCAGTTGGGAGGCACCAGGCCTGCAAGGGAGGCCAGTTGGGGGTGATCAAGCCTGCAGGGGAGGGCAGTTAGGGGTGACCAGGCTGGCAAAGGAGGGAAGTTGGGGGTGACCGGGCCTGCAGGGAAGGGCAGTTGGGGGGTCCCAGGCCTGCAGGGGAGAGCAGTTGGGGGGAACCAGGCCTGTAGGGGAGGACAGTTAGGGGTGACCAGGCCTGCAGGGGAAGGCAGTTAGGGGCAAACAGGTTGGCAGGGGAGCAGTTAGGCATCAATCAGGCTGGCAGGGGAGTGGTTAGGGGGTGATCACGCTGGCAGGCAGAAGCTGTTATGGGCAATCAGGAAGGCAGGCAGGAGAGCAGTTGGGAGCCACCAGTCCCAGTAGGATCGGGCCTAAATGGGCAGTCAGACATCCCTCGAGGAGTCCCAGATTGGAGAGGGTGCAGGCTAGGCTGAGGGACACACACCCCATTCACGAATTTCGTGCATTGGACCTCTAGTAAAAAATAATTTAAAACACTAGTTACACTAATTTCTAGATATCTAATTTTTAAATAAAATTTTACTCAAAAATGTAATTGCGTAAGTAAGACATTGAAAAGAAATATTGATTAGATTTGTAAAAATCAAATGTAATATAGATCAGCTGAAATTTAAGTTTGTTAGAAGTGCATCCTTTTGTAGAAAGGTTAATACTGTGTATATAGGCAGAATTCATTTAATATATGTTAAATTTCTTGACATGCTTTTATGTGTGTACAATTTAACTAAGAGCTATTTTTTCTGGTCAATGAATATGTGCAAATCCACTTGATAATTTATTTAGTAAATTGAACATAGGTAGCAGTATGCATTCAAAACATCTACATTTAATTATCCTTGATAGGTTTCTTTTTAAGTGGAAAAAAATACACACATATGTGTGCATGAGCTTTACTTAAAATTTGTCTTGTGTATACATATGTGTGTATTAAATATAATAAAAACATTCTTCAGTTAGTTTAGTTTTTCTATTATGTACACTTTCTGTATTAGTAATATGTCAATCAAAACAAACTTTGGCAAACCAAGTTGTTTTTAGAAAATGCTAGTTATATGAACATACAAGGCATTTGTTTCCAAATCTCATAAAATTCATGTAGTTCAAAAAGACCCCTGCTCTTATTGATTTATCAATATTGTGAGACTTGCTTTTGCCATTTCTTTTTTTTGTTATACTTCCTTTAAATTACCAGTATGTTAGCAATATTTTCCCATGAAGTAACTACACCTATACTACAAAAATAAAAACTTTTTTTAAATAAAAGGGTTTGTATTGGCTACATCTGCATCTGTTGCAATATATTTATAGGTAACAAAATTAACATTTAGCAAAAGATCTCATGTTTATCTTTTTTTTTTTTTTTTTTTTTTTTTTGTCTGTAAGGAAGAGGACTTTTGCTATATGGCTCTCTATATCTATTTAGTCGGAATGTTCACAATGGTATCATTTACAAAATGGTGGCCTTTTCCTGCACTTTTAAATACCTTATGTGTGTGCTATCTAGCCAAGTGGATTGCTAAGTTCCTTGAGGTCACGAATGATATATTAGTCTAGGCATCATCTCCCACAGTGACCAACTCAGGATTTTGCACATAAAAAACTCTGAAAAAATATTAAAGGAATAGGTTTTCTCATTGATAATGCTGAGGCCTGGTAAAACAAAAGTACCTTCCAAATATTCAGAGAATGAATTATGTTTATTATAGTTTTAATATTGAGTGCTTTTATTGTTTTCATAATCTTTAAAAATAAGATGCCTCTGGACATCTCCATCTGGATATCCAGGTGTCAAATTAATTTCCATAAAGTCCCAAAACAAAATTACATTTCTCCTACAATCTTAATTCTTCTTCCTTTATTCTACATTTTGTTCAAAATCATAGTCATCATTCCTTCCAGACAAATAAGAAACTTCAACATAACTACTGATTTTTCTTTTGCCAACACCTTTTAATTTCACATCCATATTCTATTCTATGGCTGTGGAGATAATAACTGTTCATTTGATGAAAAATAAAAATCACTTTAAAATATATTGTATATTATAAAAACAACAGATGAAAATGAATTTTGTTTCTGCAATAACTACATATTTGTTGCCTAAATTAACTCAAATTTAAATATAAAATTAAACATATTAACCATGTTAGTCTTGTAGACAGTCTAAATTTAGATGTTACTTTCAGTTACCATGGTATAAATGAAAGATCAAATTGAGGAATAAACTGATAATATCATCATTGTCTTTCCTCTTTTTTAATGCCTTTAAGGAGATGATTCATTGAGTCACTATAATTTTACTTTTCAGTAATATCAGGTAATCTCAACATCTCATAGGAAAGAAATACTTATTGGTCAGCCTCTGACATCCTTTATGCTGTGGTCTAGACCAGTGGGACCAGAACCAGAAAAATACAACAGGCTGAGTAATAAAAGACCAAAGGCAGATACTGTTTGTCCACTAATCAGAACTGAGTCATTCATTCTTTGTTCTTGCCAGGACCAGGATCAGGGCCAGAGCTCCTGTTAGTTCTGCTGCTAATGTGGCGCTCACAGATTCTGACTGTGGATCTGGACCTGGTTGTCCTGTCTGCTTTTTTTTACTGTATTGACTTCCCTTTTGCCTCTACCAGATTCCTCCTATGTACCTAAACATTACCAAGTTGTGTACCAATGTCATCTCTATCTTTAGAGTGTACTCTTGGTCTTACCCTACACATAACCTAGAGCAATGCAATGCATCTAAAATGTTTAACCTTAAATCCTACAAAAAGACAGTGTGATCAATCTGCAACATTCTACTGAGCACTATTAAAAAGCTTTTTTTGTTTTGATATAATTTTAGATTTTAAAGAAAGCAACAGGAAGAATATGAAGACTTTCCATATTCCTATATACAAATGGTTTAAAATTATATAACAGAGGGTTCTAGTTGCATTGATTCTTGTAGGTAAATTTTTTTACTTTTGAAAACTTTAAGCAGTGGTAATTTTCTAGTTTGCATCTAATGGCTTATTTTGCAGAATATAAAATGCATTTTAAATGTTTTGTGAAAATATTAACAAACTCAATTGGAAATAGTACTAATATCAAACATTATAATGCTTTTAAAACTTTTAAAATTATATTATTTTTATGACAAATGTATATTTTAGGAAATAGCATAAATAATTATATACTTTACATGGTAAAAATAATAACATATCTATAATATAGCTCTTATATTAGTTTTCAATTTGGACCAATTTCCTTTCATTCTTCTAATTTTGTGTCTATGAATCTGTAACATTTGTGAGAACTTGCTTGCAAAACCAGGTGATACTTTCATCACATGTATGGACCAAAGCCTATTGATAACTTTAATTGTATGACATTTTACTGCTCATTGACTTAGTTTGGTTTTTTAATTTAAAAATTTCTAATCATATAAACTTAAAGAATGTATGTTTTAATTCTCTTATTACTATTTCCTAAGCGATATAAAATTACCTTTCATTAGGTCACTTTTATATGTTGCAGTAAGCAAAGCCAGTCCCATTTCACATGAGAAGAAATTTAGGCAAAAGGATTCATCAGATCAAGTGCAGGAAATACATGAGAGGAGAAGCTGGCTTTGTGAGTTAAGATCGCTAATTCTCTGTAGCTCAGACCAACAGTACTTCAAAAAGCCAATTATTCATGAAGAAATTATGGAGTTCTTACTTTATGTAGAACTCCTCTAGAAAGTTTCTATCTTCAAGCATTAATTTGGTTAAAGGACAATATTTATACACATGATATGTTAGCAACCAACACATTATGTGCCAAATTGAATAACATATGTTCAGAGGAAAACATAGGGGTTAAAGAGCAACAAGCATTAGAGATTGTACTACAGGCTGACCTAACTAGAAACAGCATCAAAAGGAATTGAACTTGACCTTGAAATGGTAAAACTTGGGTCAGTGGGGAAAATGGTAGGAGAGCATTCACACAGTAAAAAAAAAAAAAAAAAAATTGAAATGGCAGCAAAAGGACAAGGTGAAAGTTTTGTTAGTCTATCAGACTGCTGGTAATGGAAAGAACTGTGGGACTCAAATTTGAAGAACAAAGTTGAAAAAGAATTGTACATCTTGGTAGGCTAAAAATTTTGAACTTGAGTTCAAGGGACAAAGTAGAAGTTTAGTTCTATTAATCCAGAAAGAGTATGCTGGGTAAATTAGAATGGAGAAAAAAGTATGAACTAGTTTGAATGTAATTGTAAATGTTAACTATAACTTCCCTAAATTTTTTTCTCTTTAGATATTTTCATTAATTATTTAAAGATTCTCATTGCCTTGAAAACTTCTTATGACATTTATGAATATCACCATACTTATGACTGTGTTTGGATTATATCATGTGATTAAATAATATTTTCTATGTTTATAATCATTTTTCACTTACTGTCCCTACATACTGGAATTTTAAAACAAAAGTTTTATCCTTTTCCACTATCAATTTAATTTTGAATTCTGCTATAGGTCATCTTTAACATAAGTAAGTAGATATGAATTATGCCAGAGATTATATATATGTACTAGAGGTCCGGTGCACAAAATCCATGCACGCGGGGAGGAGAGGGGGTCCCTCAGCCTGGATTGCGAGAGAGTACAGGCCAGGCCAAGGGACTTCACTGGTGCACGATCGGGGCTGGGAAGGGACGTGGGAGGTTGGTCAGCCAGGGTGGGACCGCTGGAGGGCTCCAGGGGATGTCCGGCTTGTCTCACTCAGTCCCGATCAGCCAGACTCCAGCAGCAACCTAACCTACCGATTGGAGCATCTGTCCCCTGGTGGTCAGTGCACGCCATAGCAACTGGTCGGCTGTCAACTGTCTGCCCCCTGGTGGTCAATGCATGTCATAGGAAGCAGTTGAGTTGCCTTAGTATATCATTAGTATATTATGCTTTGATTGGTTGAATGGCCGACCGGCCGACTGGATGAACGGACACTTAGCATATTAGGCTTTTATTATATAGGATATATACCTATTTCAAGAGTGATTTGTTATACTACTTTTGTCATGCTTAGATTTATTTTTTACAATTGGTTTTGATCCAAATTAGTCCTTCAAAAATTAAGGTTGATATTTTAACTTAGTGAAAATGATTAGCTCAGGTATTTGAATCTTTACCCTCTTAGATATATGGAAATAATTCCACTAGTATGATTTGTTTTATAATACTAATGACCTCAAAAATTGAGAAGGTATTGGTCTTTGTTAACATGAAATAAAAATAATTATGTCAGCTACAAAGCTCTTATTATGCTCTTTAGTTTATGTATTGATAGGGAGTAAAAAATCAATAACTAGAAGAAATTGACATAGGATCTTTATACCTTCCACAAATATTTATTGAAACATACTATGTGTCAGGTACTATTCTAAGCACTGAGTATACATCAGAAAAAAAAAATACAATTCTTGTCCTCATGTAGCTTATATTCTAATGGAGGGAAAACTAGTAAGTAATAAACATAAAGAATAAATATATTAAAAGGTGATACATGCAATTGAGAATATAAAATGCAGAGCAGCATAAGAAGAATAAGGAGCAAAGTATATTTTTCAGTGAGAAGGTAAAAATTGATTAGAGACTCAAAGATAGTCATGAAGAAATCTGGGGGACTAGAGTTCCATGCTAAAAGAAGCAACAGTGCAAATACACTAAACAAGTTCAAGTGATGGACTTCCTCTTCTGCTTGCATAGGGTTCTCCTTTACTTTAGATCTCTTTTAGAGTCTTATGCTTATTTCCCATAGCACCAGTACTACTCATAGAGTCTCTGAGAGAAATAGAGACTGCAGCAAAAGCATAGATGAAACATACAATTACCTGTTGTCTTGGACACTAAGCTTTTTAGGGTCCCTTTCAGCTTTCTCTGGCTGCTTTACAGCTTCCTGGATCCCCATATGCTATATTTTAGACTCATTTTTTTAAATTAAATCTTTATTGCTGAAAGTATTACATATGGCTCCTTTCCCCACCCTCACTCCCCATTGATCCCTTCTAGCCCACCCACACACCTCCCCGCCCCATATCTTCACTGCCCTAAAGTCTGGGTCCATGGGTTATGCATATACTCTTTGATTGATCACTTCCTACCATCTCACCCTTCCTTGCCTTCTCTCTGAGATTTCACACTCTGTTCCATGCTTATATGTCTCAGGATCTATTTTGTTAATCAGTTTATTTTGTTCATTAGATTCCACATATGACTGAGATCATGTGAATCTTGTCTTTCTCTGACTAGCTTATTTTTGCTTAGCATTATACTCCCCAGATCATTCCATGCTGTCCAAAAGGATAAGAGATCCTTCTTTTTTACTGCTGCGTAGTATTCCATGGTATAAATGTACCATGGCTTTTTTATCCACTTATCTGATGGGCACTTGGGGTATGTCCAGATCTTAGCTATTGTAAATTGTGCTGCTATAAACATAGAGGTGCTTACTTTCTTTCTGATTGGTGTTTCAGGTTTCTGAAGATATAATCTTAGAAGTGAGATCACTGGGTCAAATGGGAGTTCCATTTTTAATTTTTTGAGGAAACTTAATACTGTTTTTCATAATGGCTGCACCAGTCTGCATTCCCACCACAATGTACTAGGGTTCCCTTTTCTCCATATCCTCACCAGCACTTGTCATTTGTTGATTTGTTGATGGTAGCCATTCTGACAGGTGTTAGGTGATACACCATTGTTGTTTGAATTTGCGTCTCTTGTTTTGTGTCCTAATATATGGTCTATCTTTGTGAATGACCCATGTGCACTTGAGAAGAATGTATATTCTGCAACTTTGTGGTGAAATGTTCTATAAATGTCAATTAAATCCAGTATGTCATTTAGAGTTACTGTTTCCTTGTTAACTTTTACCTGGATGGTCTAGCCAATGAAGTCAGGGGGCTGAAAAAGTCCCCTACTATGACTGTATTGTTGTCAATCTCTCCCTTAAAGTCCTCTAGAAGTATATATATATATATATATATATATATATATATATATATATATATATTTGGGTTCATATATGTTTACCAGGGTTACATCCTCCTATTGGATTGCTCCCTTTAGTATTATGTAATGACCTTTGTTGTCATTTGTGATAGCATTCATTTTGAAGTCTATTTTTTCAGATATGAGTATTGCTACCCCAGCATTTTTTTTTTTTTTTTAGTTTCTATTTGCATGGACATTTTTTTCCATCTCTTCACTCTCATCCTGTGTGAGTCTTTTGTTCTGAGGTGGGTCACTTGTAGACAGCATGTATTTGGGTCATGTTATTGTATTCAGTCAGCTACCCTATGTCTTTTGATTGGAGCATTTAATTTATTTATATTTAAGGTTATCATAGATAGGTACTTATTTATTACCATTTTAATTCAGTATGCCTATGTTTCTTTCTCTCTGTATTTCTTTTTCTCATTACAGCAGTCCCTTTAGCATTTCTTATAGCACTGGTTTGGTGGTGATAAACTCTTCTAGCCTATTTTGTCTGGGAAGCTCTTTGTTTCACCATCTATTTTGAATGATAGCCTTGCTGGATATAGTAATCTTGGTTTCAGATCCTTGCTTTTTATTACCTTAACTACTTCATGCCATTCCCTTCTGGCCTGTAGAGTTTCTGATGAGAAATCAGCTGATAGCCTTATGGAAGCTCCTTAGTAGGTAACACTTGTTTTTCTCTTGCTGCCTTTGAATCTCTCTCCTTGTCTTTAATTTTTGGCATTTTAATTATGATGTATCTGGACATGGCCCTGTTTGAGTTCTTCTTGCTTGGGATTCTCTGTGCTCCTGGACTTGTGTGACTTTTTCCTTCACCAGGTTACGGAAGTTTTCTGCCATTATTTCTTCAAACACATTCTCTATTTCTTGCTCACCTTCTTCTCCTTCTGGTACTCCAATTTTACAAATATCATTACATTTCATGTTGTTCCACAGCTCTCTTAAGTTGTCCTGTTTTTTAATTGCTTTTTTTTCTTATGGTTCTCTGAGTGATTTTATTCTTTCCTGTCTTCTAATTCACTGAATCTTGGCTTCCTCTAATCTGCTGTGTATTTCTCCTCTGTGTTCTTTATTAGTATTATGTCATTCTTCATATTCACTATATCTTTTGAGCATCTTTGCCATGATTATTCTGAACTCTATATCTGATATATTTCCTATCTCCATTTCATTTAGCTCTTCTTCAGTAGAATTCTCTTGTTCTTTCATTTGAGAACTGTTGTTTTTATTGTTTCCCCATTTTTGGCTACTTTTTGGGGCTTGTGACTATGCATTAGGTGGATCTGCTATGCCTCTCAATCTCTAGTGCAGGACAGTGTCAAATGCTGTTCCTGAACAATTAGATCAGGTAAAGACTCAAAGCCTCCAGAGTCCTGCCTCTGCCTGCTGACTGATTGTATTTGGTCTTGAGGTTTTATAACAGGGTGGGGCAAGTGCTTCTGCCTAGAGGTTAATTTTTCTCAGTCTCTTAATGGGCCTCAGAAACTTCATAGGTTGTGGCAAAGGGGTTTCCAATTGGTGTGGCAACTGCCTTCCCCACAGGCAAATTCTGCCTGTATAGCAATGGTCTGACTGAGAAAGATGTCTTCTGCAGCATGAGGGAATGACTCAGCATAAGAAACCAGGGTGTCTGCTTTCTAAGCTCTAACTCCAGAGCCCCGAACCCTAGCTTCTGCTCACACAGCTCCTGTCCATTCTGCCCTCTCTCTGCCAGAGTCGAGGTGAGTGGCTATACACAAAATTTTCTGCATTGGCCCTTTAAGAGAATGTCTGCATTTACAGCCATTTCTTGCTGGCAGACAGCAACTCTGCTGCTTTTCACAGCCAGGTGTTATGTGGGCACCTTTCTCAGTTCTGGTGCTCTCTGCTGGGGTGCCCAGCTTGGGGTTTAGACACAGAGTTCTCAGTGGCAATCCCCACAGCTGTGATATCTCTTTGGAACTTCAGCTGCTGTCTTTGGGAACCTGGCCAGCACTTTAGCACCTCTGTCCTTCCTACTAGTCTCTATGCAGTCTCCACTTTCCATCCTTGGTTACCGGGGTTCTGTCCGGCTAGTCTTCAGTTGATTATTCAAGATCACTTGTTTTGTATTTTAGTTGTAATTTCATTTTGGTCCTGGGAGCTTGACAGTGTATCATCCACTTACCCCACTACCATTTTTTTTTGCTAGACTTATCTTTTCTACAGATAGATCCAGTTGCTTTTTTAGCGAAAGTAGAGTTGTGTTTAATTAATCTAATCAAAGAAGAAATTCTGCATTTGAGTTAACTTGAAAAGTACTAGGTAATTGTATCTATCATTATTTTTATTTTCAAATGCTTTTATTATCCAAATATAGAATACATATTACATGTCAGATAAGTTTATGTAAATTAGTACTTATGAGAAGAAAAAAAATTTGTATAATCAATACCATATACATATAAATCAAGCAAACCATTGTAAAGGGATGTTTCTGAAAGACAGCAAGTATAATCTTGCAGCACCTTCACTTATTACCAAATCAGGAAAAAAGAAAATCATAATGTATGTAATTATTGTATTTTATATGAAGCAGTCTCTTACATATGATACACTTCAAACAATGCTGAAAATATCAGCATTACACATGAACTTATATTTAAACTATTATATTTACTCTACCTTTTTTTTTTCAGTGACTGTTACCTCATCTCTATTATGTTCATGTCAAGACTAATTGTTTCTTTTATGGGATCTCCTCTAGTAGTGTCTTTGACAATATATTTTATGTTGCTTACTTTTACAATAATTGTTTGGGCAATTTGCTACATAGTACACCTAGAAATATTTTATTATCTCCAGCCACAAATCTGGTCAATTTTATAATGTCCAATATAAATGTTAACATAGAAATTATGAATATCTGTTACCCCAAATAGCACTAGGTTTCTTTTTAGTTAAAAAAACAATGAACTTAAATTCAGGGAAAGTATGGCCTTGTAATCCCCATGATGAATTAATTGTTTTATATACCAAATAGTTGCTGGAGTACAGTCCATATATAATTGACGTTAATGCTGATCTTTTTGATTTTGTATACTCTCTCCTCTTCACTTCATATGGAATATGTTAATAGTAGAGTATCTTTTACTGATGGATTTAATTTCATACCAACATGCCTTCACATAGTAAAAGCCATTATAGAATACTAGAGGCCCAGGGCACATGAAATTGTGTGTGAGTAGCTCACTTCCGCTTGCCTCAGCTGGCCACCCTGCCCATCGTAGCTTGTAGCTCACGCCCTGCCCTCCGCCGCTCCTAGCTCTCCACCACTAGTAGCTCTCCACCGCTAGTAGCTCATGCCCCACCCCATCTGCCGCAAGAGCCACCACTCATTTGGTCATGACAGTGTTACGGCGTGACAACCACAGGCCTTTTATGATATAGACTAGGGGCCCAGTGTGCAAAATCACATGAGAACCGGGACCCAGAGTCCCGCAGCTCAGTGGGACCCAGAAACCTGCCTGCCACCCCAGCGGGAACCAGGAACCCACCCGCTCCTCCGGTCAAGTCCTCCAGAGTCAAGTCCCTGCCCACCCACACATGCCTCATCGTGCACACAGCCCCGCCCACCCCATGCACACAGCCTTCTCCTGATCGGTCGTTACGGCATGATGGTGTGACTGCCACAGGCTTTTTATATAATAGATTAGTGTAACCAGGGTTTCTCAAACTTGGCTGCACATAGGAAAGAGAAAATAAGGTACCTGTACCCAGATCCTACTACAAAGACTAATTTAATTGGTATAGGGGAGGTCCCAGGCTGTGTGTGTGTGTGTATATATATAACCCACACACACACATATATATATATATTAGAGGCCCAGTGCATGAAATTCATGCACTGGGGGGTGGGGTTCCCTCAGCCCAGCATGTTCCCTCTCGCAGTCCAGAAGCCTTGGGGGATGTCCGACTGAGGGACCTAAGCTGTCAGTTGGACATCCTTAGCACTGCTATGGAGGCAGGAGAGGCTCCCGCCAGCACTGCTGCACTGGCCAGCGGTGAGCCCAGCTACTGGCTGAGCGGCTCTCCCACTGTGGGAGCACACTGACCACCAGGGGGTAGCTCTTGTGTTGAGCGTCTGCCCCCTGATAGTCAGTGCGCATCATAGCGACCAGTTGTTCTACCATTCAGTTGATTTTCATATTAGCCTTTTATAATATAGGATATATATATATATACACACACACACACACACACACACACACACACACACACACTGAGTGGCCAGATTATTATGATCTCTGAACGCATTAATGTGTATATATATATATATATATATATATATATATATATATATATTCAGAGATCATAATAATCTGGCCACTCAGTGTGTGTGTGTGTATATATATACATTAGAGGTCCGGTGCATGAATTCATGCATGCGTGGGGTCCAGCCAGCCTGACCAGGGGGAGGGGACATGGGCGGTTGGCTGGCTTACCTGCTGGTCCAACTCCTGATCGAGGGGACAATTTGCATATTAGCCTTTTATTATATAGGATATACAATGAGTGGCCAGATTATTATGCATTCAGAGATCATAATAATCTGGCCACCAATCTGGGACCCCTCGGGGGATGTCCGACTGCAGTCAGACATCCCTCTCACAATCCAGAACTGCTGGCTCCCAACCACTCGCCTGTCTGCCAGCCTGATTACCCCCTAACCACTCCCCTGCCAGCCTGATCGATGCCTAACTGCTCCCCTGCTGGCCCAGTTGCCCCCAACTGCCCTCCTTGCTGGCCCTGTCACCCCCAACTGCCTTCCCCTGCCAGCCCAATTGCCCCCAACTGCCCTCCTCTGCCAGCCCAGTCTCCCCTAACTGCCCTTCCCTACCAGCCCGGTTGCCCCCAACTGCCCTCCCCTGCAGTCCTGGTCACCCCCAACTGCCCTCTCCTGCTGGCTTGGTAGCCCCTAACTGCCCTCCCCTGCTGGCCTGATCGCCCACAACTACCCTCCCCTGCCGACCATCTTGTGGCGGCCATCTTTGACCACATGGGAGCAGCCATCTTGTGTGAGGGCATGAGGGTCAATTTGCATATTACCTCTTTATTATAAGGATATATATTTATGTTTATGTTTTATATATGATATATAAATATGCATAAATATTTTAAAAGCTTCCCACATGATTCAGATGTAAATGTGTACAAGGATTGAGAATGACTAGTACAAAAAAGACATAAACACAGCTGTTCTGAGTTATAATTATTTTTGAAGTTGAAAGTCATCTAGTCTCAGTATCCACCAAAGCATAATACTAAACAAAGAAAAATTAGTAAATCTAAACAAAACAACACTTTTACAATATGCATTGAGAAATTATTAGGCAATAATAGCAACATTAAGGACTATGGATACTGAGATAGAAAATGTAAGCTTTACAAATAAGAATTTATTAAAAATCTTTGCCCCTGTGGTGACTTGAGGAAGAGTAAAAGAATACATTAAATAGCATGGAAAATTTATGTTCCATTTAGAATGAAATAAACCTGTAGAAAATATTAATTTTTTTGAAAAATGTATATATTATGATTCAGAAAATAAAACTTTTTAATAGGATCTGTAATCTATTACAGGATCTGGCCATCCTCCACTGCGTTCTCTCTTTATAAGGACATGTATATACACGTGTGCTATTGTCTTCACTGAATTTAAGTGATCACACACTTTCTTCTATAAGACCTCATGTTTCCCCAATCATGAAAGGTATAATTGTGATTTAAACTGACAGTTTGCCTTTATCCTTCTTTAGATTGTAAACTTTATGAAGGCAGAGTTTGCTTAATCTTGGCCTGTGCTATGGTTTAACTTCTAACATGATGCTTAACACATATTAAAGATTTGTTGAATGAATACACACTGCATTTTGTTCAACATTATTCTGAATCAGTATGATAGCCAGTAGAAGGTCTAAGTTCTTTTAAACTCATTGATAGTAGTGTTTTCCAGAGTGTTGGAAGTATTATGCTGTCTTGTTAAAAGTGTGGCAGAGACTTCCACCTTCAACAATGTACTGCATTTCAGCAGAATTTGGCTCTTGCCCCTGACTCCTTCAAAAATCTGACTATGGCCCGGCTTCTTCAGTCACCTGCTGTTTGCCTTTCGGTTCATATCTGGTTCTCAACTTATTCTTCCTAAGCACCATATTGCTCTTGTACTAATCTCCGTACTAATCTCCAACAATAAAGTTAGTGAGCACTCCTCACTTTACTTTCTCAGGATTTCCTGATTATGTACTTTTCTCTATTCAATCAGAGATCCAAAAGCCATTAACTGGATGAGCTCTTCCTCCCTGCCCACTCTATCTCTTCTACTGGTAGGCTCCAGAGAAAATAAGATGGTGTTTATACTGTAAGTTTCCTAGGTCAGTTGGCTTGCTTTCCTTCAATATACTATACATTCATTTGCATCATCTCTGAATCTGCTTACTCCATACTAGAACTTGGATGGATGTTTTCCAGCATTTAGTATTGAAAATAACATGAGCCAGAATGTGAAAGTAATTTGCTGTTTGTGATAATTATATTAATAAAGATTATGTTAAAATAATATTGCCTCCTATTTAAAGAGTTTTTGTTAAATAAACTGTTAGAGCTAATAGCAAGAGCACCTCACAGCTCTGCTGGTCTGACTGGCTCTGAGTGGTTGTGAGTCCATATATTCTTCTAAATTTTCCTATCCGACTTAGCCAGGGCTGGTTCTTCTTCAAACCCTGCCCACTGTACTAACTGTTGGGAACTTAGTCCAAGTTCTTCTTTTATCCTCTTCTGACTAGTAACAGGTGTTGGGTCTGAGACCGTCTGCCTGGAATTGGACCTCCTAGGATGCCGGGTCTTAGATGGAGAAGCCGTGAGAGGTTGTGGCTATATAGGATTGAGTCTTTATTGCTGAAGCCAGTGGCCACATAGCCATCAGACAATAACAGCAAAGTCCATACAGGCAGGCACCACTGGTGAACATATATCTTTCCCATAAAGCAGCATCAGTCTCTGTTCCCACAGCTATTATCTGAGCAGCTGAACGCTGCCTTCTAGACTCACCACCTCACCTTGTAGTGGTACCAAGCTCTCCAGCTCAGCATCTTCTCCTGTCTCTCTTGCCCTGCTGTTCTCTCTCTAGCAGACTTCTTCTCACTCCCACCTCAGCCAACTAGACTGGTCAGTTACCTACTTTTATACCAGTTAGACAAAGAAGGCTTTGTGCCAATATTTACATCAATCATATTGGCTACTGAAGGGCACAGTATACCCTGTGGCCTTGCACCTGCTCATGGTATCTTGGCCTGATTAGGGTTCTCAGGCTCAGAGTCTTGAACATCCCATTTAGGCACATTTCAGAGTGGCATTTGGCCATTATAGTGTATTGATAAATAAGGCCTCTGTGCTCTCACTGGCCTTGACTATCTGGGGACCTGGCATGGTTCCCACATAAACCTATGTAGGATCTTTTCAAGGCAGCAAAGATCTTAAAGCCAATTTAAAAATCGTATTACTTGGACATTATCCAAATTATAATTTGGCACTTCAAAAGACACAATGGAGAAAGTGAAAAGACAACCCATAGAATAGAAGACAATATTTTCAAATCATATATCTGATAAGTGACTTGTGTCCAATGAACTCTCACAACTCTATAATAAAAGACAAAGAATCCAATTTTAAAGTGGGCAAAGGATTTGAATGAATTTTTCTCCAAAGAAGATATATTAATGACTTATAAGCCCATTTAAAAGTATTCAACATCATTAGTAGCTAGGAAAATGCAAAGCAAAACTACAATAAGGTATCACTTAACACCCCCTAGAATGACTATCCTATCTAATAAAGGAGAAACATGCAAATTGACCATACCTCTGCTATGCCTACAAGCCACGCCCACCAGCCAATCAGAAGTGAGTATGCAAATTAATTCAACAAAGATGGTGGCAGCCACAGAGCTGGAGCCAGCAGGAGGCTTGGGTTGCCCCTGGCAATGGAGGAAGCCAAGCTTTCTGCCCGCCCTGGCCAGCCCTGGCCTCCGCTCAAGGCTACAAAGTTTCAATTATAGAAGATAAATAAATTCCAGATACCAGGGCCTCCACTTGGGTCACTGGGGGGCTTGGCCAGCCTGCAAACCACCACAGGCCCCTCACCCAGGCCGCCCCACGCCCCAAGGGAACCCCCACCCTGATCCGGGACACCCTTCAGGGCAAAGCAGCCAACCCCCACCCATGCACCAGGCCTCTATCCTATCTAATAAAAGAGTAATATGCAAATTGACCATCACTCCAACACACAAGATGACTGCCCCCATGTGATCAAAGATGGCTGCCCCCATGTGGACACAAGATGGCCACCACAAGATGGCCAGCAGGGGAGAGCAGTTGGGAGGGACCAGACCTGCAAGGGAGGGCAGTTGTGAGTGATTAGGCCAGCAGGGGAGTGCAGTTGGGAGGGACCAGGCCTGCAAGGGAGGGCAGTTGGGGGTGACTGGGTCGGCAGGGGAGAACAGTTGGGGGGGACCAGGCCAGCAGGGGAGGGCAGTTAGGGGTGACCAGGCCGGCAGGGGAGGGCAATTAGGGGCAATCAGGCTTGCAGGGGAGCAGTTAGGCATCAATCAGGCTGGCAGGGGAGTGCTTAGGGGGTGATCAGGCTGGCAGGCAGAAGCGGTTAGGAGCAATCAGGAAGGCAGGCAGGAGAGCAGTTGGGAGCCAGCAGTCCTGGATTGTGAGAGGGCAGTCGGATATCCCTCAAGGGGTACCAGATTGGAGAGAGTGCAGGCTAGGCTGAGGGACACATCCCCCCATGCACGAATTTCATGCACCGGGCCTCTAGTAATTAATAAGACAGATAATAAGTGTTAGAGAGGACAATGAAAAATTAATATGAACAACCACATGTAAACATTACTCTGTTGAAAACCAATGGAGGGCACAGATGCTCAGGTGAGTGAGTGCAGATTGGTTCTCTCACACTTAGACACTCTAAGTTGGGCAACAAATTTACCATCTGAGAGGTATCACTTCTGAATGATTAATTTCAAAATATGTAAGTCTTATGCCACTTTGCATTCTCTCCCTCTCCTAAACCTTCTAAACATAACCCTTCCAAACATATACTGGAACTATCAATTTATATTTTAAATTACCTTTTATTTTTTAATGGTGTGACATTGGTAAATAAGGTTATATAGGTTTTAAGTGTACATTTCTATAGTACATGATTTGCATATTGCATTGTGTGCCCACCACCCAAAGCCAACTCATCTTCTCTCACCATATATTTACTACTTTTTACTACCCTCCATCACCCCTTCCCTCTGGGAACCACCAGACTGTTGTCTGTGTATCTGAGTTTCAGTTTTATATCCATATATGAGTGAATTATATGATTCTTGGCTTTTTCTGACTGAATTATTTTGCTTAGCATGATGTTGTTACAAATGGCTATATTTTATCTTTTCTTATGGTTAAGTAGTATTCTATTGCATCACATCTTCTTTATCTAATCATTTATCAAAGGACACTTTGGTTGTTTGCATGTCTTGGCCACTGTGAATAATGTTGCATTGAACATATGGGTGCATATATCTTTGTGAATAAATGTTTTCAAGTGTTTGGATAGATACCCTGAAGATGGATTGCAGGGTCATATGGTAACTTTATCCTTAATTTATTGAGGAACCTCCATACTGTTTTTCATAATGGTTGTACGAGTTTACATTCTAGCAGCAGTGAATGAGGGTTCCTTTTTCTCCACAATCTCTCTAACACTTATTACTTGCCTTGTTGATAATAGTCATTCTAAAAGGTGCGAGGTGGTATCTCATTGTAGTTTTGATTTGCTTTTCCCTTAGAGCTATTGAAGTTGAGCATCTTTTATTGTATCTATTCACAATTTGTATGTCTTGGTTACAAGTGTCTGTTTAGGTGTGTTGCCCATTTTTAAATTGGCTTATTTGTTTGTTATGTTTTGAGATGTGTGAGTTCTTTTTATATTTTGGATATTAATCACATACAAAAACCCCAAAATTAATATACATAGCTTAAAAAAAACAAAAAACAGAGGAAAGAAGTATGGAATACCATCAAATAAAAACAACAGACAAATACAAAGGAAAAAACCCACAGAGGCACAGAGCTACCAGAAAACAAAAGATAAAATAGCTATAAAAATCCTCACATATCAATAATTACCATAAATGTAAATGGACTGAATTTACCAGTGAAGAGGCTCAGAGTAGCACAGTGGATAAAAAAAAAAAAAAAAAAAAAAATCCATCCATACTGCCTTCAAGAGACACATCTAAGCTGCAAAGACAAAGGTAGATTCAAAGTGAAGGGGTGGAAAATGATTTTTCAAGTAAATACTTGCAACAGGCACATCAAATAGTCTCAAGGATAGACCATATTTTGGGTCACAAAACTAGCCTCAACAAATTCAGGAAGATTAAAATTATAACCAGTATATTCTCTGACCACAATGCCTTGAAAGTAGAAATCAACTGCAAAAAGGAAGTGAAGAAACCCACAAATACGTGCAGATCAAACAACATATTACTAAAAAATGACTGGGTCAAATAAAAAATGAAAGGTGAGATCAAAAGATACATAGAGCCCTAACCGGTTTGGCTCAGTGGATAGAGCGTCGGCCTGCAGACTCAAGGGTCCCAGGTTCGATTCCGGTCAAGGGCATGTACCTTCGTTGCAGGCACATCCCCAGTAGGGGTTGTGCAGGAGGCAGCTGATTGATGTTTCTCTCTCATCAATGTTTCTAACTCTCTCTCTCTCTCCCTTCCTCTCTGTAAAAAATCAATAAAATATATTTAAAAAAAAGATTCATAGAAACAAATGAGAATGATAATATGATATATCAAAACTTCTAGGATGAAGCAAAAGCAGCAATAAGAGGAAAGTTTATATCATTACAAGCATATTTCAAGAAACAAGAGAAATCCCAAGTAAACAATCTAATATTACATCTTAAAATACTAGAAAAAGAACAAAAGCAACCCAAAGTTAGCAAAAGAAATATAATAATAAAAATCAGAGCAGAATTGAATTAGAGAACAAACAGACTATACAAAAAATTCACACAAGAAAGAGCCAGTTCTTTGAAAACATTAATTAAATTGATAAACCTCTGGCTAGACTCACTTAAGAAATAAGAAATAAGAGAAAAAAACATATAAACAAAATCAAAAATAAAAGAGAAATCACCACAAACATCACAGATATACAAATAATCATATTAAAATACCATGAAAGACTATATGCTACCAAATTCAATAACCTAGGAGAAATGGGTAAGTTTCTACATATATATAACCTTTCTAGACTAAATCTTGAAGAACTGGTGAATCTAAGTAGATCTATCAGCAGTGAGGAAATTAAAATGGCCATCAAAAACCTCCTCCAAAATAAAAGTCTGGGAACAGATGGCTTCACCAATGAATGCTACCAAACATTCAAAGAAGATCTCAAACTCTTGCATAAAATTGAAGAAAAAGGTCATACTCCCTAACACACTTTGTAAGGGCAACATAACCCTGATACCAAAACCTGGCAAGGATAACACACAAAAAAAAAGAAAACTAAAGACCAATATCTTTGATGAATACAGATGCAAAAATCCTAAACAAAATACTAGGGAATGTATACAATAATTTATCCAAAAAAAAAAAAAATACATCACAGTCAAGATTAATTCCAGGAGCACAAGGATGGTTCAATATATTTAAATCAATCAATGTAATATACTACATCAACAATTAAAAGGATAAAAATCATATGATTTTATCAATAGATGCAGAAAAAGCATTTGATAAGTGCAAAATTCATTTATGATTAAAACCCTAAATAAAATAGGACTAGAAGGAAGGTGCCTCAACATAATGACCATATATGATAAACCCTCAGTAATATTATACTCAATGGCAAAAACCAAAGCTTTTCATCTAAAATTAGGAACAAGACAAGGATGCCCACTCTCACCACTCTTATTCAACGCTAGAGGCCTGGTGCATAAGATTCGTGCACTGGGGCGGTGGGGGCCCTCAGACCAGCCTACAAGCAGACCAGCCTGCACCCTCTTGCAGTCTGGGACTCCCTCGGGGGATGTCCGCCTGCCGACTTAGGCCTGATCCCCTGAATGATTGGGCCCTCGGGGATTGGACCTAAGCTGACAGTCAGACATCCCTCTTGCAGTTCAGGGCTCTCACAGTCTGGGACTCCTCACTCCCTGTGGGAGTGCTGCTGAGACAGAAGCCAGGCACTCTGCCTTGGAGGTGGGAGAACTCCCACCACTGCTGCTGCACTTGCCAGCCATGAGCCTGGCTTCTGGCTGAGTGGCGCTCCCCCTGTGGGAGCACACTGACCACCAGGGGGCAGCTCCTGTTTTGAGCATCTGTCCCCTGGTGATCAGTGTGCATCATAGCGATTGGGGTTGGGGGTCCGATTGGGGGTGGGGTTGCCATGGGGAGGGGCTGTGGGTGGTGGGGCGCTGGCCACGCCCCCAAATAAGGTGGGGGGTGCTGATTGGGGGCCAGCAACCTGGGGGAGGGGCCATGGGTGGTTGTCTGGCCAGGGTTGGGGGGCCGATCCTGGTTGGGGCCGAGTAGGTGGAGGGGCTGCAGGAGATTGGCTGGCTAGCCCTCCCCCTATTGGGGTGGGGTGTGTGATCAGAGGCAGGGCAGCAGCGGGGAGGGGCTGCAGGCCTATAGTGGTGGGGCAGGCTGATCAGGGGCGGGGCTGGCCAGGGGGAAGGGATGGGGCATTTGGCCAGTGGCCCGCTCTATTTTTTTGGCAACTTCATGACTTTTATTTGTGGTGCCTGTGCTATGTCTCGAAAATACCTTCTCTCCCAGCCCCCGGACAGCATCCAGGAGGGGGCAGCAAAAAATATAAGACATCCCTTCCTGTCGCACACAGACCCTATATACAGGCCCACTCTGCCCAAGCTGGTGGGATGCTTGGCACATTCTTGGATCCCTGCTCAGGGGCGGGAGGGGAGACAGGTGGCAGCACACATGAGAGGGGGCCTCGGAGTGGCCACTCTGGTCCTGGCATTTCCTGGTCCTCATTTCCTTCCTGGTCCTCGTTTCCTTCCTGGTCCTGCCTGCAGCCCTGGTCCCCTACCTGGTTCAGCCTCCCCTCTCCATCCTGGCCTCAGATGGCCCCCTTGGCTCCTGGGGGCTCTGTCCTCCCCTCCCAGCCTGGAGGTCCCAAGAGAGTCAGAGACTCCCTGGTAGCCCTGTCACTCGTGTTCACACAGGGGAAGGGTGCGTGTGGCAGAAGCTGTATGAATGCGTGTGCAGGGGCAAGTCCTCGGGGGTCACTTGGACAGTTTGCAGATGACGTGGATCAGTGCCGCGTTCTCATCCTTGAGGCCCGGAGGTTGGACAGGCCCTTCAGCTCCTCTTCTAGCTCAGTGGCCTTGCACTCCAGGCCCTGCACTCAAATCTCTCCAGCTCAAGGAGGGCCGGCCTCTCTGCAAAGCGCTCCTGCCTCTGCGTGGCACACTCCAGCTCCACCTTGAGCTGCACCGGCCGCAGCGTGGTCTCGGGGCCTCATGAAGTCTCTCCTCAATGAGCAGATCTGCGTAGAGCTTCCTGAAGCCTCCCTCCGGCTCTTCCGATTCGGGCTGGGGTTCTGGGTTGAGGACCCGCTGCCTCTGGAGGGGAAGAGCTGGATTCTGCGCTGAAGTCCACTGGCTTTGCCTACTCCCCCTCTGCAGGCCCTCTCCTCTCCTTGCCAACTCTGCAGTGCTCCCTGGAGGCCTGTGGTCCCTGTCACTGCCTGTTAGGCACCTCTACTCTCTGGGCAGGGCCATCAGAATTCTCAACCCCAGGGACCCCAGGCTGCCAGGAAGGGTCCAGGCTCTGTGCAGCCCCACTCTTGATATGGATGGGAGAGTCCCATCAGGGACAGGCCAGCACAGGGGAGGGGCTGGGAGGTTGGCTGGCCAGCCCCACCCCCTGATCAGGCGGTTCACTGGCCACAGTGGGCATCATAGCGACTGGTCGTTTGGTTGTCATAGACACTGGCTTTTTATACATATGGATAGTTCTGGAAGTCCTAGCCACAGCAATAAGGCAAGAGAAAGAAAAGACATCCACATTGAGAAGGAAGAAGTAAAAGTGTCACTTTTTGCAGATGACATCATTTTGTATATAGAAAACCCTAAAGTCTTCACCAAAAATAACTATTAGAAACAAAAAACAAATACAGTAAAGTTGCAGGATACAAAATCAGTGTACAAAAATCTACTGCCTTCTGGTATACTAATAACAAAATTTCACAAAAAGAAATGAAAAAAATTCCTTTTGCAAATGCAAACAAAAGAATAAAATATCTTGGAATAAACTTAAAAAGAACATGAAGACCTATATACTGAAAATTACAAAGCATTATTAAAAGAGATTGAAAAAGACCCAACAAAATGGAAAAATATCCTGTGTTCCTGGATTGAAAGAATCAACATTGTTAAAACAGCCATACTACCCAAAGTGATATATGGACTTAATGCAATCCCCATTAAAATACCAATGTCATTTTTAAAGGAAATAGAACAAAACATCATCAGATTTGTATGGAACCACAAAAGACTCAGAATAACCAAAACAATCCAGAGAAAAAAAAGAACAAAACTACGTGACTTCAAATTATACTATAGAGCTACAGTAATCAAAACAACATGGTAGAAAAGTGGCAGAAAAAAAGACACATAGATTAGTGTCACATAATTAAGAGGCCAGAATAAAACCACATGAACATGGGCAGATAACTTTTGAGCAAGGAGCTAGAAACACACAATGGAGTAAAGAAAGCATCTTTAATAAATGGTGCTGGGAAAACTGGAAAGCCACATGCAAAAGAATGAAACTGGGTTACAGTTTGTCCCCATGTACAAAAGTTAATTCAAAATAGATCAAAGAGCTAAATATAAGATCTGAAGTAATAAATTACATAGAAGAAAACATAGGTACTAAACTTAGGGACCTTGGTCATAAGAGAACATTTTATGAACTTAACTCCAAAAGCAAGAAAAATAAAGGCAAAAATAAATGAATGGGACTATACCAAACTAAAAAGCTTCTGCACAGCAAAAGAAACTGACAACAAAACAAACAGGAAGATTACCAAATGGGATATATTTCTAAAGAATTGCTCCAACAAAGGTTTAGTGTCCAAAATATATAAAGAACTCATAAAACTCAACACCAAACAAACAACAAACCCAATTAAAAAATGGGTAGGGGACCTGAACAGACACCTCTCCTAAGAAGACATACAAACAGCCAATATATATATATGAAAAAATGTTAACCTTACTAGCAATTAGGGAAATGCAAATCAGAACTGCAATGTTATACCACCTCATACCTGTTAGAATGGCTATTATCTACAAGACAAGTAATAACAAATGCTAGAGAGGTTGTATAGAAAAAGGAAGCCTCATTCACTGCTGGTGGGAAAGTAGACTGGCACAACCACTATGGAAAACAGTCTGGCAATTCATCAAAAAATTAAGAATTGAGGGGCCATATGACCCAGCAACTCCTCTCTTGGGTATATACCCAAAAAACTCGAAAACTTGTATTTGCAAAGATATATGTACCCATATGTTCATTACAGCATATTATTCATAGTGGCCAATACATGAAGACAACCAAAGTGTCCTACAACAGAGGACTGGATAAAGAAGATGTGGTACATATACACAATAGAACACTACTCAGCCATAAGAAAACATGAAATACTGCCATTTGGGATAACACAGATGGACCTTGGAAGTATTATGCTAAGTCAAATAAGTCAGGCAGAAAAAGTTAAGAACCATATGATTTCACTTATACGGTAGAATATAAAATGAAACTCATCGACACAAACAGCAATCATGGTGGTTGCCAGAGGGAATTGGTGGGGAAGGAGAGGGGGGGTCTAATACATGGTGACTAAAGATGACTTAGCTTTGTCTGGTGGGCACACAGTGCAATATACTGATCTTGTAACATCAAAATCCACACCTGAAACCTATGTGTCCCTATTAACCATTGTCACCACAATAAATTTATTTTTTTTAAAAAGAAAAGAAAGGTAAAATAAAGACTTTAAGCCAACAAATTTAAGAATTTTTTTCTGATTTCTTTCTGGTGTATATATTTTTTATTTTTTCCAATGTCATTCACTTAAAAACAAAAACATTTACATTTCTCTCTCAATAGAATATAATTGGTAGGTAGTGGCAAAGGTGTCCCTTGAGCCAGGTTTACCTACAAATCTTTTTCCACTTAAAATTCATGAATTATGCTTGGGATATTTCATACCCAAGCAACCTACAATTTTTTTGGCTTGTGCTTTGACCCTTAGGATTCTACTTAAATATGCACTAGATTCTCACAATTTAGTCAGTCCCTCTTGAGAATATAGATATATTTATAAAATTACAAGTGGTATACAAATTCAATCACAAAATTAAATTTAAATAGTCTTCTTCTCCCTGATTCCTATGGGGTGAGCATGAAAAAATAACACCCACCACTTTGACATGACAAATCAGATTTGTATGGGCAATCCTTGGTAGGAAACAAGGAGTTAGGAAATGAAGAAACTTTGGGGAAAAAATCTTATAAAATAATTCTTCAACAAGAATTCTTCTTCCTATGCTATTAAAATCTTCTGCATCAAGAAAGCATGGTACCATTGTTTCCAGTACATTTTTAAGATCAAGTACCGAGGTAATAGGCAATGTCTAAATTTAGAAATAGAAATAGAAAAGGTTTTAGAAATGTAATATTTCCACTTCATGGAAAATAAGAAAATGACAATAAAACCATCTATTCACTAACAAAATGGTAATATTCTTATATACTTGAATACTTGAACACTTCACTAGTGTATATTCAACAGACTTGTGGTTTGTCATGTCTTATGATTATATTTTAAAAGTAATATATTAGCTTGTATAATATGTATTATCCAATACATTTGTTTATCTCAGTCAGTTGTAGACATTGATAATGTCCCAGTATTTGAAAAATTTTGCCTGGACATAAGTAAAATAAAGTAGGAATAAATCATCCCATAGTCTGCACTACAAATAATGTAAGACTAGCTAGCAAAGTGTGCAGGTAAGATTTCTATCAATTTGAACTGATAATGCTGACCATAAAGTTTGAGAATTTACTTTTGCAATTTTAACAGTTATTTATATTGATTCTAGTAGTATTTATAGTTCTTTTGGGGGGAAAATTAAGAAAATTTTAATTAAATATTTCAAAATTATATTTATAGAATACTCCTGTTAGTTATATAAATATAGAACTCTAAAACTGGAATTCATGTTATTTATTCTTAACACCAGAGGCCAGTGCATGAAAATTTGTGCGCTTGGTGGGGTCCCTCAGCCCAGCCTGCGCCCTCTCACAGTTTGGAACCCCTCGGGGGATGTCCAACTGATGGCTTAGGCCCGCTTCCCATGGGATCCAGCCTAAGATGGCAGTCCGACATCCCTCTGGCAGCCCAGAAGCCCATGGGGAGAGAGCCTAAGCCGTTAGTCAGACATCCTTAGTGCTGCCACGGAGGCGGGAGAGGGTCCTGCCACCGCCACTGCGCTGGCCAGCCATGAGCCGGCTTCTGGCTGAGTGGAGCTCCCCCTGTGGAAACACACTGACCACCAGGGGGCATCTCCTGTGTTGAGCGTCTGCCCCCTGGTGGTCAGTGTGCATCATAGTAACCGGTCATTCTTCTGTTGGGGTCAATTTGCATATTACCCTTTTATTATATAGGATTGAGAATTGGTTCCACTTTGAGCAATTGAGGGGTAGATCAGTAGCTGCTTGCTTATGCAGAGAAAGGTCACCCTGAATCTGTATCAGTGCTTGCCTTGGGTGCTAGAGAGAGAAGCCAACATGAAGGTATTGTATTTGATATCCTTTATCTAATCCAGAGCTTTATCTTTGAAGATAAGGAATGTGATATGCACAAAAGCCATGTTCCTTGCCATGTTAGTTTTAGCCTCCCTATTCCACATCTAAGAGAAATGTAACGTCATTAAAAATTGTTTGAGATAAGTTCTTGCTTCTTACAAACCCCTGTTGATACATAACTAATGAAAGCATTTTTTTTTCCTGGCATTATCATCAAGGAAGTAGATGTAATTTATGTTTTCATCTTTAATTACTTCTTCATCATTTCTTTAACATTTTTTCTTAGACTCTTCTCTTCACACTTAAACACTTATTAATTTGTCTTTCTTTTGATTAAATATTTTCCTTCTGTTATTAGTTTTATTCTTAATCAAGAGAAGACTATAGGTATTGTAACACCAAAAGGTAAATATTAAGTTCTAGTAGTTGATTTATTTATTATGAACTTCTCTTCTCATTAAGCACAACTTTCTGCTTTCCTCCTTCCTCCAATTTATAAGTGGATATAAAATGTCAAGTACTAGAAATAGCACACAATATGTAATTATTTACCTTAGGAAAACCTTCTCAGTATTTCTATAAATACCCACTTATCAATGTCAATGCTAATATATTCTCTTTAAATATCTTTAAAAAACAAATCTCTAATGAGTTACATATTATTTCTAATTTAAAATTTCTCCATTCATTTTCTTTACTTTTTTTTTCTTTAGGGGAGGAGGGTAGAGGAAATCAAATAAGATCACACTCTGAACAAAGATGACAAGCAAAGTTCTTGTGGAGTTCAACATTCATTTTTTTAGCTTTTTATCACAGAGTGAGAGGGGATGCCTAAGAATGACAAGGTTTGTTCCCTTTAGACAGTGCTGAATAATTTCATGCAGGGTGATAAGAGGACACAAATACAACATTCTTCACTCACTTACTTTAAAAATATAATATTATATTAGTTTCAGGTGTACATCATAGTGTTTAGACATTTATATAACTTGCAAAGTGATCACCCTGATAAATCTAGTACCCATCTTACAACATACATAGTTATCAGAACATTATTTGCTATTCCATATGCTGTAACTCACAGCCCTGTGACTATTTTGTAACTACTAATTTGTATTTCTTAATCCGTCCCCCTTTCACACATACCATCCAACCCCTCTGTCAGCTGGCAGCTATCAAAATGTTCTCTGTATCGCCGAAACTGGTTTGGCTCAGTGGATAGAGCGTCGGCCTGCAGACTGAAGGGTCCCGGGTTCGATTCCCATCAAGGGCATGTACCTTGGTTGCGGGCACATCCCCAGTGGGGGGTGTGCAGGAGGCAGCTGATCGATGTTTCTCTCTCATCGATGTTTCTAGCTCTCTATCCCTCTCCCTTCCTCTCTGTAAAAAACCAATAAAATATATTTTAAAAAAAATTTAAAAAAAAATGTTCTCTGTATCTATGAGTTTGTCTCTGTCTTGTGTGTTTGTATATTTTTGTTTTTTATATTCCATAAATAAGTGTGATCATATGGCATTTGCCTTTCTCTGTCTTCCTAGTTTCACTCAGCAGAATAGCCTCTAGGTCCATCCATGTTGTTGCTGATGACAAGAGTTCATTTTTTTTTTAGGGCTGAGACATATTCCACTGTATATATGCACCCCTTCTTCTTTATACATTCATCTATGTGTGGACTTTTAGGTTGCTTCCATATCTTGGCTAATTTAAACAATGTTGCAATGAGCATCTATACTAATAATAGAGGGATATGCAAATTGTCCTGGACACCGTCACAGTGATAGTAACAGCCAGCAGGCTGCCTGGGTGACAAGGCCAGCAGTGGGGTTAGTGAGGGGTGACCAAATGACTGAACAGCAGGCTGTGCAGGGAGACCAGGCCAGCAGGGGGGTTAGTGAGGGACAACCAAATGACTGAACAGCAGGCTGCGTGGGGTGACCAGGCCAGCACGGGGGTTAGTGAGGGATGAACAAATGACTGAATAGCAGGCTGCATGGGGCAACTAGGCTGGCAGGGAGGGCAGTTGGGGGCGACCAGGCTGGCGGGGGGGGGGGGGGAGTTGGTGACCAGGCTGGTGGCGGGGGGGGAGTTAGGGGTGACCAGGTTGGCAGGGAGGGCAGTTAGGGGTGATCAGGCCAGCGGGCAGGTGAGTTGTTAGGAGCCAGTGGTCCCGGATTGTGAGAGGGATGTCTGCGATTTACGCACAATCCCTGGGGTTGGGCCTAAACGGGCATTCAGACATCCCCCGAGGGGTCCTGGATTGGAGAGGGTGCAGGCTGGGCTGAGGGCAACCCCCCCACCCATGCACGAATTTCATACACTGGGCCTCTAGTATGAATATATGTGTTTTTTATTTAGTGTTTTGGGTTTCTTCTGGCAAATACCCAGAAGTGGAAT
Source organism: Plecotus auritus (assembly GCF_963455305.1). Lineage (NCBI taxonomy): Eukaryota > Metazoa > Chordata > Mammalia > Chiroptera > Vespertilionidae > Plecotus > Plecotus auritus. The sequence goes on along the minus strand of NC_137775.1, from coordinate 112,520,939 downwards.
TGCTGGATCCATCTTTGCCTCTTGCTATAGCCTTTGTTTTACAGTCTATTTTGTCTGGTATAAGTATTGCTACCCCAGCTTTTCTTTCTTTGTTTCTATTTTCATGAAATATCTTTTTCTATACCTTTACTTTCAGTCTGTGCATATCTTTCAATTTGAAGAGAATCTCTTGTAGACAGCATATGTAAGCTTTTCATTTTACTAGGAGTCCAGCGCGCGATTCAAAATTGCGTGGCACTGCCCACCCTCGAGTCGCCAGTCTGGCTCTGCCTCAGTCTCCAGGCCCTGCAGCAGCCACAGCCGCTGCTGGTCCAGCCCTGCCTCCCTCTCCCACCCTTGAAGCAGCCGTGGCCATTACTGATCAGGCCCTCCCCCAGCGCAGGCGCGCGGAGGCCCCTGCAGCCCCACCCTCAACACTGCATGCACAAACTCCTCCTGTCCGGTCGACCCATTATGGCGTCCCAGTTAATTAGCATATTTATCTATTATATATAGAGATTATGCATTCAGCCACCATATTTCTTTTGATTAGAACCTTTAATCCATTTTTATTTAAAGTAATTCTTGATAGAGATGTATTTGTCGCCATTTTATTATTCAGATATTTTATCTTCCTTCTTCTTAAATAACTTTTCTGGTAATATTGGTTTGGAGGTGATGAATTTTTTTTGTTTTTCTGTGTTTTTTGTGTTGTTTTTTTCCTGTGAAGCTCTTTGTGAGATATTATTATTATTTTTTTTAAATGATAGCTTTGCTGGATAGAGTAATCTTGTTTTTAAGTCCTTGCTTTTTATCACTTTGAATATTCTGTGCAAGTCCCTTCTGGCCTGCACAGTTTCTTTTGAGAAATCTGCTGATGGACTAACAGGAGCTCTTTTGTAGGTAACTAACTGCTTTTCTCTTGCTCCTTTAAGAGTCTCTCTTTGTCTTTAACCTTTGGCATTTTAATTATGTGTTTTGGTGTGGGCCTCTTAGGTTTTGTGAGAATAAACAAGTAATCTTCTCTGTCAAAGAAGGACGTTTAGGCAGCCACCATTTTGGCTCCCATGACTTGCAGCTCCCCTGGGGGCCACCATTTTGAAATGGCAAAGGTCAACCCCTCCCCTTTTCCTTTAAATGAGTCAATTGTGCAAGAGTGGGAGCCTGAGCTCTCCCAATGAAGAGTGAGGAACAGATGATGTGCATCAGGAATAAAAGCCCAAGCGCAGGGCCAGCTTAGTGTGTGTGCTCCCAGACCCTGTGTAGCCGTGCACCCTCCTGCAGGAGTAAAGATGTTTGCCTTGCTGTCCGGCTCCCGAGTTCCTTTGTGTTCTACTGGGACCCCTGATCTGGGGGGCTCAGTGTATTTTTAATAGTTTCGTCTTGTTTGGGACCTTCTGCACTTTCTGAGCTTGTATGTCTATTTCCTTCTCCAAGTTAGGGAGGTTTTCTGTCATTATTTTTTCAGTCAGTTTTAAATCCCTTGCTCTCTTTCTTCTGCCAGCACTTCTGTCTGGGAGAAAGCTGCTCTTCCAGCCCTTTCCCTGAAGCCAAACAATGCAATCCCTCCTCTGTATCCCTGGTGCCTTCTGAGTTCTTGCCTCAGTGCTGCATCTCAGAGTTAGTGAGCCCATTAGCAAATGAGTCCATCACAGGTAAATCCATGTTCAGGCCCTTCAAGAGGAACCCCTGGGATTCCAGCAGCCTCTGTCTCACTCTGTCACAATCTCCATTGGTTTTTACAGCCAGAAGTTATGGGGAATTCTGTTCCTGATACTGGAGCCCTGGACTGGTGAGCCTGGTGTAGGTCTGAAACCACGGATAGTACCAAATTATATATATGTTTTCTGTTCATGTCTTCCACCCACAAATTTAATGCCTTTTTCATCTTAACTAAGCATTTATCATGCACTATGACTGTAACTTTTGGAGTTTGAGATGCAAAGAAAAAACTAGCCTAAATTTGTTTGTTCTTCATAATTTCACAAATAAAAAAATTCATTCTTACCAAAGATTTTAGCAATCTCAGTGTATGGTTTTTTTTATTCATTATTAAGTCAAGAACATACACCTTTTCACTTAAAGAAAGCACTTTCTGGCTTCTCTTTGGCATAGCTGAATTGCCAGCATCACTCTTCTTGCACTTTGGTCCCTTTATTAAGTGAAATTGAGCACAAGAACTGCAATAGTGTGACTGTCTGTGTAATCACCAAGAAGGCTACTAAGTGACTAATGAGCAGGGAGCTTTTATAGTGTGAAATACCGGACAAAGAGATAATTCACGTCCTGGGAAGAATAGGGCAGGATGGTTCAAGATCTTATCACAGCCGAAACCGGTTTGGCTCAGTGGATAGAGCGTCGGCCTGCGGACTGAAGGGTCCCGGGTTCGATTCCGGTCAAGGGCATGTACCTTGGTTGCGGGCACATCCCCAGTGGGAGGTGTGCAGGAGGCAGCTGATCGATGATTCTCTCTCATCGATGTTTCTAGCTCTCTATCCCTCTCTCTTCCTCTCTGTAAAATATCAATAAAATATATTAAAAAAAAAAAAAAAAAAAGATCTTATCACAATACTCAGAACTGTATGCTATTTAAAACATATGAACCTTTTACTTCATGAATTTTTCATTTAATATTTTTAGATCATGGTTGACCATGGGTAAATTAAACTCTGAGGAAAAAAACTTCACATAATGGGGGATGATTGTATTGCTTTATTTATTTGTTTTTTAAATATGTTTTTATTGATTTTGGAGAGAGAACAGGAAATAGAGAAACATCAATATGAGAGAGAAACATCCATTGGTTGCCTCCCACACGCACCCCAACTGGGGATCAAACCCACAATCTGGGTATGTTCTCTAATGAGGAAATTAACCAACAACTTTTTGGTGCATAGGATGATTCTCACCCAACTGAGCCACACTGGCCAGGGCCTATATTATTTTTATTTAATTGTCCATCTTCCCCACTGACTTGTGAGCACTCTGAGGGCAGGGACTCTGTCTTGTTTATTGTGGTGATCTAGTACAATATTTGTAAATTTGTGGGCATTCAATATATATATCCCAAAGACCTTCTAAGCCTAACACATTTCCTTCAATAGAAATCATCCTGTTTCCTTCACCTTGTTTAACCTCCTGAATTCCCCATCTCAAGTAATGTGGGTTCCATCTTTAAATTCTTGATTAAAAGCCTCTGCCTCATTCAGACATATTTCCTAGATAGTAGGAAAGAATGCTACTCACATATAAAACTAATACAAAATAGGAGAACTAGATTTGGGGCCCCATGATTCTCCCAACTGCCTAGGAAAGGGACCGTCTAAACAGCTAAGTCCAATGGGATTAGTGGTCTGAGATACATCATTGTGTATATCCGGTTTGTAAATCTGGCCTCACATCAAAATCATCTTAGGAGATTCCTAGTACCATCACACTCCATTCCCTCTCCCAGCCCCATGTGCAGGTCTGTTAATTTTGAATTTACAGAGATAGGACCTGGTGCTTCTGATATGAAAGGTAATTTGGGGAACTATTGTTATATTTAAAAGCTACAGTGTTATAGTAGAAGGGAGCGCCAAGGATGCAGGGCTACTGAACAACTGAGATGCTTAAAGTTCCTTTATGAGCTTAATTTCTAGTTTTTTAGAAATTCCTCTAGGAAGAATGCCTAAATCTAACAAAGCAGGTTGGTTACCACTTCCAAGTTTGTTAAGAACTACTTAGATGGGTATAAACCCGGATGAACAGAATATGGCTGATAAAGCATCTTATTTTTCCCCAGTGTAAGACTAGAATAAAAGTCAGGGACCTAGGCATTACTTCTTGGTCCACTGTTCAGCACATGCACCAGAGATTAGAGAGGAAGGTAGTTTTTAGAGGAAGGTAGTTTTTATGAGCACCTGGGAAACAAATCACATAGCCCATAAGACATCAGAAATCAGACTTCAGATTAATTTAAGACCTTATTGATTTATAGTGCAGGAGCCACAGTTAACCACCAGACTTAACTCTCTTTTGGTAAGGTCTTAGAAGGGAAAATACTAGATTTCTAAAGCTCATGCATGGAACTAAGTTCAGACAGAGAGAGGCATTTTTAAATGTACTTATAGGAAATTGATCAACAAATCATATTGATACTGATACTGGACCCAATGGGTCCAAAGCTGCCTGTCATTACTTGAGCCAAATTAAGCAGAAACAGGCTTGAATCATGTATGAGCATTTATTCCAATACTGTGGCAGTATGGGGAGAGCAGTAGGTCACCCTGGAATTCTGCCCTCTCTCCCCTCACCAGTTGGCTGATTATTTATGGATTAGAGGTGGGAAAAAATTGAAAGTTAGTGAGTTCCCAGGGTCTGCCTACTCTCATTGTCCTTGCAAAGATCAGCCCCGGAGCACCACAAAGATAAACCTGGAACACAGTCTCCCTTCAGAGAGGTTCTGACCTTGATCTGGGCTCTAGACTACCTTATCTTCAGGGCCTGTTCTCCTTCTTCTGACACATCCCTCAGTTCCCCAGGGTCTGTAAGAAAATTTCTTCTTCATAGTGAGAAGCTATTAAACAACTGTGATTCTATTTCTATTACATGCCCTTCCTCATCAATGCTACATCAAAAGTTGTAACTTAAATTTCATTCCTCTTCTCTTTCCTCATTGCTGTGACCTTTAATCCTCATCATTTTGTGCCTGAAATATTGCAGGAATCTCATGACTAGTCTTTCTGCCATATTGTGACTCACTCCATACAGGCTCTCTAAATGTATCTCCAGAGATTGGTCTTTAAGTGTCAATGTGACCATGTCTGTCTCCCATTTAACTCACTACCCCTCGTGCCCCAATTCTCATTAAAAAGTGTATAAAGAACTCAGCCCCACTTTGCATGGCATGCTGAGATCTTTAACCCTGGATGACACTACCTTCTGTTCCTTGGCATTCTTTCCCCAAAACACAGTCCAAAACTCTGAACATCTCATTGTTTCGAATGTGTATCTTTTTTTTTAGAGGCAGGGGGATGTTCTTACCTTTAAATCTTTGTCCACTTGTTATTCCTTCTAATTGGAATTACCTTACCATTCTTTTCTAATTTGGGAAGTTCTACTTTCCCTAAAATTTAACTCAGAATATTGATCTCTTTGTGAAAAATTCTCTGATTTCCCCCAATAGAGTGCTCTCCTCATTTCTGTCCTCTTTTTTCCTAAGAGAATATCTATCATATTATCCTATCTGATAAAAGAGTAATATGCAAATTGACCATACCTCCGCTATACCCACAAGCCACGCCCACCAGCCAATCAGGAGCGAGTATGCAAATTAATTCAACCAAGATGGCTGCAGCCACAGAGCAAGCAGGAGGCTTGGGTTCCACCGGCAATGGAGGAAGCCAAGCTTCCTGCACACCCTGGCTGGCCCAGGCTTCCTCTGAAGGCTACAAAGTTTCAATTATAGAAGATAAATAAATCCCAGATACCAGGGCCTCTGCTTGGGTTGCCGGGGGGAGTGACCAGCCTGCAAACCACCACAGACCCCTCACCCAGGCCACCCCACACCTCAAGGGAACCCCCACTCTGATACGGTACACCCTTCAGGGCAAACCAGCTAGCCCCCACCCATGCACCAGGCTTCTATCCTATCTAATAAAAAAGTAATATGCAAATTGACCATCACTCCAACACACAAGATGGCTGCCCCCATGTGGTCAAAGATGACTGCCCCCATGTGGACACAAGATGGCCACCACAAGATGGCCAGCAGGGGAGGGCAGTTGGGGGTGACCAGGCCGGCAGGGGAGGGCAGTTGGGGGGGACCCAGGCCTGCAGGGGAGGGCAGTTAGGGGTGACCAGTCTTGCAGGGGAGGGCAGTTAGGGGTGACCAGTCCTGCAGGGGAGGGAAGTTAGGGGTGACCAGGCCTGAAGGGGAGGGCAGTAGGGGTGACCAGGCCTGAAGGGGAGGGCAGTTAGGGGCAAACAGGCTGGCAGGGGAGCAGTTAGGCATCAATCAGGCTGGCAGGGGAGTGGCTAGGGGGTGATCAGGCTGGCAGGCAGAAGCAGTTAGGGGCAATAAGGAAGGCAGGCAGGAGAGCAGTTGGGAGCCAGCAGTCCTGGATTGTGAGAGGGATGTCCAACTGCCCGTTTAGGCCCCATTCTACCACGATTGGACCTAAATGGGCAGTTGGACATCCCTCGAGGGGTCCCAGATTGGAAAGGGTGCAGGCTGGGCTGAGGGACACACCCCCCATGCACAAATTTCATGCACCAGGCCTCTAGTTTTATTATATTCTATGTGTTCCTTGGCATATATATTTAAATTATTTTAGGTATTTTTAGTTTAGATAATAACATAACATCCTCTGATGTGATGTTTGGAACTGTTTATTTAATATTTATTGTAGTTCTCTGTGGTTTATCATCTTTGAGTGGTATATAATATTCCTTTTGTGTTATGACACAGTTTTATGTTTACTCATTTAATGCGCATTTGGGTGGATTCAAGTTTATGCTGTTGATAACAATTTTTATCAATTAAGTGGTATAAAAGAACAACTCCTTAGGTCTTTTTATTTCTCTGTCCTTTAATAATGCTGACCATCTCTTTATGTACTTGTTGGCTAAGTGTATTTTATCTTCTATGAAGTGTCTGCCCCTCTCCCCTGATTCTTTTGAAATCTATGTGCTTTCTCATTGATTTGTATGAGTTCTTTATATATTTTAGTATGTATTTGTGTTGATTTTGTGCAATGCAAGCATCTTCTCCAAGTTTGTAATTTATGTTTTTTCATTATAAATATATCTTTTTTTAAATTATCTTTATTGTTGAAGTTTTACAGATGTACCCTTTTTCAGATGTACCATGGCTATTTTTAAATCCACTCATCTACTAATGGATATTTGGGCTGTTTCCAGATCTTAGCTATTGTAAACAACACTGCTATGAACATAAGAGTGCATATATTCTTTCTGTGTGGTGTTTCAGGATGTTCAATTAATATTTGACAAAGAAGGCAAGAGCAAATACTGGAATAAAGACAGTCTCTTCAATAAATGGTGTTGGGAAAATTGGACAGGTACATGCAAAATAATGAAACTAGACCACCAACTTAAACCATGCAGAAGAATAAATTCAAAATGGATAAAAGACTTAAATGTACATTTTGAAACCATAAAAATCCTAGAAGAAAATGTAAAAAGAAAAATCTCAGACATTTCACATAGCAGAATTTTCACTGATACATCTCCTAGGGCAGTGGTCGGCAAACTCATTAGTCAACAGAGCCAAATATCAACAGTACAATGATTGAAATTTCTTTTGAAAGCCAAATTTTTTAAACTTAAACTTCTTCTAATGCCACTTCTACAAAATAGACTCGCCCAGGCCGTGGTATTTTGTGGAAGAGCCACACGCAAGGGGCCAAAGAGCCTCATGTGGCTCTCGAGCTGCAGTTTTGCCGACCACTGTCCTAAGGCAAAGGGAAAAATAAACAAATGGTACTACATCAAACTAAAGAGCTTCTGCACAGCAAAAGAAACCACCATCAAAATGAAAAGGAAACCCACTGAGAGAATATATTTGTTAGAGATACATCTCATAAAGTGTTAATTTCCAAGATATGTATAGTACTCATACAATTCAACAAAAGAAAGACAAACAATCCAATTAAAAAATGGGCAAAGGACTTGAATACACACTTCTCCAAAGTAGATATATGAATGGCCAAAATTCTATTGGAATTTTTTATGAAAAAATGGTCAACGTCACTAAGCATCAAAGAGATGCACGTTAAGCCGAAACCGGTTTGGCTCAGTGGATAGAGCGTCGGCCTGCGGACTTAAAGGTCCCAGGTTCCATGCCGGTCAAGGGCATGTACCTTGGTTGCGGGCACATCCCCATTGGGAGGTGTGCAGGAGGCAGCTGATCGATGTTTCTCTCTCATCGATGTTTCTAACTCTCTATCCCTCTCCCTTCCTCTCTGTGAAATATCAATAAAATATATTTTTAAAATTAAAAAAAAAGAGAGATGCACGTTAAAATGACAATGAAGTATCACCTCACACCTGCCATAATGGCTATCATCAGTAAATGAACAATCAAGAGCTGGAGAGGATGTGGAGAAAAGGGAACCCTAGTACACTGCCAGGGGAATGCAGACTGGTGCAGCCACAGTGGAAAACTATGTGGAGTTTCCTCAAAAAATTAAAAAGAAGCTCCAATTTTGACCCCGTGATCCTACTTGTAGGAACATATCCTAAGAATCCTGAAACACTACCCAGAAATAGGATATCTTTTAAGGAACAAATTTTAAATTTTGAGAAAGTTAAACTGATAATTTATTTTGAGATCTGAAAGATATTTACATTTATTTTCTACTAACAATTTTAAGGTTTTTGACATTTAAGATAGTAATTGATCTTGAGTTGATTTTTGAATATATGGTGTAGTAATTTCATCTTTTCCCGTAAGAGTTGCATTTTCCCTATCTCCATTTACTAAAAAGGTCCTTATTTCCTTGCTGTCTGACATGCTTTGTTTATCATATACCAAAGTTCAATATGTTTAGATCTATCACTAAGTTTCTCAATCCTCATCTGTCTCTGTGCCAAAATAGCTTTCTTAAATAAATCTTCATAAAAACTCTTAAAATCAGGTACAGTAGGTTCTTCCTTCCTGCTCTTTCTCATAAATATTCAAGCTATCTTTAGCCCCATACTTATTTTCTTTAGAATCAGATTTTCAAATTTAGTGAAAAATTCTATTGGAATTTTTATTAGAATCTAATTGAAAATAGATCAGTTTGGGAGAGAATATCTTCATACTATGTTCTTCCTAGAACATGGTATATTTCTCAGTTTTTCTATGTCTTGATACAATTTTATTAATTGGAATTCTTACTACACATCTTCCATTAGTTTTTTTTAATAGACATTAAATTTCATCTATTTCAGCTTCTCTTTCTTGTATTTATCACTGAATCTAATATCCCCCCTATATTTGTGTATAATAAATACAAAATATGTTACCTAATTATTTGTCCCCAAAATGAGTTAAAAGCAGGGTCCTTTCCTTTTGATTCAATCATTTTTTTAAATGAGATAGTTTAGAGAATTGAGTTAAAAAAAAATAATAATTGCTAGCCCTGGCTGGTTTGGCTTAGTGGATAGAGTATCGGCTCATAGATTGAAGGGTCTTGGGTTTGATTCCAGTCAAGGGCACATACTTTGGTTCCAGGCTCAATCCTGGGCCCTGGTCTCTCACATCAATGTTTCTGTCTCTCCCGCTCCGTTCCACTGTCTCTGAAAATCAATGGAAAAAATATCAATGGTGAGGATTAACAACAACAAAAAAAGATTGATAGCATTTTGGTTAGGCAAAAACAAAAGGTTTTAAATGACTATTATTGTTCCTCTACAAGTGAGATTTATTTTCTGCATTGTTATGGGAATAAAGAGGAAGCAGGAACAATTAAGTGATGGTTAATGGTTTATATATTTTTAAACCCTAGGTATTATGTATATAGAGAAGGAAAAGTGTGTCAGCTTGCAATTATATTCCACAAAAATAGACTTTTACATACTTATTGGTGTCATTAAACAATATAGATTTATCGATTAATTCAGTATCAATTATGTAAATACTACTAATGAAATTATATTTATATAGAAACATTATTTTCATTCATGGATCCCCTGGAAGTTATCAAATATTTTAAGTTAACTTAAAATTAAGCATCATAAAAGCAAGTAAAACTGAATTACTTTCTTAGATAGTCTGGATGAAAGAATTTGCAATTTTCTCATGATTTGTTGAAATAAGATTAGCCTACATGGGATTTGGATCAACGTTGTCTATTGGAAAATAGACTATTACACATATTTATCAGTTATTGCCAACTCTCTAGATTTCTTTTATTGCAGATTCAGCTGAAACAGAACAAGAAAATCTGATAGATTGACTTATGACATAACTTCACAAAGTGGGTTTTTTCATTAAAGTTTTGTTTTTGTTTCTCTGAGTGTCATGGACAAGTCTAAATGTAATGATTCTACAAAAACACCTACAAACAGATTACATTTGAAAGTAGAGGTATTTATCTTTCTCCATCAGTAAGCAGAATACAAAAGAAAAGGGAGTGTAACTTGAATCATTTTAAAGAAAGAAAATATATGCTTTCGTATGAGCAATCTGAAGTCTTGGTTGTAAAATTTGCCTGTGGCAATACACACAGAAAGGCTTTTAACTGAGTATAAATTTAGCTGCCTTTCGGTTTTTAGTGAGTTTAATGTGTTTTTCTTCTCCTTTTTTAGAAAGAAAGAGCTAATGTTATATCAATCCAAGTGAATTTTCATTAAGATAGAACACAAAAAAATTAAAAATTGGGATGTTAGAAAGCAATTTCCATGGCCACAAATGAACTGTCAGTTCATAAAACTTTATCAATTAAACTAAGAGAAAAATGTTCTCACTTGCAAACATTAAATTCATGAATGATGGGATAATCTATATTTACTTTTATTTTTATTTTGGTTATAAAAGTTTTAATACAAGCAACATATTCTTTGTTAGAAATATGGCATTATGTAAATTACTTTTGATTTTTTTCTACAATAATACATACCTTTGCATCATTCTGAGGGATCATTTTATTTGAAAAATATACAAAGTAATAAAAGAAAAGATGGAAGTTTACATAATATTAATTTGGTTTGATATTGGTTTGAAATCCCACCTTTATAGAAATACTTAGAAGATATTTTCCCAGAAAAATGTATAACATTTTGTTTTAAATTTAACAGTAAAGAAGAATCATCAGTAACATCAGATGAGAATAACTTTGAGAATTCAAAGATTACAGGTAATCTTATTTAACTTTTAAACAAAACCTGTCACTTTTGTTAAAAACTACAATTATAACAATCTTACATAGGTACAATTATATTAACTTTTCAGATACCCATATCCCAATAATCGTTTGTTCCCAAGAGGATAAGGATGACTTGGAAACCAGTATTCAAAATGTAAAAGATGTAAACAGGGACCATGATGAACACGACAGAAAAGAATTAGAGCTGAGGGTAAGTGCTCTGGTCGCCACGTTATTAGAGAAGATGAATCCATTTATGCTTCAAAGATGCTGCAATGCTGGCCTTTCAATAGCTTCAACTAATGTAATTTGCAAATGTGAAAGCACAGCCTATTCTGTCCTTACATCTCTGGCTTGATCAACAAGACACTTTGATTTCAGTGTGCTGCTTCTGCTCTGTACAGTGGTGAATTAATAGCATTCATTTTTTTTTATCTCTTTACCAGAAGCTCTGAGTAATAGTTTGTAGGAATTACAGAAGAGGTAGCACTATTCTGATGTGCATTTCTAATCTTTGTGACAAGTGTACACTTAGCATAAACTTATCTGTAAAATGAGAGGGCTGCACTCGATGATGTTAGGGTTCTATCCAGCACGACAAGTATTGCATTTAGCACCATTTTTTCTTACTTACATCTTTGTGAGAATCTCAATGTTCTGTATCATTGGACAGTATTAAATTACAAAATAAGGAGAAAATATCCTGTGCCATATTTTTAGACAGGAAACAAGTGCAATACTGTAAAATGTAGTATTATATTTGTTATAAATTTCACACTTGGTGAACATTCAATCTATTTGGAATTTTGGGGGGATGGTTTAGATAGCATTTTTATTACAAAGAAAGAAATAGGAGAAATGAATCACATAATGTAATTTATCCTTTACAGTAGTTGGTTGGAGCTCTTGTCATTAAAATATATAGATTCATAATCATCTAAGATTAAAATTTGCTTTTTCAAGTGTCAGGGCTGAAACAGAAAAGAAATAAAGCTCATCCTTTTTTCCTACACATTCTCCCTTTTCTATAGTGATATGGAAGCTGCATCACTGAAGTATGCAATTTACTTTACTCTAACTTTAAAAAACTACAAAGTTGTCACCCATTGTGAGAATTCTCAGCAGCTGAAAGTTAACATTGCCATTTTTTTTCAAACAACAGAATATAATGAAAGAGCCTTAAAAAATCACATACTTCACCAATACATCTCATTACAATGAGCAGGCTCAAATATAAAAGTTTGTTTAGAAGTTACTGAGATTGAATGTCCAATAAATGAACAGGGAGCTATAATTTAGAAGCTAATTTGCTCCATGCTGACATTAATGCATAAAACAATGAAGCTCTATAATAGATGGAAATACAACCAAATCTGTGGAACCCACAGGCATTGGCTTACAAGACAGCTGTGCAGTTGACAAGTAACATGAGCCTTATGTGAGAAGAAGGGGAAAACGTAAGATTTGCATATAATTATTGAGATCATGCAAATGTCAGTTATGAGGAGAGGAAAAAAAACACACACACAGGCATCTCACTGTTAAATCCTGACAGTTGGCATCACTGAAGAGCTCAAATACATTTGAGTACCAGTTGGCAGAGGGTCATTAAAACAGAATTTGCAGAGACATTAACTCCCTCACTTTTCTTTGAGTGACGTTTTGCTATTAATAGTTTGCAGAGGCTTTGCAGAAAACATATTAATAAGAGAAACTGTAATAGGGGCACCTACAGCAAGTGTGAATGCAGCAAAGGGCACCCAGGAAGCTGCTCTCTAATTGATTAGCATGGAGCTATCAATGTGTATATCCTAAGTGAGGAGAAAGTGGAATGACAAGCAAGAATAGTTGAATAATACAATGTGATATTTGGAAGCTGGGAAGGAGAGTGATTAATTTTGGCCCCTTTTCTTATTAATATGATTCCCAAGTCATAGCCTGCAAGGATCCCCCCAAAACACCTAGCTTCCAGAATTTGTACTAAATCCACAAATGAAATGAGCCAAGGAAATCTACTGGATAATCAGTAGCAAATTAATGAAACCTATCTAATTCATTTTGTATATTTAAAATCAGTTGGTCATTATTTCTTGTTGTTTTTATTCCTTAAGATAAGTCAAGACTTAATAAGAAGCACTGCCTCCAAAGATGAAAAGAATACATTTTCAACAGATCCAGTCAATTTTCCAAATAAAAGTGAGGTGTTAGAGAAGAAGCATATTCATGATGAAGTATACAGTGACTTGCTTAAAAGGACTTTGTCTCCAAGTTCATCAGCAGAAAGCTCCTTAAAGAGAGATTTTTATCACAATGAAAAATATTTCTCAGGAAATGAGTGTAGTCATCAACCTTCAGAGGAAATTACTTCAGATATGAGAAAAATGAAGCCATCATTGGGAAATACTGGTAGTGATGACTTAGTGCAATTACATATTAGCAACAAAGAAGTATTGGATGATAATGCCAATCCACCTCAAAGGAGAGTCAGTGTGCAAATATCTTGTCCCTCTTTGGATCAACTAATGGAAGACAACCTTAATAAAAAACATGAAGGAGGAGCTACGAAAATTAAAATGAAAGATTTGGAATGTTTAAGAAGAGATTTCTGTTTGGAAGAATCAATAGAAAAGGGATCTTCCAAGAAAGATTGTGGAAATGGTAAGAATGAGGAGCAAAGAATGCATCTGGGTGTTAATGAAAAACAAAGCAAAAATCTTCACTCAATCTTACATGACCAAGAAAAGATAAACCACTCTGAAATAAGTGTGAAAGAGATTGGAGCTAGTAGCAGAGGACTAACTGTTCTGCAGAGTAAAGACACCTCAACTCCCAACCAGGCAATCAGGGAAGATTCATTTCAATCACCAAGAGGAAATCTAAGTTGGGGAGAAGCGTTGTTAACAACTTCAGAGCACGATCTCTCAACTAGTAAAGGCACTACTTCGGGAGAGATGCCTACTCAAGTTTGTTCACCAAGAAATGGAAATATTTTGAAGAATTATTATCTTTTCCAAGTTGAAGAAGAAAATGTAGGTAGGATTAATCCTGAAGATCAGAATAAGAACAAACAGCATAAAAAAAGATGGAATTTTCTGGAAAGTCAGGGAAAAGCAAGAGAGAGTAAGACAAATACAACCCAGCAGATCAAAGAACATGCAGACTGTGAAGATACGTGGGGGAAAAGAGATAATACAAGGAGTTTGACTGCTACTCCTACAGAAAAATTGTTTACCTGCCAAGAAACAGTGAGCTATGAGCTGTCTTCTCTAGCTGATCATGATATTACTGAGAAAGCAGGAGCAGGTACTGCTTATATAATTAAGACAATATCAGAAAGTACTCTAGAAAGCATGTCTGCTGGAGAAAAAGCAGTAATTGCTAAGCTACCTCAAGAGACGGCACAAAGTGACAGGCCCATCGAGGTAAAGGAAACAGCGTTTGATCCACATGAAGGGAGAAATGATGATTCACATTATACCTTTTGTCAAGGAGATACAGTAGGTGTAACCTATGATGATGATTTTGAAAAAAAATCATATTTAGATATTTGTAATGTACATGTAGATGAAATGGAGAGTGAAGAAACCATATCTATGCACAATCCTGCAAAGACACATGACAGGAAGAAACGTGGCAGTGGAAATACAACATCTGTAGAAGAATCCTTACAGGTCATTAGAAGCAATAAAAAAACAGCCTCGAAACTGAATTTGGTAATGTCACCAGTAGATAAAAAAATATTTTCAGAAAATAGAGATCCTGGGCATGTCCAAGAATTATCAAAGGAAATGAATACAGGTGCTATTATTCAGTCTGCTTTAAACGCAGACACTAATAGAGCATCTGAGAATGGCTCTCATGTTTTCAATCACCATGCTAAAACTTCATTGTCATCTTATGAGCAGGCAATTGCTGTAGATAACACAGTTAGTGCCATGACTCTCCAATCTATTCGTACTAAATCAGAATATAATTGTAATCCAGCAAGTGAAATCCAGGGTATTGACAAAAACCTGCATGCTGGGGATACAACTGAAGAAGTTTCCAAAAGTTCAGGAACAGTGAGATCAGTTAGCAGAAGAGAAACACATATAGGAGAATGCAATGTGAAAAAGTGTGTAGGGCCAGTGGTTTTAATCACTGAAGCTGTTGAAAACATAGCAGAGGTAAGGCACAAAAATGAAGGCTTACTAAACTCTGGACAATCACCATGTTTTTCAGGTGACAAGGAATCTGAGAGCTCTGCTTCTGCTAACCTCCCTGCCCACGAAAGTCAAGCTCAAAGCAGTCAATCTCTGCTTTTGAAATACACCAACTCAAAACTATCTTATTTCCTCCTGTTTCTGATATTTCTTGTAACCATCTACCAGTATGACTTAATGATCGGCTTGGCCTTCTATCTTTTTTCGTTGTACTGGCTATCCTGGGAAGGGGGGAGACAAAAAGAGTCTGTCAGAAAGAAGTAACCTCAGCTCTATTATTACTCTCTCTTCAAAGATAAGCTATTTAGCCCCAAACATTTGGGTTGCTGAAAAAGACTATTCATTATTCAAAGAGCCAGTGCAGTTTTTCCTCTTAAAGGATCATTTAAAATGGAATGCGTATGAAGTTTGCTCCTTCATATAAGTAATTATCCTATATAGAACCATTATGTTTGGATCATTAAATACTATATGAATATGGGATCTGAAGCACGTCAGGTTGAAATTAGGTACAGCTGTTGCTCCTTCCCAGGCCGTGAAGTTGCAATGCTTCACGTCTCTTCACCACTCCAAGTGCCATTTCTTGCATTCATTACTTTTGCAGTAAAGCTTCATTCCCCCCCACCCCCCCACCCCCCGAGAGTATTTTTCCCCTCTATGGTTCTTAAAAATGGATAAAACATGGACAACAGCAGGGGACTTTTACTCTTGTTTTTCAGTATTGGCCATGAAATTTGCATTTACCACTGTATCATTTATCATCACATTTTGATAGATCAAATCTTTCAACTTCAATTTAAAATTTTTAAGAACAACACACATGTATATTAAGATATGTGAACTAAAATTGAAGGAACACGTGACTTGCTTAACTAATACTTTACACATACACATACCTTTCACCTCCTTTATACCTACAAAAGCTGGGCATTCATAAGCCAAATTTGAGAAAGACTGAAACAATTTGGAGATGACCTTTCAATTCTACAAAATGTTGTGGGTGGCCTGTTTTTAATCTGCTTTTCTCTTATAAAGAGAGACTGTGTAACATAATTGAATGATTTCAATGTCAACTATTATTCAAAGTTAAAAATTTAAAAGTTCTACAAACATTGCTTTATAATGAATTGTACCTATAAAACTTTAATTAATAGTAATAATTTTTAAATTCTTCCAAATGAACTGTTCTACTTGGTAGCATTTTTTGTCCTCAAAAAAATTTTTTTAATCTTTTCTCATTATAATACAATGAATTCTTCCTCCAGGTGCATTTAGATAACAAACAACTAATCATTGGTGATATTTATTATATAATGATCAGGTTGTTAGGTAATAACTCACAATGTAAACTAGGCAAATAAGTAATATGGAAATCTAATGAGGGAGATGACCCAAAATAGCAGTGGTTTGGGCTATTGTTATTATCTATGTCTAAGTCTGTGAAATAATGAACTAGTTATTTTAGTCACAAGGGGATAATGCAAAGATTCTTATACAGTTGATTTAAATAACCATTTATTGAATTACTACTATATGAAAAACCCTGCACTCTGTTCTATGGCAGAGCATTCTTTTTGATACCCTGAAAGGCTAGTCCTCAAAAGGAGGCATAAGTATGTAGTTAGACACTTATGACTTAGCCAGGAGTATGTAAAAGAGTCACATTGAGGGGGCACCTTTGGGTGATTTTTTTTTCAATCAAAACTTTTTTTCATAGAGCATATAGCATTGATCTCCAGAAAGAAAAATGTTTTTTGTTTATTTACCTGTAAAGGTAAATTCAATGAGTAAAACTTGCATATATCATTCCATACATCTAAGAAACATTCATTTATGAGAAGATAAAATTAGAGTGAAACATTTTAACTGACTTTCATGTGGTAGTAAATGAAAGTTGAACAAATACAAACATCTTGAAGTAGAACTTAGGGCAAATGTTTGATTGAGAAAGCACATTTTTATTAAATACAAGTGGAATACTATAGGCTGTACTTAGAATATTATCTCTAAAATTGCTGTCCTGATAACTTTGTTGACAGATTTAAACTACAATGGAATTAAGGTTAGCATTTCTTCAGTTCTTAATAGTTTGGTTTTTTCATTCTATCTGTAAGAATTTCAGTCAAAATACCATATCTTTCTACTGCAAAGAACACTATTACTTCATGAGCACAGGTACATGGACTGTAATTATTCCCTTATGCATAAAAGAATGTAAGTTATTTTATTTTGTTTATTTGACTTTTGGTAACATAAATGTATTAACATTCTCATACATCTTTGTAATATGACAATCAAAGGATCTAAACAGTTGTGTATTTTTCTGCATGCAATAAAGAAAAAATTGGTGATTTACTTGACTTTGCAAACATTACTTACGAAGCATTTGAAATCATAGTCCTAAGGACTTATAAAATTATTGCTAGGTGGAGAGATAGACTGTTGGAACATGTTTTGGTCACATCGCTATGTTGAACAAGAAAAGTAGATCTCAGAAAGAACTGTCAAAGCCTGGTTAATCAAGATTTGATTGTTAACCATCATGGCAAGGTGGCCTCTGCAAAGCATAGCTGCTTTCACCGTGTCTTCCCAAGTATTAGTTAAGAGCCAAAAGAGGTTGTGGCATGAGAATAAGCGAAGGGAGATGCATTGCACACTTGCATCTTATAGTGGGTAAGAAATGTGATGTATGAAACCACCACCTTTTATCTTGCTGTGCTTCTAACTATTAGAAACAAAATTCTAAAAATAAATTGGCAACTCTAGCAAGAATATGTAGGAAAATCATCTTAAAAATTCACATCTGTATAGCTGTAAAAAAAGAAGGAACTCCTCCCTTGAGGCAGCATGGAGGGACCTGGAGAGTATAATGCTAAGTGAAATAAGCCAGTCAGAGAAAGACAAGTATCACATGATCTCACTTATATGTGGAATCTAATGAACAAAATAAATTGATGAACAAAATAGATCCAGAGACATGGAAGCATGGGACAGACTGAAAAATCTTTGAAGAAAGGGGGCGGGGCCAGGAAGAAATTAACCAAAGAATTTATATGCATATATGCATAACCCATGGACATAGATAATAGTGCAATAGGTCGGGGGATGGTGGTGGGGGGCAGGGGATAGGAAGCAGAGTGGAGGGGATCAACAGGGGGAGAAAAGGTGACATCTGTAATACTTTTAACAATAAAGATAATTTAAAGAAATAAAAAAATGCATCAGAAAAAAAGGAAGGAAAAAAATTCACATCTGAATAAGCCAAATATATTTTTTAATGTAAGAAGAAATGTCATTGATATGACATTCATCCCTCAAGATTTAAGAACATTGGATTAATGCAGTGTGTTTCCCTGCTGATCTCCAATATTTTGATAGTGAACTATTTCAAATAATATATGTATTCTGTTACAATTTTGTGAGAGAAGCAAGATTATCTTTTACTTGTCATCTTACTAGTAAGCCAGTCCACTGGTTAAATGGAAAACTTTAAAATATACACACCAAATTTAGGGAAATAAATAAAATACTTTACTTTTCCCATTAGCATATATGTTATGTTCTTAATCATTTATTTTAGTTATAAATATTATTGTGTATCAGGAGGCTTGTTGTTTTCTTTATTAGGCTCACTTTTTGCATATACATAAATCAAAACTGAAAAGAAAGAAAAAAAAAGTCAACTAGCAAGAGAATTAATACAGATGAGATAGGAGGGCTGTCGGCTCTAGGGCCAATTCATCTACTGATTTTTTACCTTTCCTTCAAATTTTCAATGAGTGAACATAGAAATTGAAACATACAATAAGGCTTGTCTTTGGTTATTTGAATCCTGTCTTAGCCAGTTCTTGTGGAACTGAAGAATAGAATCTACTCTAATTTTGCAGCAAGGTTCAAAAGAAATATGACAGGCCATGCTCTTCCAGCATCTCCTCAGTTGTACACCTATATGAAGAGAACAGCTAAGAAAGGTTCTTTTCGCCAGGCCATGTGGTCCAGTGGTTGAGTGGTGACCTATGAACTAGGTGGTTGGCACTCAGTTCCCGTTCAGGGCACATGCCCAGATTGCAAGCTTGATCCTCAATAGGGGGTGTGCAATGATTCTCTCTCACCACTGATGCTTCTGTTTCTCTCTCCCTACTCCCCTCTCCCTTCTTCTCTGGAATCAATAAAAAAAACTTTTTTTAATGTGCTTGTCTGAGCCTGGCCAGGTAAGAGCAGTGACATCACCTAATAAACTTGGAGCTACATGGGCCACTCTTTTCTTTTCTTTTTTGCCTATTTATTTTAAATCTTTATTGTTGAAAGTATTACATAGGTCCTTCTTTTTCCCCCATTAACCTCTTCCAGCCCACTCCCATTCACATCCACCCCCAATCCGGCCCTCACCACCCCATTGTCTGTGTCCATGAATTATGCAAGTTCATTGGTAGATCTCTTCCCACCTACCCTTCCCTGCCTTCCTTCTGAGGTTCAACAGTCTGTTCCTGCTTCTACGTCTCTGGGTATATTTTTGTTGATCAGTTTACTTGGTTCATTAGATTCCACATATGAGTGAGATCGTGTGATACTTATCTTTTTCTGACTGGTTTATTTCACTTAGCATAATGCTCTCCAGGTCCATCGTGCTATTGCAAATGGTAGGAGTTCTTCCTTTTTTTATTGCCGGGTAGTATTCCATTGTGTAAATGTACCACTTTTTTGTTTGTTTGTTTATTTGTTTTTTATCTATTCATCTGCTGATGGGCACTTAGGCTATTTCCAAATTTTAGCTATTATAAATTGCACTGCTATGAATATAGGGGTGCATATATTCTTTCTGATGAGGGTTTTGGGTTTCTTAAGATATATTCCTAGAAGTAGGATCACTGGGTCAAATGGGAGTTCCATTTTTAATTTTTGAGGAAACTCAATACTGTTTTCCATAATGGCTGCACCAGACTACATTCCCACCAGCAGTGTACTAGGGTTTCCTTTTCTCCACAACCTTGCCAACACTTGTTATTTGGTGATTTATTGATGATAGCCATTCTGACAGGTGTAAGGTGATATCTCATTGTCATATTGATTTGCATCTCTCAGATGATTAGTAACTCTGAGCATTTATTCATATGTCTCTTGGCTTTCTGTATGTCCACTTTGGAGAAGTGTCTATTAAGGTCCTTTGCCCATTTAAGTTGTATGATTTCCCTATATATTTTGGAGAGAATCCAGAAACTCACCCAAGCCACTATGCTCAATTAATATTTGATAAAGGAGGCAAGAGCATACATTGGAGCAGAGACAGTTTCTTCAATAAATGGTGTTGGAAAAATTGGACAGGTACATGCAAAATAATGAAACTAGCCCACCAACCTACACCATACATAAGAATAAACTCAAAATGGATAAAAGACTTAAATGTAAGATATGAAACCATAAAAGTCCTAGAAGGAACCATAGGCATCAAAATCTCAGCCATCTCTCCTAGCAATATCTTTACTGATACATCTCCTTGGACAATGGAAACTAAGGAGAAAATAAACAAATGGGACAACATCAAAATTAAAAGCTTCTGCACAGCAAAAGAAACCATCAACAAAATAACAAGAGAGCCCACTACATAGGAGAACATATTTGCCAATGATACATCCAATTAAAATATTATTAAAGTTACTTTTTATTTATTATTTTTCTATTTTCAGAAACAACTTATGTTAATTTATGTCAACATAATTTAGTTTTCATCTTTTAAAAACAAATTTTCTCATTAGTCCAATGTTTCCATAACTTTACCCAAACTCTTTAAAACCGCAAATTAAACTTTCATTAGATTTTCAGCCTAACTTTGAATTATCATGTTTTACAAGAAATGTCATTATTGTAGTTTGGTAAAACCTTATTAAACAACTATTTTAAAAGTTCAGGATTTTCATTTTGTGTCATTTCAATATTTGTTAAATACATAGATATTGCCTTCATTTTTCAAATATAAAACCATATATTATGTGGAAGTTTAAGGAAAGTTTTCCTAAGTCTTTTCCTAATACATGCAATTCTTTATATTCATAATAAAGAGGGGCATGGGAAAATCAATAATGGATTACAGAGACATTATTTTTATTTGGCTGAGATTCTGCCAAGATCTGATTTTGCACACACATTTCAATGCCTAGTTAAGTTACTAGTCTTTGTTAGAAGTAGTGCATCAGCTTTGCCCTTCATATCATCCTGCCTGCACCATGCAGCCTTATTTCCACTGCTCTCTGCTTCAAGTCCTCTGTCAGTCAAGCCAATCACATTGTCCCTAGAATATGCTCATCTGGTTTCTCTGTGACTGCTCATGTGCACCCTCTCTCTGGAGGTCACTTTCAGATGTCTTTAAGCCTTTCTCCCTATCCAACGCTGCACATTTTCTCTGTACAGCTCAAGTCTGCATCTTTTTGAAGTCTCCTACTATTTCAGATGATGTTGAGATCACGCTGTTTTCACATCTCTTTGGACACTAGTTTTCTTGCGTGCATTGGGCATTTGACTAAGTGGCCTGTCTGCTTGCTCAGGACAGAGACAATGGTCTCTCCCCTTTTATACCTCACAAGGCCTAGTTTGTTTTGCAGGAATCCTTAGTCAACACTTGTGGCTAGAATTGAGTTGCAGTGCTATCTCCTTCCTATCCTGTTTCTGAAAGGTGGACAGGATATTCTGAGGCCTGATTTTAAAATGAATAAACTTAATCAAAACAGAGCTAGGATGTTTTAGTAAACTACCAAAGACAAGGTAAAAGATACAAAGAGAATAGGAGATGAAAATAGAACAAGACATGTTTTTAGATAAAGTAGCTCAGTAGCTTAAAAATGAACAAACATCACAAGGTATAAAGTGTAAGAAACTCAATCTTCCCAACTGCTGCCGTGCCCTTTGAGAATGGCTGACCTCTCAATTTCACACCTGTTCTGCAGGTCAACCTTTAGGGTAAGCAAATAGAACAACTAGCAAAAATAGTCAGTGTTTTTGTAAAAAGAAAACATTTGCTTGATTAACATATAAGAGTATGTGTATACACAAACACACACATAGGCACACAGATGCATACATACATATACATACATGTAGACACAATATCCCAACATCTGATGACAGTAATAGCAGAGAACATAGACAACTAAAACAATGTTTAGTTATATACATATAATATGTAAGAGGTTTATCTATTCCTTGAAGAAACTCATTCTATCCTAATTAGATATGAAATTAAAATGATAATGCAAAGATATGCCAATTTTTGAGTCAGAGTCTAAAGAAAAGCAGTATATGGCCTGGGAATGTAGAAGCATGTCATATAACAGCTTAAGACCACCAGCAATTGGTCTCTTAAGACTTACATAAAAGTCAGATACATGTTTATGTATTGCAGAAGTCATCAGTATCTTGTATCAGTTGACTTGTCTCTGAGTGGAAACATTTAGAATTTTCTAAAGACACACTGTTAATAACATAATATTAAACAGCAGAAAGATGGTGCTTAAAAACAACTGTAAGAGGTTAGAAATTCTCTTTGTAAACACTTAAATAATGCATAATCTACTTTTAACAATTTTATATAGGAGGCTTTCAATGTGCAATTTATAAAATATTTTAACATGAAGCATTTATGAAAATATTACACATTTAAATCTTTTTATACATACACTCTAAAATGATAGGGATATATTGTTTCTAAACATGAAGTGATCTTCACAATTAATTAAAAAACCTTTGGAAAATGAAATTATCATTTTTTATTATGCACATAAACTTTCCCCATGTTTAAGTAAAATAGTTCTGCATTAAAGAAAAGATAATATATTCCTACTTTCAGAGATATGTGGAAATATCTTAAATATATTCCTACTCTTTGAAAGTTGGATAGGAAGAGAGGAAGTAAGAGATTATAAATGTCCTCTACATTTATTTTGCATTCTTTAAT
This sequence comes from Plecotus auritus, assembly GCF_963455305.1. NCBI lineage: Eukaryota > Metazoa > Chordata > Mammalia > Chiroptera > Vespertilionidae > Plecotus > Plecotus auritus. Next base: position 112,497,957 of record NC_137775.1, on the reverse strand, counting down.
AATATTTGGGCTCTGGCATATAGGTTTCCAATTAAGTCAGTTGTCTTCTCCCACGTGAATTCTTTGACCTACCTGATCTTATTCCCATCCTTAAATTAGTACTTCATTTACGTGCAACATATTGAATTTTTATTATAAGAATAAGCAAGGAACCAGGTTGTAGTCTGAATCTTTTAATTTATGTCAACCTAATTTAGTTTTCATCTTTTAAAAACAAATTTTCTCATTAGTCCAATGTTTCCATAACTTTACCCAAACTCTTTAAAACCGCAAATTAAACTTTCATTAGATTTTCAGCCTAACTTTGAATTATCATGTTTTACAAGAAATGTCATTATTGTAGTTTGGTAAAACCTTATTAAACAACTATTTTAAAAGTTCAGAATTTTCATTTTGTGTCATTTCAATATTTTTCTAGAGTATAACATCTACATCTGTATCTCTATTGATCTATGCATGTGAGGTTCAATCTTTAATAATAATAGTTATAATTATTATTATAACAAGACCATAACTGACTGTTTTGTGTTTATAATAATTGGGCACTCTTTTAAGCTCTTTTTTTGAAACAACTCATTTATGTTTTACAACTCCATGAGGTAAATACTATTGCCACCCCATTTTACAGATAGAAACAGATAAACAGAAAGGCTAGTTTTCCCAAGGTTATACAGACACTAAGTGGCAAAGTCTAGATTCAGACTCCAGCAGTCTTTCTCCATAGTTGATCCTCTTAACTATTGTACTATGTTGCGCCTTCAATCAGATATACCAAGTTATCTTATGAATTGTACAGTAATATATTAGCTTGCTTCATGGGGCTATATTAATATCCAAGTACGTTATATATAGTGCACCATATCTTTTACACAGATAATCCTATCTTTGTTAATGCACCTAGAAGAAAAAGTTTCTAAAAATATTCTGTTCTTTCAATTTATTCATATAACCTCAATTCAAAAAATACATATCAATTCCCTTCCAGGCCACAAGCAATGTTCTAGTCCCAGTAGGTGAAAACATAATCCAATAACTGCAATATATTGTGACCAGTTCCATAATAGAGGTAAGATTTACGAACAGAGGCAGCACATAAGAAAGACTGTTTGGTCCTGTAAGCACTCTGCTACTTATGTTTCAGAGATTTGCCATATTTTTAACACTATAATTTTAGGTGTAAAGAAAAACACAATAAAGCCCGCCAAATGTCTCATTACATTAAGTTTTACAAACATAATAAGTACAATGAAGATGTTATAGGCACCCCAAACACCAGGAAAGGTGTTGTAAGACAGCCCCCCTGAGTTGAAGCAAGAAGGCTGTCCTCTCCTTGATTTGTGTCAGTCTCGTAGGAAGGAGTTCAAGTGAGTGACTCCGGATGATTGCATTGTAGTAAAGCCAATTTATTAAAAGGTAAAGCAAATAAATTTATTAAATTAAGAAAGGAAGGCAAGCAAATCTATCAAATACATCAAACTTATGAAAGCAAAGACAGACTTCCCAGCTAGTCTGAGAAGTGAGTGCAGTGGGGCTCAAGGGGTTATATATCCTTCTGTCTATAGATTTCAAAATTCCTCTGCCAAATATCTTGATATGGATTAACTCTCAAGGTTTCCCTTTTACTTTGTTATGGCTTTCCCAGAATGTATGAGAAGTATCCAGGCACGTGCAGGAGGCAACCAATCAATGTGTTTCTCTCAGGTTGATATTTCTCTCTGTCTTTCTCTTTCTCTTCCACTCTCCCTAGAAATCAATGGAAAAATATCCTTGGGTGAGGATTAAAAAAAAAAAAAAGCAAAAATAAACAATGAGATGAACACTCCCTCCTCTCTCCTTCCCCCAAATGGCTGACTTCTTGGAGCTAAATCTCCCCCTAATCTTCTTCCCCCTGCCCCCTTCTTTCCTGAATTCTTTGGTTTGTGGGGAGAGGGGGATTAACCATTTGTTCTGAAGTGTCCTTGGGGAAGATAAGGTCTTGGGAGTCACAAGCTAGCTGTGCCCTGGAATTTTCCTAGCTTCTCACTATCCTGTAACAAAGATACAATTTGATGTGGTTGGTATTGTGCTTATTTATCTCTACTGTCCAAATGTAATTATTAACAGCACTAGAGGCCCAGTGCATGAAATGCATGCACTCAGGGGGGTTCCTCAGCCTAGCCTGTGCCCTCTCTCAGTCCAGGAACCCTCAGGGGATGTCCGACTGCCACAGAGGCAGGAGTGGCTCCCGCCACTGCCACTGCGCTCGCCAGCCGTGAGCCTGGCTCAGGACTTCTGGCTGAGTGACACTCCCCCTGTGGGAGTGCACTGACCACCAGGGGGCAGCTCCTGCATTGAGCATCTACCCCCTGGTGGTCAGTGCACATCATGGCAACCCGGTCATTTCACCATTTGGTTGATTTGCATATTAGCTTTTTATTATATAGGATTCCTTTTACTTTCAAAAGTAACATGATTTGGATAAAAAAAATGATAAAGTCAGCCTAAAATCCAAGAAAATATCCTAGCTCATAGGTGTAAATACTCTGTGTCACATGAATAAAAGAGGCAGCTTTCAACATGAATGTCATCTACAACTTAAAGACAGAACTATTGTCCTTAGGGTCATAGGACATAATACAGATATACCAGCCCCTGTTTAGCCTAGACAAAGTAAACCAACATTTTTACAAATTCAGTAATGCAAGGGGCAATGATTAAAAAACAACAACACAAAAATAAACAAACAAACAAAAAATAATACAACCAGTATGGACATTTGGTAAAGAATGCACTGGCCAAAATCCATCGGAAAGAAGTCATTTATATTACTGATGCCAGACGATGATATCACTGTGGAACCAGATACTATAGTCTATAGCCTATTCAGAGGGTTCAGGACATGATAATTCCATCATCCAGGGTAGCAAAAGTGGAACAAGATAGAGGACACTTTTGCAAAAGTTATTGTGGCTACTGTGTGTTACTCAAAATTATAGTGGTATATGTTCATGGAAGCCGTATTATGAGAATACATTTAGCTAATCATCTGTAAGAAGAAAAAAATTTTGGAAAGAAACTAGCTCACATTACTGGCATTTAACAATCATGAAGTAAGCTAGTATTAATACCATAGCAATTATATATTAACAAATAAACAAGTTGCCCAAGATAGTCAGTAAGAGACAAGGACATTTTAAGGCAGAACCAGTGTCACTCCATCTAGTTTTGGCCTTTTCAATGCCTTTACATTTGGTCTCACTTCTTACAGATGTGCAGTGCTGAGACTGTGAGTGACACTGGAACTACATTGCCTTCACTTCTACTTAAGGAATATGTGCATTGGAAATTTACCCAAAGAACTGCATAATTTAAGACTTTAGAACATGTTCATGCTAAATAAATGATAAAAGGCTAGCTTTGTTGCCCTAAAAGTCTTTATAGCAGTGTCTCTGCTGACTTCAACCCAATCATACCCACACAAGACATAGAGAAACAGTTTCTAAATACTGTCTTTCTATATCTACTCTTTGCTCATTTAAAAAAAAATCAGTGGCATCAATTTTATATCTCTGTAAGTTATTCTGTCATTGAAGGTGTAGAGGCTGTGATATTTTATAAAGTTGAGCAATGTCATTTTTTATTGCTAAACCCAAGGCCATTTGATAATAATCAATCTGTATCGCTCAAAGCTCTTTACCTGGAAATAACCACAATCCCTCAAAGTAGCTTAAACAAAGGGGAAAAAAATATATCATAAGGAAATGTGGCACTCCAAGACTGGAAGTGAAAATAGGCATCTCTAAGTACAGAAGCCAAGACATAAAGAGCCATAAGAAATGGAGTTTCTCCTGGCACTCATATTTTCCCTTTTTTTTTTCATTTTTCTGTGTACAGTTTATTTTTCTGTTTTCCTCAGTGAACTATGTCTTCAAGATTCATGGTTCCTAAAACAAAATTCTCCAATGGTAGTCTTACATTTTGAATATATATATATATATATATATATATGTGTGTATATATATATATATACATATATATATGTATGTATATACATATGTGTGTATACATATATGTATATATATGTATACACACACACACACATATATATATATATATATATGTGTGTATATATATATATATATATATATATATATATATCTCCAAGAGTTAACTGGTTATATTGGTCTGGATCTCAGTTATAAACTCCTAGAAGAGAGAAATTCATTGGCTCGGTATGAATCAGATATATATTTTAGATGCAATCCATGATATTCCAGTAACTAGAGGCTGAGCATTTGCCATTTCCTCATAGTGTAGGTGATAGAGGACTCAACTTAAAGGAAATGTTTCCAGGTTCTCAAAGAGTCAGTGGGTATAGGGGTTTTATAATGTGTAGCTATAATGTGCCATTTCTCAAATCTTTATGGATATGTTTTGACATCTCTTTTTTTCTGTAGATGTACATGGCCATAATTTGTATAGACTTATAGAATATTTTGATATTTGGGGAGCAAGTTCCTTTACCTTGTTCTTTAAAATTCTGTAACAATTGGCCCTTTGCTCTTCCATGTGAATTGAAGGATCAGCTTATCAAGATTTACGAAACACTTAATTTTTACAGGAATTTTACTGAATGTGTATAATAATTTAAGGAGAATTGACATTTAAAAAATATTTAGACTCCATTGTTTGGGAGTATTTTATTTGGTTTTTTTTTAAATAGTATTAAACTTCAGTCACTGACATATCTAAAAGTTTTCACTCTTTGGTAAAAAAAAAAAAAAAAAAAAAAAAGCATCCTTTAATTCCATTAACTTGTGTATTATTAATTGAAGGCCAAGTAGAGATTGTTAATTTCCTTTACTAGTTGTATTTGAAAATAAGGCAACAAGTTGTAGTATATTGAGGAAGATATTAAAAATGGCAGCAGAGTAAGTGAAAGTTACATTGACACTCTCCCAGGAGCAAAATGGAAATACAACTAAAATACAGAAAAAAACTTGAAAACTAGCTGTAGAGAACACTAGTAACCAAGGATTGAAAGTGGAGACTGCCTAGAGACTGGTAGGAAGTGTGGAGATGTGAAAGGGGTGGCCGGCCTTCCATCAACCACAGCTGAGATCAGGAGGGATATCTCAGCTGTGGGAGGTTCCCACTGAGAATATTGTGTTCTAAAACCCAAGCTGGGCTCCCCATATTAGAGCATCAGAACTGAGAAAGGTGCCCACATAACAGCTGGCTGTGAAAAGCAGAAGGGTTGCTGTCTGCCAGTAAGAGATGGTTGGAAATGCAGGTATACTCTTAAAGGTCTAACACACAAAATTTCATGTGTAGCCACTCACCTTGGACTCTGGCAGAGGGAGGGCAGAGTGGACTGGAGCTGTGTGAGGAGAGGCCATGGTTGGGGGCTCTAGGGGTGGAGCTCAGAGGGCAGGAACCCTGGTTTTCTGTGCTGAGTCATTCCCCCACACTGTGGAGGACATCTTTCTCTGACTGACCTTTGCTATCCAGGTGGTTTTGGCCTAGGGGAAAAGGCAGTTGCCATACTCTGTTGGAAGACATCTTGCCCCATCCTGTGGTTGATAGCCTGAGGCCAATGAAGGTTGATAACAATCAGGCTGCAGGGATATAAGGATTTCTGGATGCTTTGAGTCTTTGCCTGATCTCCTTCTGGGCCCAGGGGTATGAAAAACAAGACACTGGTATACATTTTGGTCTTTTCCAAAGGCACCCAGACCCAGCAGAGGAAGCCACAAGATCTGGATGGCTGATAGCCCCAAACAGGGCACTCAAGGCCAGTGAGAAACAGAGTTTGACATTGTCCTTCTCTCGAAATTGGGAATCATAGCAGATTTACTAATACATAGACACAAACAGAAATAGGCAGCCAAAATGGGGAGATAAAAATAAATAAATAAATAAAAAATAAAAGAACAAGAGAATTCTGCAGAAGAAGAGCTAAATGAAATGGAGATAAGAAATTTATCTGATATTGAGTTCAGAATAATGATGCAAAGATGCTCAACAGCATGAGAAAATATATAGTAACTATGAAAAAAGACCAGTTGGAAGTAAAGAAAGACATAGCACTAATAAAGAACACAGTGGAAGGAATACACAGCAGATTAGAGGAAGCTGAGGAATAGATCAGTGAATTAGAAGTCAGGGTAGAAAAAAAAAATCACTCAATCAAAGAACCAAAAAGAAAAAACAGCTTAAAAATAATAAGGATAGCTTAAGGGAGCTATGGGACAACATGAAAAGTAACAATAATAACGTAATTGGAATGCCAAAAGAAGAAGATGAGCAAGGGATAGAGAACATATTTGGAGAAATAAAAGCAGAAAACTTCCCTAACCTAGTGAAGAAAAAAGTCACACAAGTTCATGAGGCACAGAGAGTCCCATACAAGCAGAACCCCATCAGGCCCATGCCCAGACACATCATAATTAAAATGCCAAAAATTAAAGACAAAGAGAGTATCTTAAAGGCAGCAAGAGAAAAGCAATTTGTTACCTACTAAGGAGCTCCCATAAGGCTATCAGCTGATTTCTCATCAGACACTCTACAGGCCAGAAGGTAATGGCATGAAGTATTCAAGGTAATGAAAAACAAGAATCTGAAACCAAGATTACTATATCCATCAAGGCTATCATTCAAAATACATGGTGAAATAAAGAGCTTCCCAGATAAAAGGAAGGCTAAAGGAGTTTATCACCACCAAACCAGTACTGCAAAAAAGTAAAAAGACTGCTGTATTGAGAAGAAATAGAGAAACATAGGCATACAGAATTAAAATGGCAATAAACAAGTACCTATCAATAATAACCTTAAATGTAAATGGATTTCAACTTCAAGACAGTGTTTGCCTTTCCATTGTGAAACATAGGAAGGTTATGAAGACATTTCCAAGGAATTAATAAAATAACTCTAAAAATCCTATTTTACTTTTGCAAAAGCCTAATGGGCCCAGACCTAACAATTCCAGAGTTACACAGTTATCATATAGATTTAGGATGATCTCATTGCCAATTCCAGCTTTGAAGACAAAAGAGAATTGGGTTCTTAATAATAAACTCTCTGTGCTTGGCCAGTGTGGCTTAGTTGGTTGGGTGCTGTCCCTTGCATCGAAAAGTTGCTGGTTTGATTCCCAGTCAGGGCACATGTCTGGGTTCCTAGCTTGGTCCCTGGTGGAAAGGGTGCAGGAGGCAGCAGATCAATATTTAGCCCTCACATCAATGTTTGTCTCCCTCCCTTTCCTTTTCTTTCCCTCTTAAAAAAAAATTAAAAATATCTTTAAAAAAAAAACACCTCTCTGAATTGATAAACAGCAACAATGAATTCCGAGTACCATTATCTGACCAACAAAGCCGAGGGGTACTTGGCAGTGGATGATACCTTCCTCCAGAGGGGAGCTGCAGTGACACCTTTCAATATTTAAGCTGTCTCCCTGACTATCATTTCTGTTGCAGACAAGAAAGTGGATTGGATTTAGTCCAATTTGTCTGTCACGTCCATCTCTTAGTATTTGTTCAAAGAGAAGAATAAAAGTCAACAATAAGTCTAATCAGGCCATTTTCACCAATTAGAAAATTCATTATTTAAAAATCAACATTTGATACTTAGGTAAATACCACATATACCAGAATTAGTTATATGAATATAAAAACTGAATTTGCATTAGACTATAAAATGTTAAAGGTTTAGTGTCACCATCATGTTAACTAAATAATTCATGGAAGGCATCTCTTGTAGCCTCTATTATATTAACAACCTGAATGGAATGAAGGCTACTATTTAGAATTTACTAGTATGCATAATAAAATGTGTACAGTTAGTTCCATTTACTAGGTACACATAATGCATTTTCCTTATGACAACCATATACCTCTTACGACATTCAAGGATATATGAATGTATAATAAATTTTAAATAAATGACTCACTTTTTTCTTTGTTTATTGTCATTTGACTGAACCCCACAGTTACATAAGAAGTAAGTTAAAAATGAAGTTTCTGTCAACTCTTTTCCACTAGCAAACACAGTGACTCAACTTCCAAATAAAAGCATATCAACATGAAATTGTCCCAAGGGTATATTCTAGGTCATAATCTTTATGTTAATGAATTCCTTACTGAATAGTAAATCACTATTCCTGTAATATATTACCTGTCAGCAGGTAATTACCCATCAAAACCTAAACAGAGGAAAATTGCCCTGTGACACCAGTGACCTCTACAGGTAACATTAAAGAAAAAAGTACACTGTAATTGGACAAAGATAAGTAATATGATTCACATATTATAGAAGAAGATGGTTAAGTGGTAGTAAGTGGCACAGCTAGGAAACAGGACCCAACACTACAGGGAATAGATAATATTTAGGAAAAGTCACAAAACCAATACGTATACTTCAATTCTCAACTTAATGGCATATATTTAATGACCACTCCTTTATTTAATATATATGGATTGCTTACTTAATGTATCATTATGGGCTGGGCCTTAAAGAAATATGAAAAATAGCAAACAATTAGCATGAGGAATTTTTAAAAAAGACAATTTATCACATGAATGGTTTAAACTAGTGTAGTTTGGTACTCTAACTGGTGGTAATAAAGATTTCACTAGCCACCAATTCAACCTTTTGATATATATAATGGAGTCATTATTTGTGGTACTTATATTGACATTAAAATTCCCCAGCAGCCTATGAGTGGTTTGAGTAGTTTTTATAGCTCTGCTATTTTTGTGATTTCTTACATTTTTCAGAAAGGATAGTGAGTTACTTCTCTAAATTTGTGCTTTGGAGTTGTGGTAATAAGTTTATTTTTGTCTTTTTATGTTCTCAATCTATGCAAAATGTGAAGCACAAATAGAAAAATGATGATTTTTGTTACTTTTAGAATATAATAATGGAATAGTGGTCAAATATTATCTTTAAAAGAGCTGTCAATACACTCTTAAAAAATCAATGTTGTCATTCAAAAACACCACTTAACAAAAAGCGAAAATAAAAGCAGAACATCCAATGACTTACCATTTTTATTTCTGTCTTATAGTAGTAAGCACATCACCAAAAACAGCAATAATATTAAAATGTGCCAAGAGTTCATTTCTCAAAGGAGAAATACTTACTCAACTTTTTCTCCTTTTCTTTCTCTCTCTCTTTCTCTCTCTCTCTCTCTCTTTCTCTCTCTCTCTTTCTTTCTTTCTCCTTCCTTCCTTCCTCCCTCCCTCCCTCCGTCCCTCCCTTCCTTCCTTCCTTTCTTTTTCTTTGTTTTGTTTTTGTTTTTGTTGTTAATCCTCACTGTAATATTTTCCCCACTGACTTTTAGAGAGAGTGGGAGGGAGGGAAGGGGAGAGAGGGAAACTTGATGTGAGAGAGACACATCAATTGGTTGCCTCCTGCATGTGCCCCGGGGCGGGATGAACCTGCAAATCTGATGCATGCCCTTAACCTGAAAACGAACCCACGACCCTTTTGTGTGCCCCCAATACTCTAAGCACTGAGAACACTGGCCAGGGCACCTATTCATGTCTTCCATAAATAGTTAATGACAACCTAATATGTGCCAGGCGATGCGATATACATTGGGTGCATTGTAGTCAACAAAACAGACATATTTTCTGCCTTCACAGATCTTACAGTCTAGAGGCGAAAGTAGTAATAACAGGTAAATAAATAACTAATGAAGGGTGTTAAGCACTCCTAAGGAAATGAACAGTGCAGGAGGTTGGAGAATGACCTGGGGGGAAATCTATTCAAAAAAGTCAGCAAGGAAGGCATCCACACCTGTCACTAGAAGGAGCAGCCCTGAAAATGCCAGGGAACGGAGTGAGAGGAGGAGCCAGGGAGGGAAAGGAACTGCTCTTGCTGAGAACCTAGCTGCGAAGAGGCCACTGCGGTGGTGTGGAGTGTGATGGGCAGCCAGACGAAGGAGCTGCTTTAGATGGGGCAGCATGTTATGAACCATGATGGGGAACTTGAATCTCCCTTCATGTGTAATGGGTTTCAGATAGTAACTAATAGGGCCTTCTTGTGCCGCTATGTACTAATAAATCATAGATGGAGATAATTGCCATGGGGAGATAGAAAAGGAGGATATGATAATAGATAAAAGCTAAGTATTACCATTAGAACTAAGTCAATTATTTCCTCAGGTTTCTGTACATGGACTAGGTCTAGGGATATTGTCTTTAAAATATAAAGTTGTCATATTCATGCTAAAATGAAAGGTTTATGTAGATTAAATTGAATTAAATATTGATTTTACCGGGGTAGACAAATACATTGTCATATTTCAATGGCTTCAGGTGCTTTGCAAATTAAGTAAAATAAAATTATATCCCTATCAATTTTAAAAAGGCAGAAAAATTTTTATCAGTCTTTAAAATGACTGGTAGAGAAACAAATCTTCTAAAAGGGAAAGTAAGGGTGATTTTTTCCCCCACAGCCAAGTATAAAACAATGATAAATTAGTCTGTACATAATGCCAAAACAACTGTTTAAGTCAGTGAGGAAAAATTAGGCAAGCCAGTTGTTTGGCTTAAGGTAGAATTCAAAAACGTAGGTTTTTTGCATTTAACACTATATAAGAAGGGGTTGGCCTCATGTAACTACAATTATTCACTTATATGTAAAATGGGTAGAAAAATGCCAACATAATAGGATTTTAGGGAGAGATGTATGGAGAGCTTCTTGCTCAGAATCTGGCACATGGTAGGCATTTAGTTTATAAACAGAGTTGCAGGCCCATCCATCTAAAGAGAATTTGAATCGTAGCTAGAATTAGGGGTTTAAGGAAGCTATGCTAATTCATTAGCACTTAACTGGTAAACAGAATAATTAATTCAGGTTATTTTTTTAAGTTCCATCAAACAAATTATAAACTAGGAAACTGTTCTTCAGTCACAGTTTCTACAGTTTTCTAGTTATAACAAAGTGAGAAGAATGCTGTAATTAGATTGAGAACGTAAGACAGTCAGTGAAATTCAAACATAACATTAAGTAATCTGCCAATTTTGTTCCTTGCTAAGTTGGGCTCCTTACATGTAAAATATATCATCCCAAACATACTAGGTTTAGGAAAAAAAGCATTACATGGAATTCACTTTGCCCTTCAAAAAGATATATTAAAATCTTCACCTTTAGTACCTCAGAATGTGAACTTATTTAGAAATATAGTCTTTTCAGGTGTAATTACTTAATTTAAGAAAGATCAGGTCATACTGGAGTGAAATGAACACTTAATACAATATTACTGGTGGCCTTTTAAGGAGGACACAAAGACAGAGAGACTCAGAAAACAACAGAGGCAGAGACTGGAGTGATGTGTCTATAAGCCAAGGACTGCTGGCAAACACCAGCAGTCAGAAGAAACAAGGAAGGATTCTCCACTACAGCTTTCACTCACAGGATGGCCCTGCTGATACCTTGATTTCAGACTTCTAGCCACCAGAACTATAAAAAGAAGTAAATTTCTATTGTTTTAAGCCATTCAGTTTGTGGTACATTGCTAAGGCAGCCCTAGGAAACTAATACAAGGGTGTAGTCACATGGAAACCTAGCTTTCAATCTACTGATTTTACCTCATCAAAATAAGAGAAGCTAAAGACGAATGGGATGAGAAAATACCAATATCATTTCATCATTAACCTAATTTTGTCTGGCCAACAGCAATGTTGTCTGTCAAAACAACAAAACAAAACAAAAAAGCCAACAGACCAGTACCCCCTATATTAATCGCATCTTCTCTTCTAAGTCATTTATGTCTGATTTAAGTGACAAAGAAATGTTTATCACTGCCAGACCTAAAAAGCCTCCACAGCTGTAGAGAAATAAGGTCTATTCCATTGACTTGGTACACCTTTAACTAAAGTGCCATTGTGGTTGAACACTAGAAATCTCTATTGGTGATGATATATGAGACTAAAAGAACACAATCTACAATTATGTCAACATTAAATATTTTTAATAATCATAAAAAAAGGAATGCAATCTGATGTTTTTTCAGGCCCAGGTATGTGAAATTGAGCTGTGAGTCAGGAAAACCTTGCTTCTAAGGCTGCAAACTGCATATAACTCTTCGAATGTATTCATATGCATGATATTAAAATAGCTTATGTGTGCCTAAAATCCTAGATTATAAAAATAGCATTTGGCTAAAAACTGGATACTCTCTCTCTATGTGACCATTATAGTTTTCTGTGTCTTTTCTCCTGCACAGACTCATTTGCCATCAGTCTTAATCCATTTTCAAAAACATAGTAAGGCAGAAAGCCATATGAGGTATTCAACTCTACTCTCTATCATTCACTTCCCTATGCCTCTGTCAGAATTAATAAGTATACACCCAAAGGAAGGGGGGCTAAGCAACTCATTAATCCTCCTGCTCACTGCTTCCAAAATGTGGGTGGCCTCTGAAAACTGCAATGCAAGTGTATTGCTTGAGTACTGTTAAAGACCCAGGATATCCCAGTGTTAATTATCCTGCTGTATGTGTATTCTGGGATTCATCCACTCATAGCATTTTCCAAATAATATTTTTAATTCATGCAGGGTATAGGTTTTCTTTGTTTTTCAAAACTCTTACAAGCCTGATGCCTCCTCATTTACATCTGTCCTTGAACATAAACAACATCCTGGAAAGTTCCAATTTTGTACAACACTTTCCAGTGAACATAAAAGTGCTTCAAACTCAAAAGAGCGAATTGTGATTGCTGACTGCTTTAGAGTGAATACTGAAGAGGTGATGTTGTGTGGAAACTTCTTCGGCAACTCATCTGAGGAATGTGGAGAGCAACTCCATAGAAATACACATATGATATTAGGGGTTAAAGGGAACCAAGCAAATACAGACTTTGAATGGATCTATATGCTTAGGTTTCTCACTCTCCTTGTCCTTAGAGCTAGAAGTGTGAAATCTTGGGTTTACTTTTCTAATTCTTTTCTTGCGTCCAGTTTGGATGATTTTATTGCTATTCCTCATGGATTTTCTAACTCAAGAAAAATGATGTGAAAAGTAACATTGGCCTGGACTCGGTAACCTCTACTTTATTTCATTGTATTTTTTTTTTTTGTATTTTTTTTAGTTTGACTTGGCTAAAAGCCATTATAGCTGCTGTTTATTATTTCAAAATACCATTGATACTTACTATGTGATTCATTTCCATGTAAATTTTTCTTTTAGAGAGCTTTGATTTAGAGCAAGCAATGTGTGCATTAGGGAGAAAATATCATATGATTACTTACCCAAAAAACAAGGGAAAAGAGAGCTACAGAAAGTCTGTCCCATGAGGTTTAAGGCTGACAAACTAGCAGCAGAAAATCCTTTGTCTGGAAAGTAAGAAAATGATCCTAAGAACTAAGCACAATATACTTCTCCTTTAGTCAAAACCAGCAAAAGAGCTTAATATGTAAAAAATGTCCAAATCTCTATGCTCTTACATAACTAATTAACCTGGAAATTTATCTGACTTGGAAAAAAAGTATATTGAAAATAAAACTTATAATTATAAATGCAACATTTTTATAGATAAAAATAATACTATTGGAGTTTTGCGAAGTAGGATTTTTCTGTTTCATATTTTCAAATATTTATTCTGGTATATTAACTTATTGATAAACTAGAGCAAAGTATTAGCTTATCAATTAGAGGGTATAGATTATCAGAACTCAGGGGATAATGAAAAAATAGCTAGCATTTTCTAAGCACTTACTGTAGTTCGAGTACAATGCTAAGTCCTTTATTTAAAAACTAGAGGCCTGGTGCATAGATTCGTGCACTGGTGGGGTCCTTCGGCCTGGCCTGTGCCCTCTTGCAATCCGGAACCCCTTGGGGCAGTGGCTGGCAAACTAGCTCACGAGCCACATGCGGCTCTTTGGCCCCTTGAGTGTGGCTCTTCCACAAAATACCACAGCCTGGGCGAGTCTATTTGGAAGAAGTGGTGTTAGAAGAAGTTTAAGTTTAAAAAATTTGGCTCTCAAAAGATATTTCAGTCATTGTACTGTTGATATTTGGCTCTGTTGAATAATGAGTTTGCTGACCACTGCCTTGGGGGATGTCACACTGTGGGTTTCATTCTGATCCTCGCAGGCCAGGCTGAGGGACCTCTAGTATGCATATAAGATCTTTGGTTAATCTCTTCCCACCCTCCCCTCTCCCCCTTCCCTCTGAGATTCATCAGTCTGTTCCATGTTTCCATGCCTGTGTGTTGAGCGTCTGCCCCCTAGCAGTCAGTATGCATCATAGCTACCGGTCAAAGGGTCAAATGGTCTAATGGTTGCTTAGGCTTTTATACATATAGATCCCCTCTAATCCCTACAATAAACATATCAACTTAATAAAATTATTCCATTTAATAGGTGATGTATCCGAAAAATCATAGAGGTTAACGAACTTGCCCAAGATCACATAGCTGAAAAGTGGCAGAGTTGGGGTCACTTGAAGATTTGTCTACCCTAAAGTAGGTGTTTTGTCTATTGTGCCCAAGCAGCTGTGCTGACCAGAAGTTAGAGATGATACTTTCCTTCATTCATTCTCCTATAGAGTTCTATACCTGTTTTTAGTTAAATCAATGAAGAATATTTGCATAATTATGCCTGCAAATATTGTACTCTCTCAAGCTAACTTTTTCAGTTTGATTTATTTGCACTTATTGTTTTAACTTTTGGTTTTCATGGTGTCTCTTCTTGCATTTCTTTTTTCTTACATTTTTTGCCTTTGTCATGTGCACTTTTTAAAAACTTTATATCAGAAATTCTATCAAATGACATTTTCCCAAAAAAATTATTTCCAGTTTTCCTACTTCAGTTGGGACTAGTTGCTTTCGAGGCTGTTGCCCAGCAGTTATCCTGAAGTTCCTTTCACTGTTCTCCTGGGATAGATCCACTTCTTCTGGTCCTATCCCTCTTTCATTTTTGATTTACACTTGACTTTTAGTGTCACTAGAGCTACTTTGTAATGTTTGGTGTAAGAGAAGTGAAATTTCTGAGATTTTACATGTGTGGACATTTCTGAATGATATTCTTTACATAAAATAATAAAGTAATTACTAGGCCATCATACTGAAATATCTATAATAATAAAAGCGTAATATGTTTTTGAACATATGCACCTACAAAACAAATCCTTAATTTAAAACTAATTTGTACTTGAAAATAGTTGCCTCTGACTCATTCTACCCCATTGGTTATCTCCTCTCCAGTACCACTGCCAAAAGAATAGGAGTAAAAAAAATTTTGGAGCTTATAAAAAACTGTTCAGATGGTAGGTAAGTCAAGGAATTTTGAAAAGCAGAATTAAGGGAGGAAAACTGGTGGCGGAATAGACAGACGTGTTCCGAGCCTTGTCCTGGAGTAGAAAGAAAGAACAGCTGAGGGTCGCACGAGGAGTGTTTGTTGGCAAGTTAAGGGACAGCTAAACTCCAGAAGAAGGTGGGGGACTGCTAGATGGGGTTCCCCTGACCTGACAGCCCCCACTGCGGCTGGATCCCCTCCCAGAGCTGCAGGCTTGGATGCGGAGTCTGCACCATCTTGAACAGGAAAGTGGAGCTTATCGGAAGCCTAAGAATCCACAACTGCAGCACCCACGGAACAGCTGCGAGCCCCAAAACACTGGTCCCCAATTGGCGCAAACACACGGATTCAGAGGAGCTCTACACTCCACCATGGAAAGGTCAGATTTCGCTTGGGATAAGGAGAAAGAGAACTACATAACCAGACATCCAGAGAAGAGAGACCATGGGGAGACAAAGAAACAGCGCGCATATGAAAGAAAAGTAGGCATCACCAGAAAAGGAAGTAAACGAAATGGAGGCAAGCAACCTTCCACAGAAAGAATTCAGAGAAATGGTCATAAGGTGGCTGAAAAGAATGGAAGACAAATTTAACAATATGAGCAAGAACCAAGAGGAAATGAAGAAGAACCAAGAAAAAATGAAAAATGACATCGCTGCTGTAAAAAACTCAATAGAAAGCATCAATAGTAGACTAGAAGAAGCAGAGGACTGCATCAGTGAGCTAGAAGACAAGATGGGAAAAAATACCCAAGTAGAGCAACTTCTAGAAAAAAAAATTAAAAGGCAGGAGGAGAGCCTAAGGGAACTTTGGAACAACATGAAACAAAACAACTTCCGCATAATAGGGGTTCCAGAAGGAAAGGAAGCTGAGCAAGGAATAGAAAACCTCTTTGAAGAAATAATGACAGAAAATTTCCCTGATATAGGGAAGAAAAAACCCACACAAATCCAAGAAGCTCACAGAGTCCCAAGCAAAATGAACCCCAAAAGTCCGACGCCAAGGCACATTATAATTAAATTGGCAAACACCAACGACAAAGTAAGAATCTTAAAAGCAGCAAGAGAGAGACAGAAAGTTACATACAAAGGAACCCCCATCAGACTAGCAACTGATTTCTCAACAGAAACTCATCAGGTTAGAAGGGAATGGAATGAAATATACAAAGTCATGCAAAGGAAGGGTCTGAATCCAAGAATACTGTACCCAGCAAGGCTATCAATCAAAATTGAAGGTGAAATCAGGAGCTTCACAGACAAAAAAGGACTAAGGGAATTTATTACCACCAAACCAGCAATGCAAGAAATGCTAAAGAGTCTGCTGTAAAAAATAAAAAAATTTAAAAAATTAAAAAAAAGGAAATAGCAAGCAAAGAAGGAACACATGGGTAAAGAATAAAAATGGCGACAAAAAGGTACCTATCAATAATAACTTTAAATGTAAATGGATAAAATGCCCCAATCAAAAGACATAGGGTAACGGATTGGATAAGAAAACAAGACCCATATATCTGCTGTCTACAAGAAACCCACCTCAGTAAAAAAGATGCACACAGACTGAGGGTGAAGGGATGGAAAAAGGTCTTCCAGGTGAATGGAACTGAAAAAAAAGCTGGGGTAGCAATACTTATATCTGACAAATTAGATCTCAAAGTGAAGGACATAACAAGAGATAAGGAAGGCCACTTCATAATACTAAAGGGAGCAATCCAACAAGAAGAAATAACTCTGGTAAACATATATGCACCCAATACAGGAGCACCCAAATACATAAAAAAACTCCTGGAGGATATCAAGGGAGAGATTGACAGCAATACAATCATAGTAGGAGACTTTAATACCCCACTATCACCATTGGACAAATCCTCTAAACAAAACATCAGCAAAGAAACATCAATCTTAAATGACTCACTAGACCAGATGGAATTAATTGACATCTTCAGAACATTTCACCCCAAAGCCACAGAATATACATTCTTCTCAAGTGCACATGGGTCATTTTTAAAGATACACCATATATTGGGACATAGGCAAAGTCTCTTCAAATTCAAGAAGACAGAAATCATATCAAGCATCTTCTCAAACCACAGTGGCATAAAACTGGAAATCAACTACAATAAAAACAACCCAAAGAAATCAAACACATGGAGACTAAATAGCATGCTATTAAACAATGATTGGGTTACCAGAGAGATCAAAGAAGAAATAAAAAACATCATGGCAACAAATGACAATGAAAACACTACAATCCAAAATCTATGGGACACAGTGAAAGCAGTCTTGAGAGGGAAGTTCATAGCTCTACAAGCCTACTGCAAAAAACAAGAAACAATGGTAATAAATTACCTAACCCCACAACTCAAAGAGTTAGAAAAAGAGCAACAAGAAAGGCCCAGTGTAAGCAGAAGGAAGGAAATAATAAAGAGCAGAGCAGAGATAAACGACATAGAGACCAAAGAAACAATACAAAAGATCAACAAAACCAAGAGCTGGTTCTTTGAAAGGATAAACAAGATTGATGAACCTCTACCCAGGCTCACCAAGAAGCAAAGAGAGAGGACCCAAATAAACAAAATCAGAAATGAAAGAGGTAAAATAACAACAGATCCCGCCGAAATACAAAGGATTGTTAAAATATACTACGAACAACTCTATTCCAACAAACTGGACAACCTGGAGGAAATGGACATATTCCTAGAAAAATATAACCTTCGAAAACTCAATCAGGAAGAATCTAAACAGCTCAATATGCCAGTAACTATGGCAGAAATTGAAGCAGTCATCAAAAAGCTTCCGGCAAACAAAAGCCCGGGGCCAGACGGCTTCACAGGAGAGTTTTACCAAACATTCAAGGAAGAACTAAAACCCATCCTCCTCAGACTATTCCAAAAAATTCAAGAGGAAGGAACACTTCCAAGCACATTCTATGAAGCCAGCATCACCCTAATATCAAAACCAGATAAAGACAACACAATGAAGGAGAATTACAGGCCAATATCCCTCATGAATGTAGATGCCAAAATCCTCAACAAAATTCTAGCAAATCAGATCCAGCAGTACATCAGAAAGATCATACACCATGACCAAGTAGGATTTGTCCCAGGAATGTAAGGATGGTACAATATCCGCAAATCAATAAATGTGATACATCACATAAACAAATTGAGAGATAAAAATCACATAGTCATATCAATTGATGCAGAAAAAGCATTTGACAAAATCCAACACCCTTTCTTGATAAAAACTCTCAACAAGGTGGGAATAGAAGGATCATACCTCAACATAATAAAAGCTATATATGATAAACCAACAGCTAACACCATACTCAATGGGCAAAAACTAAAACCATTTCCCCTAAGAACAGGAACAAGACAGGGATGCCCACTCTCACCACTCCTGTTCAACATAGTACTGGAAGCATTAGCCATTGCAATTAGACAAGAAGAAGAAATAAAAGGCATCCAAATTGGAAAAGAAGAAGTAAAGCTGTCCTTATTTGCAGATGACATGATATTGTACATAAAAATCCCAAAAGACTCCATCAAAAAACTAACAGACTTAATAAATTAATTTGGCAATGTAGCAGGATACAAAATTAACGCCAAGAAATCTATGGCATTTCTGTACACCAATAGTGAACTTACAGAAAGAGAGACTGAAAAAGCAATCCCATTTACCATCGCACCAAAAAAATTAAGATACTTAGGAATAAACCTAACCAAGGAGGTAAAAGACCTATATGCGGAAAACTATAGGACACTGAAAAAAGAGGTATAGGAAGATGTAAACAGATGGAAGAACATACCATGTTCATGGATTGGTAGAATCAACATCATTAAAATATCCATACTACCCAAAGCAATCTATAGATTCAATGCACTACCCATTAAAATACCAATGGCATATTTCACAGACCTAGAAAGAACTCTCCAAAAATTCATCTGGAATAAAAAAAGACCCCGAATAGCCACAGCAATCCTGAGAAAGAAGAATAAAGTAGGAGGGATCTCAATACCAAATTTCAAGCTGTATTACAAAGCCACTGTCCTCAAAACAGCCTGGTACTGGCACAAGAATAGATATATAGATCAATGGAATAGAATAGAGAATCCAGATATCGACCCAAACCAATATGCGCAATTAATATTTGACAAAGGAGGCATGAACATACAATGGAGTCAAGACAGTCTCTTCAATAAATGGTGTTGGGAAAATTGGACAGATACATGCAAAAAAATGAAACTAGATCACCAACTTACACCATACACAAAAATAAACTCAAAATGGATACAGGACTTAAATATAAGACGGGAAACCATAAAAATACTAGAGGAATCCACAGGCAGCAAAATCTCAGACATATGCCAAAAGAACTTCTTCACTGATACTGCCCCTAGGGCAATGGAAGCCAAAGAGAAAATAAACAAATGGGACTACATCAAAATAAAAAGCTTTTGCACAGCAAAAGAAACCATCAACAAAACAACAAGAAATCCCACTGTATGGGAGAACATATTTGCAAATGTTATCACTGATAAAGGTTTAATCTCCAACATCTACAGGCAGCTTATACAACTTAATAAAAGGAAGATAAATGATCCAATAAAAAAATGGGCAATGGACCTAAATAGAATCTTTTCGAAAGAAGACAGAAGGAAGGCCAAGAGACACATGAAAACATGCTCAAAGTCACTAATTATCTGAGAGATGAAAATCAAAACAATGCGATACCATCTCACACCTGTCAGAATGGCTATCATCAACAAATCAACAAACGACAAGTGTTGGCGAGGATGCAGAGAAAAAGGAACCCTCGTGCACTGCTGGTGGGAATGCAGACTGGTGCAGCCACTGTGGAGAACAATATGGAGTTTCCTCAAAAAACTGAAAATGGAACTCCCATTTGATCCAGTAATCCCACTCCTAGGAATATATCCTAAGAAAGTAGAAACACCAATCAGAAAGGACATATGCACCCCTATGTTCATAGCAGCACAATTTGCAATAGCTAAGATTTGGAAACAGCCTAGGTGCCCATCAGCAGATGACTGGATCAGAAAACTATGGTACATCTACACAATGGAATACTATGCTGCCATAAAAAAGAAGGAATTATTACCATTTGTAAGCACCTGGATGGAATTAGAGAACATTATGCTAAGTGAAATAAGCCAGTCAATGAAAGAAAAATATCACATGATCTCACTCATTTGGTGATAATGAAAAACGTTATAAACTGATGAACCAAAAGATAGTTACAGAGGCAGTAAAGCATCAAACAGACTGTCAAATTACAGCGTGAAGGTCAGGGAGAGGTGGGGGAAATAAGAGATCAACTTAAGGACTTATATGCATGCATATAAGAGTAACCAACAGATGCAAAACATTGGGGGGTGAGGGCATGTATGGGAGTGGGCTGGGGGGGCAATGGTAAAATATGTACACATATAATACCTTAATAAAAAAAAAAGAAAAGAAAAGCAGAATTAACTTAGAAGGAGACCTGTTTATGTGATGATTCCAAGTCACCTTATTATAATTCAGGCCACTTTATTAATGCTATGATATGCTACAGATTAAAAATTCATTTGGGTTAATATGAATTATCCTTTTAAAACATCAGTTTTTCTTACAGAGTTTAATAAATGGTATTAGCTTGCCATGCTTTAAAGTGAATTACCCCCCTTTTTCACCCCCCTTGTTCTTTCTAACACCTAGCTGGGATCATCGACTTTGGTGCCAAGGCATCCAAAATGTGTGTCAAGCTAATATGGCTCCTGAATCAGCATCAGGAGGTGAAATTTGTCAGATAAACCCAAAGGATATTGTGGAGAGTCTCATAGGGAGATTGGTAGTTGTGATCATGATAAGATCAAAGACAGTAGCTAGCGGTAAACATGAGGTACACTGGCTGTGATAAGAGGCTGAACTATAGACCTCGCTAAGACTGGGACATTTCCACATGTTCCAGTGGCCTCCCACTGCACTTAAAATAAAACCAAACTTTTTACCGGGATCTATAAGGCTCTATAGAATTGTACATTGGCTTATTTCTTCAACCTCATCTCCTCTTACTGAAGCAGGAATTTTGGGGGATCATAGGCAGGCTTAGGGATTTTTTAGAATTGGGGTCCATGGGAAAAAACACAGAGCCACAGACTGGGAGAAGGTACATTTCCATTGTTGTAGTGTACCCCCATCTTACAAAGGATGCCTCAAGAAGTTGAATTATGGAGTCATTTATTAAAAGCCAGCGGCATACAAGGGAGCAATTCAGCACTCCAAATTTCACAGCCCCGAACAGCTTGCCACATCTGGCTTATATTGGCAGAATATCACAAAGGTATCAATTACATCTTTGGGTCTGGAATGAGGAACCTATTTGCACAAAGCAATTACAGAAGCGAAATTGAGCAAGTTAGTTATCTAAAGTATAGTTTTTGGGTCTAGAGATCACTGAATCAACAGAAACACATTATCTGGGACCACCGGGGCAATTTAGAATAATTGTGCTGTCCAGATTCCAGGACCACTGAGTCAACCGGAATGCATTATCTGTAGCTACTAAGGCAATTTAGGGTCTGTTCTGATTCCGGGACCACTGAGTCAACGGAAACTCATTATCTGTAGCTACTGAGACTATTTAGGATAATTGAGCTGTCCTGGTTCCCAGAAGAATGTGCTTTGATAACCAGTGAGATCACAATCAATGGGATATTCAAACCACCATCAATGGAGTATTGGGATAGCATACATAAGTTCAGAAAGTCAAAATAACTTTCTATTGTTTTAGCAAACAAATAAGTACAGAAGCCAAAGAGCAGTTTCTACCTGAGTTGATTGCTACCATACTTCACCATAACACCAGGAAGCCAGGTGCAGTTACATTTCCATAAGGAAGCAGCAACAGGTATATTTCCATAAGACAAGGGAACTGGAAGTAGCCAAGAAAGGTTATATTTACAAAATAAAGAGAAGGAAGCCCTTCTTCATCAAGAAGGAGAAGAAGAAAGCCCAAAGGAAATAGGAAAACAATAAAGGGAGGAGGGAGGAGAACCTCACATGTGAGGTTCAACCTTTGATCCCAAGAGTTACTATGGTAACCAGTCTAAGAGAATAGTGACCAATCAGAGGGGATATCAAGGCACCAGAATCTGCAGCCTTTATAAGCCACTGGGAAGAGGAACCCAATGGGACCCTTTTCCCCCTCCCTACGTGGGAGTCCATTCTGTGGGACCCTTTCCCCCTCCCCACATGGGAGTCTGTACTTGCTCTTCAATAAATCTTCACCTTTGCTATTACCACCTTCTGTCCGTGGATTCATTCTTCGATTCCGGTGGACAAAGAATCTGGGTTCCATTCCAAAATTTGGTATCATTAATACTTTCTTGTCAACTCACTAAATTTCAGCCACATTGTCATTCTACCTATTCCTTGAACATGCTAAGCTTGTTTCTGCCTTAAGCCTTTGCACTCCGTGTTCCCTCTGACAGTAATGCCCAGCCCCAGACAACCTGGTGTCTTTTTCATGTCATTCATGCTCCAGTTCAGATGGCACCTCCTCGGAAAGGCCTTCCAATTAAAAATAGAAACTCTCCCTTTTCACCAGCAGCCCTTCCTGCATTCTCTATCTCTTCGCTTTGTTTATCTTACTAACACTTTTCACTTTCTGAAATTATCTTGTTTATCTATGTCTTGTTATCTGACTTTGCCCTGAGTCTATACATGCTTAAAAGCAGGAACTCTGTCTTGTTAACTTTGTGTCCTCAATTACTAAAACCATGCCTAGCCTTAGGTAGGTATTCACTAAATGTTTTAGATGAATAACTAAATTGCTAAATTGCAGATAATGGTATAGGAATTAAGACAGAACCTCATTCAGCTTGCTGGTCTGAGAGGGTGGAAGAAGTAGGAGACAGGAAAAGTTATGACATAGTAAACAGTATGATCAGGATGGAATAAAAGCTCAAATTTTCTATTCTGTGACATGGGCAAGTTACCTATTCTTGTATGTCAGTTTTCTAGCTGTAAAATGAAGATAATTATTTTGTATGTCCAATTGAAAAATTTAGTTAGGTGAAATAATAAATATATAAATGTATGCATGAAGAATAAGGTGCAGAAAAGGTGCTCAATTTATAATAGCCATTATTACCATCAATATTGGACTGTTAACATAAAAAAAACATTGAAACCTGTAAAGAATTTTTGTGAGTTTATTTGAGCCAAACTGTCGACATATGCTAGGAAGCAGAACCTCAACAAATTGAGATAATGCTCCGGAGAATGGTGGGTTACATCTGTATTTATACATTGCCATCAAAGGAGGGACATAGGTGGATTACATAAAATTCATTGGTGATAGATTAAGGAGGTGGGATAAAGCAAAGCTGGGAAAACCCCTGGGATTGGATAAAAAGTGAAATGATGGACACATACTTAGGTGGGTGCAGGAACAATTAACGTGATAAGGAATTTGTGGTATCTGTCCTGGCGCCCACCACATTTAGTTGTGCCCAGGGGCTCCAGAAAAAGGGAAGTTACAAGTTACCCAGACACTTCAAGGGTATGTTATCATAGATGCAAAAAGACAGATAGGCTCAGCTAAGGTAAAGTTTGATCTTGTCAGTGAAGATACTGGCCTAGGATGTAACTGCCCACCATAACTGCGTTTAGTTAAAGTTTAATTTCAGACCATCCTTTGTGGTTACTTTAGGTCTCTGAGTTTGCAAGACTTCCATGCAGGCCTCCCCTGAGCTTGTCAGGTCAGCATGTGGCCCCTTTCGTCCACAGGACCAAACGAATTTTTGCATTTTAAGATTAATGTATTGACATTGAGGACAGAAAGCTTAGAAATACCCTATTCAATTTTCTTACTTTTATAAAATATACCTTTTTATTTAATTTATTACATGTTTATAAAGGTAACAGTAACTTCAGTGTATTTTGCGTATTAAATAAAATATGCATATAGACTTCATTTTCACATGCAGCCAAATAATAAATTGGACCATAAAGTATGAATACTGTACTTAGCAATGAAATAGTACTATACATGAATGGAAGAGACATAATGGCTGGTCATAAAATATGATTAACCTAGTTGTAACAAAAGGCCTTAGTACCTCACAAGTGGTGAACTCATTAGTGGGTTATAGGGGTTCCACATGAGTGAAGAAATCATGTATAATGGCTGCTCATTACATACCCTATTTATTCGTAGGGTGCCTTTTTTAAAGCTTGCGTTTTACATTAAGTTTAAGCAAAAGAGAAAAAGCATGAAATAAGAATATACCAACTCTATCTAAAAGCAGTATTGTTATAGGAAGTTGGTCTGTATTAATCAAAAGAAACTTAGCCCTTAATGATAAATGAGTTTGATGGGTATTTCATGTATGACCAAGCCATTTAACATTGCTTTCAAATCAAGATGTTTATGAAGCAGAACCTTTTGATGGGCTATTTCTGTTTTCTCTCTCCTTTTTATTATTACTATCACTGCTTCTGTAGCCCCAGTTTCTCACCACCTCTGTGACTGTGGGTAGTATAATGAGCCATGCTGGGCCTCAGTTTCCACATTATAACGTGAAAGAAGAACGCCAAGGTTGCCTACCTTTTAACTCAAAACAAGACAATAATGTGAATGCTGAAAGTACTTTCAAGTGCCATACGCACACAATGTGCTATTACAGAGAACTTAGTGCAGTGCCTTTTACATAATGAGAGATCAATAAACATTAATTGAGTGAAAAGAACCACTGTAATAACTGGTTAAGCCTTCTTATACAGACTAGTCTGGCAAGCACCTGACTCACCTCTCTCTTATGTGTTTTCTCTCTGTAATGATAGTGCCAGGAGCTAGAGATAGGAAACTTACACATGCTTACCTCATATTTCCTCCATAAAATATTTTGAGGATGAAAATTCAGCTATACTGGTATTTCACCAATGCTAAGGTTCTTTTGGTGCACAGTAGCAAATGTTTTAAATTTTTCTTCACTTGAAAACTTTGTACACGTTAAACTTATTTTCAATGGGAATGAGTAACTTAATAGATTTTTAAAATGTACTGTAACATTTCAATATACTATGATATTTGCTAAAAATGTTCATATTTGGATAAAACTTAGTGCTTACTCTATTAAACATGGTGTTCTCAGTAAGCTATGTATTCAAATTTTCAGGTTTGATTTTTTTTGGACTCTGTTAAAATAATCACAGGAATAATATCTGGTAGTTTATGATGCAAGGGCACAAGTAATAGACTAAGATAATTAAATTAGCTATCAATTTCTTTTTAGCCAATAAATTAAAGTACAATAGACTACCCATATGATTAATTCAACTGAAACATCCATCTTATATAAAAACTGCTGTTTGAAATTTTAACCCTGCTAGTTGGCTTCTGTAATGCTTGCTTGCTTAAATAATAAGGAAAATGAGACTACTCCCACTTCAGAGAGGCCATTAAACCTTCCCCGGACAAAATTATCAGTGCTGGCACCAGGCCAGGCCTTTGGTTGAGGTCTCAAGGCCCCAGCACATAGGGGCTCTTTAAGAACTTGCAAAAGGGGCTGGAAACACCCCATATTTGGGAGACAAAGAAGGTAAAAACATATAAATAGGGAAAATTCCTCCATGTTGGGGCCCAGAATTTGAGAGACATTTTCCTCTGGACCCGCGCGTAATAAATGTAACTCCATCTCTCTAAGTATTGCTTGGTTCTTCTCTGGTTTTCTGTAACACAACTGAAGTATTTTACTGTTTCTCAAGAACAAAAGTTCACCTTGAAGCACCCAGTTATCGCAAATGCTTCCTTTAATTTGCCATTATGTTCAATGGGTCACTCCTCCATTTACCTGTTCAACAATTTTTCGAGTGTGTGACAGGCAATGCATCAGGTTCCGGAGAGCAGAAATAGTTAAAGGTGGTCCTTATGCTGGAAAGTGTCACAATATCACAGGCAGTGCTAATGGGGGGAGAGGGTACATCTAATTAATATAGGCAAAAGGACTGTGAAAATTTATTTCCAAAGTAACTAACTTAAACAGAAATTTTGGGGGTGAAAAAGACAGGTTTTAGGAAATTTTAGAAATTAAGAGGACCATGGAAGAAGCACAGGGCTGCAGAGCAGCAGAAGGTATATTTCCATAGAATAGGGAAGCTGAAAAGCTGCAACAGGTACATTTCCATAGAATGGGGGAGCTGGGAACAGCAAAAGGTCTCTATTTACAAAATAAAGAGAAGGAAGCCCTTCATCCAGAAGGAGAAGAAGAAAGCCCAAAGGGAATAGGAAAACAATAAGGGAGAAGGGAGCCCAGGAGTTACTATAGTAACCAGTCTAAGGGAATAGTGACCAATCTGCAGCCTTTATAAGCCTTAGGGAAAAGGAATTCAGTGGGGCCCTTTCCCACTCCCATGTGGGGTCTGTACTTGTTCTTTAATAAATCTCCACCTTTGCTATACCACCTTCTGTCCATGGATTCATTCTTCGACTCCAGTGGACAAAGAATCCTGGTTCCAGTCCAAAAATTCTGCTTCATAACCAAAATCAAAATATCTGCTTCCCCTTGGGCTGCTAGCTTAACTCTTTTTTTTTTTTTTTTAAATATATTTTATTGATTTTTTACAGAGAGGAAGGGAGAGGGATAGAGAGTTAGAAACATCGATAAGAGAGAGACATCGATCAGCTGCCTCCTGCACACCCCCTACTGGGGATGTGCCCGCAACCAAGGTACATGCCCTTGACCAGAATCAAACCCGGGACCCTTCAGTCTGCAGGCCAACGCTCTATCCACTGAGCCAAACCGGTTTTGGCTAGCTTAACTCTTTACAATGGCATTTGAAGATGCTTCGTTGTATATAGTTATTTAGTAAAGGCAATATAGGGTAAAGTTTGAGAACATGAACCCTGCAGCCAGACATGTGAATTTCAATACTAAGTCCTATACTTATGAATTGTGTGACCTTGATCTCATTACTTCATCTCCTTAGGCCTCAGTTTTCTCATCTGTAAAATGAGAATAATATAAGTACTCACCTCACAGAT
Organism: Plecotus auritus; assembly: GCF_963455305.1. Lineage (NCBI taxonomy): Eukaryota > Metazoa > Chordata > Mammalia > Chiroptera > Vespertilionidae > Plecotus > Plecotus auritus. The sequence goes on along the minus strand of NC_137775.1, from coordinate 112,470,630 downwards.
TGCAAGGTTTAGCAGCAAAACACTTAGAATGATTCCTGGTGTAGTGTAAGAAGTTATAATTATTATCAGCAGAAGAAAATATTTATTTAAACTAACCATGATGAGTGTAATTAAAATGTTTCTAATGTAATAGATGATAATTGTATATATTATATAGATATCTATATGTGTATACAGATAACAAGTGAAGCAATGTCTTGTTATTAGTAAACTGAAGCTTATTACTCTCTTTTGTCATTCTACCCAAAATTTAAACTTTACATGTTATAAAAAATATGGGTTGAAAAGTTGTGTTGATTTGAACTGGCATGCCTTCATAATCAATGTTGTACTCCAAGACTGAGAATACAGACAAAAAAAAAGCTGTAAATTAAGTACAATAACTCCTAGCCATAACATTAATATTTTTAATAACTTGATTCTATAAGCTTTATTATCTAGTATTGCAACACTTAGAACTTATAGAACTTAAAAAATAAGTTCTGCAGTTCTGGATCTAATTTAAACATTAAAATTCTTAATGTTTTAGAAAACCTCAGAGAAATTTAACAGCTTCTTTAATTGAAATAAAATAACAAATCTCCCATGATTTGAGTCAGGAAATGTTTTAATTTTAATAGAATTGGTTTTGGTCTTTAAGTGGGACAAAATAAATTGATTGGATAATTTCTCAATCCTGATATATACAGAAATAATTCTTGATACATGCTTAGGCCTCAGAAAAGAAAAAGCGAGACCCCTGGCAACTAGTGGTGGTGGTAACAGGACAAATCTAAATAGAAGAACATACAGGCTAAAGGAAAGTTCAAAAGGAAAGCAACCAATTTTCTTCTCACTGAAAACCTAATCAAGTGTTGTATTTTGTTTTAGTAAGAAAGATTGTTCTTATAGACTTTTATTTTCTGTTTATATAATTTTACTTCCATAGAATTTATAAAAGTATTACTTATTAAAGTGGCATAACTTCTTGCAGTTTTTCAAAGATAATAGTACATATTCTCTATTGCTATACTCAGCTGTAATATTTGCTGCTATATAATGTTCCTTTGGAAGACTAGATCCCAGTTTAGTTTATCATTTCATGAGTGGACATTTGAGTTGTTTCTAGTGTGGACGAAAGGAGCCACATGCTAACCTGACAAGCTCAGGGGAGGCCTGCGTGGCAGTCTTGCAAACTCAGAGATCTAAAATAACCACAAAAGATGGTCTGAAAATTAAATATTTAACTACAAACAGGTTATAGTGGGTAGTTATGTCCTAGGCCGATATTTTCCCTGACAAAGATCAACTTAGATCTTTACTGAGCCCATTTGCCTTTTTGCCTCTAATATAACATATCTGTGAGATGTCTGGGTAACTTGTAACTTCCTTTACCCCAGATCCCTCAGGGCACAACGAATGGCACCAGGACATTCCCTCATTGTTATTGTTATCAAGTTAATTGTCAACTGTTAATTACGTTAAAGTATCCTGTATCCATCTCTGTAAAAGAGCACATGTCCATCATTTCACTTTTTACCCTATCCCAGAGGTTTCCCCACTTTGCTTTATCCCACATCCTTAATCTATCACCAATGAATTTCATGTAACTCACCTACGTCCCTTTCCTTTGATTACAATGTATAAATACAGATGTAACACTCCATTTTCCGGAGCATTATCTCACATTGAGGTTCTGCTTCCCGGTATATGTCGACAGTTTGGCTCAAATAAACTCACAAAAATTCTTTACAGGTTTTTTTTTATGTTAACACTAGTTTTAGTTTTAGTTTTTTGTTTATTGTGCAATTTTTAGCTTTCACACTTAATTTTTTATAACCACAACAAGAAATAATGTTTGTCCCAATGACCCCACTTCTAGGAATATATCCTAGGAAACCAGAAACACAGATCAGAAATAATATATGCATCCCTATGTTCATAGCAGCACAATTTATAATAGTTAAGATTTGGAAACAGCCCAAGTGCCCATCAGCAAATGAGTGGATAAAAAAGCTGTGGTATAAAAGCACAAATGGTGGCAGAGTAAGTGGAAACTACAGTGACATGCTTCCAGGACCAAACTGAAATTACAACAAAAATACAAAAAATAAAAAATAAAAATCCTGAATAATAAACTGAATACCAGTAAGAGAGAACCCTGAAAACAAAGGATGGAAAGTGGAGACAGAACAGAGACTGGTAGGAAGTATGGAGGCATGAAAGGAATGGCTGAGTTCTCACAGACAGCAGCTGAAGTTCTGGAGGGATATCTTCACTGTGGGGGGTTCCAACTGAGAACTCTGGGGCCTAAACCCCAAGCTGGGCACCATGGGTCAGAGCACAAAACCTGAGAAAGGTGCCCACACAACATCTGGCCGTGAAAAGCAGCAGGATTGCTGTCAGGAAGAGACACCTGGAAATGAAGGTGCCTTCATAAAGGCACAAAATTTCATGTGCAGCCACTCACTTTGGGCTCTGGTAGAGGGAGGGAAGAGTGGTCTGGAGCTGAGTGACAGAAGCCAGGTTTGGGAGCTCTGTGGTTAGAGCTTGGAAGGCAGACACCCCAATTTTTTTGTGCTGAGTCATTCTTGCATGTTGCAGAGGACATCTTTCTCCAACATTTCTCCAGGCAATTTTTCCTGGGGGAAAGGCAGTGGCCTCACCCTATTGGAAAACCCCTTGCTGCACCCTGTGGAGTTTCTGAGGCCCATTAAGAGACTGAGAATAACAATCAGCCTGCAGGCAGAAGCAATTGCCCCACCCTGTTTGAAAACATCTGGCCCCACCCTAGAATCAAAAGCCTGAGGCTAATCAAGACTGAATAAAATCAGACTGCAAGCAGAGGCATGTCTCTGGAGGCTTTGGGTCTTTGCCTGATTTCATGTGGGGCCCAGAGCTAGGAAAAGCAGATCTTGGTGCACCTCTTGGTCCTCTCTAAAGGCAATCAGCCTCAACAGAGGGTGTCGCAAGCTGTGACAATGTCTGACACTTCTTTGCAACAGAGATTGGGAGGCATAGCATACCTGCCTAATAAGAGACACAAACCAAAACAGGCAGCCAACATGGAAAGACAAAAGCAACCCCAAAATGAAAGAACCAGAGAATTCTCCAGAAGAAGAGCTAAATGAAATGGACATAAGAAATTTATCAGACATTGAGCTCAGAATAATGATGTCAACAATGCTCAACAGCATGAAAAAAGATATAGTAACTATGAAGAATGGCATAGCAAAAATAAAGAACACAGTTGAAGGAATATAAACAGATTAGGGGAAGTCAAGGATCATATCAGTGAATTAGAAGACAGGGTAGAAAAAAATCACTCCATCAGAGAACAACAAAAAACAATTAAAAAAAAACAAAACAAGAAGACAGCTTAAGGAAGCTGTGGAAAAACATGATATGTAGCAATATTCTCATCGTAGAAAACCCAGAAAGGGAGGAAAGTGAGCAAGAGATAGAGAACATGTTTGGAGGAATAATGGCAGAAAACTTCCCTAACTGGTGAAGGAAAAAGTCACACAAGTTCATGAGGGACAGAGAGTCCTAAGCAAGGAGAACCTAAACAGGCCCATGCCCAGACACATCATAATTAAGATGCCAAAACTTAAAGACAAAGAGAGAATTTTAAAGACAACAAGAGAAAACCAATTTTTGCCTACAAAGGAGCTCCCATAAGGTTGTCAGTCAATTTCTCATCAGAAACTCTACAGGCCAGAAGGAAATGGTATGAAGTATTCAAGGATCTGATACCAAGATTACTATATCCAGCAGAGCTATAATTTAAAATAGATGGTGAAATACACAGCTTCCCAGACACACACACACAAAAAAAGGATAAAGGAATTTGTCACCACCAAACCAGTACTGCAAGAATTCCTATAGGGAATGCTGTAATGAGAAGAAAAGAAATAGAGAGAAAAATATAAGCATTCAGAATTAAAATGGAAATAAATAAGAACCTATCTATAATCAACTTAAATGTAAATGGATTAAATGCTCAAATCAAAAAACAAGATAGTTTAATGGATAAGAAAACATGACCCAAATACATGCTGTCTACAAGAGACCCACCTCAGAACAAAAGACACACAGGAGAGTGAAAGGATGGAAAAAAATTTCCATGCAAATGGAAACAAACAAACAAAAAAACATTGGGGTTGCAATACTTATATCTGACAAAATAAACTTCAAAATGAAGGCCATCACAAGAGACTATTGTCACTACATAATACTAAAAGGATCCATCCAACAAGAGGATATAACCCTGGTAAACATATACGCACCCAAAATAGGAACACGTAAATATATAAAAAACATCTTGAGTACTTTAAGGGAGAGATCAACAGCAATGAAGTCATAGTAGGGGACTTTAACTCCTGGCTGATTTCACTGGATAGATCTTCCAGATAAAAAATTTAACAAGGAAACACTGACTCTAAAAGATACACTGGATCAGATGGATTTAATAGGCATTTAAACAACACTAGAGGCCCAGCGCATGAAATTGGTGCGCGAGTATGGTCCCTAGGACTGGCCTGCAATCAGGGCCATCTTCCTTAGCTGCCCCCAGCCAGCCCTGGCCCCCACCGCCACCCACCCACAGTTCCCCATTTGCCATCGGGTGATGGGTGCCTGACGGCCAGGGAAAGGGACCGAGAGGTCTGCTGTTCCCGCCCACTTGCTGGCCCTGCCCCTGCCATGGGTGGCCATCAGGTGATCAGAGCCGGCCAGCCAGGGAAAGGGAGCAAGAGGTGGTCAGTGCACCTCATAGTGACTGGTCCAGAGGTCATTCTGGTCATTCTGCCATTAGGGTCAATTTGCATATTACTCTTTTATTATATAGGATAGAGGCCTGGTGCACGGGTGGGGGCTGGCTGGCTTGCCCTGAAGGGGACCCCGGATTGGGGTTGGGGTCCCCAATGGGGGCAAGGTCCACCTGGGCAAGGGGCTGCAAGCGGTTTGCAGGCCGGCCATGCCCCCGATAGGTGTGAGGGTCCCCTCTGGGAGGCGGGGCCGGCCTGGGCTTGGGGCCACTGAAGGTTTGCAGGCTGGCCATGCCCCCAATCGGGGTGAGGGTCTCTGTTGGGGGATGGGGCCTGCCTAGGCGAGGGGCAGTGAGCAGTTTGCAGGCTGGCCATGCCCCCAGCTTTCTCAGGAAGGACGTCCAGAATGACGTCTGGAAGACATGCAGTCTATTCGGTCTAATTAGCATATTACCTTTTTATTAGTATAGATTATAATAACAGGAGCAGCAGGGATGGGTGCAGGGACTGTCCTTGCACCCCATCCCTGCTGCTCCTATTATACTTCTCCAGGGGTAGTGTTAAGTTATTAGATCACCGTGATCTTCACCCCCCGCATCGGTATCGGCCTGGTAGAACAAGGGGGTGCAGGGTTTTTGCGCAAGCCTGGGTACTCCTGGGGGCTCTGCAGCTCACACCGCAGCTACATGATCTGCTGTGTGGTGGAGTTCTCAAATGCAGCAGATCCCGGCTCCACACTGTCAGTGAGGCTCACCTGGTAAAGATCACCCTGGCTATGAGCCATTCCAGTTGCCTGGGGGGTCGAGGTGCTGTCCTGGGCTCCCCAGCAGGATCTCTGGGCTGCCCCCAGGAACCTGCCATACCATTCATTACGCTCACCAATCAAGCACCGCACCAGCCCCTGCAGCTCCAGTAGCTTCGCCTTCATTTCCTCCTTGTCCTTAGCCAGCCGGCTGATACACAGAAATTGCGTTTTTTAGTTTCTCTTTCTGAGAGTTCATTATTGGTATATAAAAGTGCCATCAATTTCTGGATATTAATTTTATATCCTGCTACTTTGCCAAATTCATTTATTAAAAGTAGTAATTTTTCTGGTGGAGTTTTTAGCCAATATATCTCTTATGGGAAGGGAAACAAAGGGGGAAATAAACAGATGGGACTACATAAAAATAAAAAGCTCTGCACAGCAAAAGAAACCATCAGCAAAATGAAAAGAAATCCCACCATAGGGAGAACATATTTGCCAATGATACATCTGATAAAGGGTTAATTTCCAAAATATATGAAGTACTGCTACACCTTAACAAAAGGAAGACAAACAATCCAATTAAAAATGGGTAAAGGACCTAAATAGACACTTCTCCAAAGAGGATATACAGAAGGCCAAGAGACATATGAAAAAAATGCTCAAAGTGACTAATCATCAGAGAGATGCAAAATGAAAGGACAATGAGGTATTATCTCACATCTGCCAGAATGGCTACCATTAATAAATCAACAAACGACAAATCTTGTGGAGAATGTGGAGCAAAGGGAACTCTAGTGCAGAAGGTGGGAATGCAGACTGGTGCAGCCACTGTGGAAAAGAGTATGGAGTTCCCTCAAAAAATGAAAAATGGAACTGCCATTTGACCAGTGATCCCACTTCTAGGCATAATCCTAAGAAGCCTGAAACACCAATCAGAAAGAATATCTGCACCCCTGTGTTCATAGCAGTGTAATTTATAATAGTTAAGATCTGGAAACAGCCCAATTGCCCATCAGTAGATGAGTGGATAAAAAAGCTGTGGTACATTTACACCTTGGATACTATGAAGCTGTAAAAACAGGTCGCATGTTCCTATAAAAAAGAAGGATCTCTTACCCTTTGAGACAGCATGGAGGGACCTGGAGAGTATTATGGTAAGCAACATAAGCTAGTCAGAGAAAGACAAGTTTCACATGATCTCACTTATATATGGAATCTAATGAACAAAATAAATTGGTGAACAAATTAGATCAAGAAATATAGACTCATGGAGCAGACTGACAAATCTCAGAGGGAAGGGAAGGGGGCAGAAGGCGAGAAGGGATTAACCAAAAAACTTATATTGCCCTGACTGGTTTGGCTCAGAGGATAGAGCGTCGGCCTGCGGACTAAAGGGTCCCAGGTTCGATTCCGGTCAAGGGCATGTACCTGGGTTGCGGGCACATCCCCAGTAGGGGGCGTGCAGGAGGCAGCTGATCGATGTCTCTCTCTCATCGATGTTTCTAACTTTCTATCCCTCTCTCTTCCTCTCTGTAAAAAATCAATAAAATATATTTAAAAAAAAAAACTTATATGCATAAATGCATAACTCATGGACACAGACAATAGTGTGGTTAAGGCCTGGAATGGGGGGGTCTGGTGCAGGGAGGGGAGGGGTAAACTGGGGGGAAAGGGGATATCTGTAGTATTTTCAACAATAAAGATAAATGTATAAACAAATAAGAAAATAAATAAATACATAAATAAATAAAAAGCTGCTTTTTCAAGAAAAGTGTCATTGGTGTTTTAATTAGTATTAACTATATTAATGGTAGGCAATTTTGTTTCTTTTCTGCTTACCCATCAACAATATGTAAATAATGTATTTGAAAATTTACTAGGATATACATAGCATAGGAATACATAAAACAAATGATCAAAATCTATTTACAGGAATCTGAACCTCTGCCAGGGAAACATATACAGAGGTGTATCTAGCAACTAGGACTTTGTGTCAAGGAAGTAGCAGGAGTTGTGAGAGGCATACAAATGGGTTAGGAAGAGAACCTCACCACAGGAAACCAAAGCAACTAAAGTGTCTATTCTGTTCAAGGTTATAAGAGCACAGAGCTGAAGAAATTCCAGAGATACCAACTCTGGAAAGATTTTTGAATTTCAGATTATGGATATTACATCTATATATGCTGGGATGAAGTCGTTGGTGGGTTATTTTCCCTTTATGAAGTTTGGTCACATGTTCCTGATCCATGTATGTAGAATGCGACCCATAGGTGTGGATTAACTAAACCGTAAGACTCGTCTGTCCTGAATTCTATATGAAAAGTGCCTGTGTGTTAGCTTTTCTACTCTGAAGGGAAAGTCAGCTGAGTGCCGTATAAGGCAGCAGTGGCTTAATGAGGGCAAGTGACAGCACTCAGAGGGACAAGCTTATTTATCTTTATTACACAACATCTTTAACTGGGAGCATTGTAAAAAGGCCAATTACAGGCAGGGCCAAGATTCTAAATGCATCTTTAGTAGATAGCTCGCATGCCCTACCAGAATGAGAACTTAGAGTGTAGCTGGAAGAAATAACCAACAATTGGGGAGGGGGAGAAATGGGGAAAAAAACTCCCAAGTAAAAAAAAAAAAAACAGTCACAGTAATTTCCCTCAGGATGAAAATATGTGACATATGCTCTGCATTAAATAAGAAATCTCAGAGCAGGTGAAACTAGGAAAGAACCTAAGCCATTGGGAATAATGTCACTTGTATTTGGGAGAGCTCAAATAAAAAGTTACTGAGTCCTTTTCAAACCAACTAGATAAATGGTGTGCTATTTTTCAAAAAGAACTTGCTTCTAGGAAAAAGGAATTAGGCTTGTTTTCCTATTTCACATTCAATTACAGTAGTAAATTTGATAACTAATCAACTCAGGTGCATATGGTGAAAAGAAACGTCCTTGTCCTGCAGCAAAAATGAATTCCAATTTATATTGGACAAATGAAATCGCTGAAGCAATACATGTTTATCATTCCCAAACGTTACAATGCTCTTTTTAGCTTCTTCTGAAAATGACTGTCCCCTCTATATTTAGCCTTACCAAGGATATAATTTGCTTGCTTTTAAACTAAGCAATGCCCGGCTGGCATGGTTCAGTGGTTGAGTGTTGACCTATGAACCACAAGGTTATGGTTCTATTGCCAGTCAGGGCACATGCCCAGGTTGTCAGCTTGATCCCCAGTGTGGGGCGTGCAGGAGGCAGCCGATCAATGATTCTCTCTCATCATTGATGTTTCTGTCTCTCTCTCTCTCCCTCTCTCTTCCTCTCTGAAATCAATAAAAAAAAAAATATTTGAAAAACAATAATTTAGTGCATAAGTTTGCAAATGGACTTGGAGATCTTTCCTTGAACAAATTTTACTTTTTATTTGAGACAATATAAAAATGATTATCCAAGCCTAAAATTTAAGTGAACAGTTTCCTAGAAGTAAATGGTATATTGTTCTGAGATACATAAATTCTAAAAAATGTCAAGGGTTTTATACAATAAATAAATATAGAGAAGAATCAACGCATCTTTATTTTTTACTTTATTGATTTCAGAGTGGAAGAGAGTGGGAGATAGAAACATCAATGATGAGAGAAAAATCATTGATTGGCTGCCTCCTGCACACCCCCTACTGGGGATCGAGCCTGCAACCTGGGCATATGCCCTTGACCAGAATGGAACCCAGGACCCTTCAGTCCACAGGCTGACGCTCTATCCACTCAGCCAAACTGGGTAGGGCTCAACAGCATCTTCTTGATCCAAACCACAGAAGTTGCAGGGGAAGCTGGAGTTGCATTTTATAGCCATGCATCCTTGGAAAGAGATGGGACTCTACCAGAAGATCCTTAGGGACATAGGGGAAAGACATGATACCTTGGTATTGTCAAGGACTAATGCATTGTCTGGAGCTCAATAAATGTTTGCTGAAATTATAAGAAAAGACTCTTGATATGATAATTATAAAAATCTGTATAATACAAACATTGCCATAGGTAAATAAACTATAAAACCATACAAGAGTTTTGCAGTAGGTTGTAACTTGTATACTTATAAGGATTTTGGGGAAAGCTGAAGAAATAAAATTGTGAAAAAATTTAAAGCAATTTTTTAAAATGAAAGCATAAATATGAGTTTATTATATGTTATGTGATGATAATCTAATTAGAACTACTTAAAGATAATTGTTTCTTTGAAAATTATATATATATATACACTTTTATATTATACTGGAGGCCCAGTGCACGAAATTTGTGCACGGGGGGGGGCGTGTTCCTCAGCCCAGCCTGCACCCTCTCCAATCTGGGACCCCTTGAGGGATGTCCAACTGCCCGTTTAGGCCCGATCCCGGTAGGATTGGGCCTAAACGGGCAGTCAGACATCCCTCTCACAATCCAGGACTGCTGGCTCCCAACTGTTCACCTGCCTGCCTTCCTGATTGCCCCTAACTGCTTCTGCCTGCCAGCCTGATCACCCCCTAACCACTTCCCTGCCAGCCTGATTGATGCCTAACTGCTCCCCTGCCAGCTTGTTTGCCCCTAACTGCCCTCCCCTGCAAGCCTGGTCACCCCTAACTTCCCTCCCCTGCAGGCCTGGTCACCCCTAACTTCCCTCCCCTGCAGGCCTGGTCACCCCTAACTGCCCTCCCCTGCAGGCCTGGTACCCCCAACTGCCCTCCCCTGCAGGCCCGGTCGCCCCCAACTTCCCTCCTCTGCCAGCCTGGTCACCCCCAACTGCCCTCCCTTGCAGGCCTGGTCCCTCCCAACTGCCCTCCCCTGCTGGCCATCTTGTGGTGGCCATCTTGTGTCCACATGGGGGCAGCCATCTTTGACCACATGGGGGCAGCCATCTTGTGTGTTGGAGTGACGGTCAATTTGCATATTACTCTTATTATATAGAATAGAGGCCTGGTGCACGGATGGGGGCCAGCTGGTTTGCCCTGAAGGGTGTCCCGGATCAGGGTGGGTGTTCCCTTGGGACATGGGGTGGCCTGGGCAAGGGGCCTGTGGTGGTTTTCAGGCTGGCCATGCCACCCTGGCGACCCAAGTGGAGGCCCTGGTATCTGGGATTTATTTATCTTCTATAATTGAAACTTTGTAGCCTTGAGTGGAGTCCGCGGCAGGCCAGGGTGTTGCGGAAGCTTGGCTTCCTCCATCGCCAGGGAAAACCAAGCCTCCTGCTCGATCCATGCCCACAGCCATCTTGGTTGGATTAATTTGCATACTTGCTCCTGATTGGCTGGTGGGCGTGGCTTGTGGGTGTAGTGGAGGTGCGGTCAATTTGCCTATTACTCTTTTATTAGATTGGACTAGAGGCCCGGTGCACAAATTCATGCACAGGTGGGGCCCAGTGAGCCCGCCACAATGGGGCTGATAGGGGCCAGCCCAGGAAGGGGGATGGGACGCGGGAGGTTGGCCACTGGCTCTGTCCCCCATCAGGGCCCAACCACGGCCTGGCCAGCTGGGGGAGGAAAGGATGGGCCGTGGGTGGGAGGGTGGCCGCAGGTGGTTGGCCAGCCAGCCCCAGCCCCGATCAGGGTGGGGGGCTACCGGGGGTGTGGCAGGCCAGGAGGAGGGGCTACATGTGGTTGGCCGGCAGGCCCCGCCCCCGATCAGGGGGGCTGATCGAGAGCCAGCTGTGGGGAGGGGTCATGGGAGGTTGGGGGAGTCTATCAGGCCGGTTGGCTGGCACAGTGCACGTCATAGTGACCAGTCATTCCGGTCATTCTAGTCATTCCAGTTGTTCCATCATTCTAGTCACTTGGCTTTATATATATAGACTAGAGGCCCAGTGCACAAAATTCGTGCACAGGAGAAGTCCCTCAGCCTTGGCCTGTGCCCTCAGGGAATGTCCGACTGCTGGTTTAGGCCTGATCCCAGGTTTTATTATATAGAATATTTTATGTATATCTCCTTATACATACTTAACAGCTAACAAAATGAGTTTTATAAATTAAAAATTTTTAAATAAAAATGTCCCTCTCACAATCCAGGATGCTGCATGCACCAGTGACCATACTTTTCATACAGGTGAAAGGCATCTTGCTGTTGTATGGGCAGCTACATTTTTTTGCCCTGATCATAACATGACCCTTCTGAGGCAGTAGTACCATTTTCCCCATCTTATGAGTGTAAAAACTGAAGCAGAGAGAAGTTAAGTAATTGGCTTTGTGACACAGTTATAAGTGTCAGAATCAGGGCTGACCACAAAATGTGCAAACCAGGGTCCATGCATGTCATTGCTGCATCATCCTGTTTTTTCAATGTTAGAGTAGCCTTGCCAGGTTTTAATTTTTAAATCTAAGAGACTGTTCCCAATATATAGGGTAGGGTCTCTAGGCCTGGCCGGCGATCAGGGCTGATCTGTGGGGCGGCCAGCAGGTGAGGCAATCAGGAGGGCCCCACTGGCATCCGCCTTGGCTGGTGGCCTGGTACTGCCTGCTGGCCAGCACCCCCCCCCACCTCCATCACTGCTGTCAGTCGCCTCCCTCTTGGGAGGCAGAGGCTCAACACAGGAGCTGCCCCTGGCTGGGGACAGCTCCTGCATTGAGCGTCTGCCCCCTGGTGGCCAGTGCACATCTTAGCAACTAGTTGTTCCACTGGTAGTTCCACCATTTGGTCAATTTGCATATTAGGGTTTTATTATATAGGATATTTTATGTATATCTCCTTATACATACTTATCTTAACAGCTAACAAAATGAGTTTTATAAATTAAAAATTTTAAATAAAAACAATATAATTCATTCCTAACATACTAATTCTATGGTATATGAATGGTATAAGTCAATGACTATATGAGAAGGCTAAAAATTTTTTAAATATACATCTATTTTATACATAAAGCAATGAATTTATAGCACAGAAGGTTGAGTTAAATTTGGAGGGAGATTTCCTTAAGTGAAACAATTTTACCGTCACTCTGTGTGTGGAAAGATTGTTCTCAGGGCAGTCTCTCAACTAGCAAGGAAAGAAAAAAAGAGAATTTAATTATTGCATATTAAAATATTTTTAGGATGGCAGCTGAAAGAAGGGTTGGTGGGTCTCAGTAAACAGAGAAGAGTGAAAAGAAGGATGAGAAGATGAGGATTTGGAAGAGTGTCTTAGTAAGGAAAAAAGGCGGGGGACATGAAAGAACAAGGGTGACTGATCTTGGGCTATAAATTGTTTAATATGAAACCCAGAAAAAAATAAACCTTGTCTTTGTCTTCAGACTTTCAGAGTTTGATACAGACATTGCTTTTATTATTGCAATTAAAAATATTTTATACACACTATAGAAAAATGAGCTTCAGATAGAAAACTATATTTTTAACATATATTGCTTTGATACTCTTTTAAAAACTATTAATTATGAAAAATTTCAACAGCATAAAAAGTAGAGATTAATGTAATTAAGTTATCGCCTAAACAAACAATAACCTCACTTTGTCTTAAAAATACCTCCCCCTGCTCTGCTGTCTGCCTGCCCTGGCCTATTTTGAAGCAAATGCCAAATATAATATCATTTTATACATAAATGTTTCAGCATCATTCTTTAAAATATGAGGACTTAATAAGAAAGCCACAATACCATTACTACACATAATTTTTACCAATAATTCTTTTCATAATAGTTTAGTGTTCAAATTTTACTGTATTATAAATGTTTTTAACTGTTTTTCAAATTGAGACCATATAAGGTCCAAATTTTGCAATTGGTTGATATATATTTCAAAATTCTTTAACTCCAAAACTTTTCTTTTAATATCTCATTTTTCTCTTTTTCTCTTATAAATTTAAATGTTTATGAAAGTGGATTTTTTTGTCCTTTAGAGTCTAGGTTTTGCATCCCTAGGAAATAACAAACTTTTTAATTTTTTCAATCTGTTAGATGACAAACTATGTCTCAATGGATTTTAACTTATGTGTGATATTGAGCATCTTTTCATATACTTGAGAGCCACTTGCACTTATTTCTTTTTCTGTGATTTTGCTATTCATACCTCCTGTCCATTATTCTTATTGTCATTGATTATTTTTCTCTGTTTTTAGAAGCCTTTTACATATTAAGGATATTAAATTTTGGTGAAATATATTGCAAATATTTATGTCCCAGTTTGTCATTTATCTTTACTTTGTTGTGGTTGTTGTTGTTGTGTGTGTGTTTATATATGTATTGATATAGCAAATAAAATTTATTTTTATGTAGTCAAATTTATCAATCTTTCTTCTTGTCTGCTTCTAGAGTTTGAGTCATTGTTAGAAATATTTTCAGCTCTCTCAGTTTATAGAAGAATCCACCCAGGTCACAATCTGTTGCTGATAGGCTTCTGAGAAGTAATAAATTACTTTAGTGGAATAATATGGTACAAAATAGAAATAGCATGCACAATAAGTGAGACACAGAACAGAGAGAGAGAATTTCAGGAACCTGCAAATTAAAAGGTAGCATGGACTTGTCACTTGCTGACTTGTTGATGGTAGGCATTCTGACAGATGTGAGGTGATACCTCATTGTCGTTTTAATTTGCATCTCTCTGATGATCAGTGATTTTGAGCATTTTTTTCATATGCCTCTTGACCATCTGTATGTTCACTTTGGAGAACTGTCTATTTAGGTCCTTTGCCCATTTTTTAATTGGGTTGTTTGTCTTCCTTTTGTTAAGTTGTATGAGTTCCTTATATATTTTGGAAATAACTAATAACCCCCTATCAGATGTATTATTGTCAAATATGTTCTCTCATACAGTGGGATCCCTTTTCATTTTGTTGATCCTTTCTTTTGCTGTGCAGAAGCTTTTTATTTTGGGATGGCAGGGGAGTGTGGGTGCATGGGAAGAGATCAACCAAAGAACTTGTATTCATATATGTATAGCCCATGGACACAGACAATAGGGTGGTGAAGGCCTGAGGGGGGGTGGGGATGGATGTGGGTTAGAAGAGGTCATGGGGGGGAGGGAGACATATGTAATAGTTCAACAATAAAGATTTTTAAGCAATAAATAAATAAGATAAAAAGAAATAAAAGGTAACATGAAGAAACATTTAAGCCTATGGAGAATCTCCATATTTATAGGACACTAAAGTTTCTTCTCTAGGAAAGGGAATAAAACTACTTTTATCTGAGGGTCACAGCAAAGAGTATTTCTAAAATACTGGGTGCCTGAGGCTTGGGTACACCCAAGGATAACTGGATGACTGGTTACATATGGCCATATGCAATAGCATTGTTCACAGCACTTCTCCATGCCTAACCATATCCTTATTAATTTAACCTGTACCTAAATGTTAGCATATTAAAAAGAAAGTATTTGCTAAGTGATGTATTTTTTAAAAATAATGAAAACACTCACTTAGTAACTTGATATGTACATTAGACTATTTTTAGATCAAGATCAAGCAAGGTGACTCTGTGGGTGTTAATCCTATGACTACTGACTTGACTTTCTTTTGGTTCCAATCTAATTTAGTACTAGATCTGTGTTATGAATGTATGTTACCTGAGTAATCCTAAATGTATTTATTTTTTTGATAAGTTGATACTAACTGTGAGTATAAAATAAGCCTACCTGTGAAAAGCTCCTCTTCCTTGCTGCCTGTGTAATAGCTGTTATAGTTAGAACAATAGCTTTCCCTAGGTAAAGTCAGTGTCCCAGGAACCTGAGCTGCATCTCTTAACCTTCTGAGTTTATAAAATCTCCTTGGGTTGCCAAAGTGAACTGGGATATTTACTGGCACTTATAAAACATGAGTTACAGGGTTAATTTAAGAGCTCAGTTGTTTCAGAGGATATTTGTCAGTTGGATTAGAAACATCTCTAGTAACCAGAAGAACTTACCATAGCATTACCTGGCTCTACAATTGCAGGCTCTAATAATATAATGGCGGAAGAAGAGTAAAAAGATAATAGTAAAAATAACAGTGACAATTGCTTTTTGGATAGATGCAAAAATTGATTTTCCTTTCAAAACTGCAGGAAGCTCTGGTGGTTTCTGTATGACAATGTTTGCTTGTAAAGAAATACAATATACATGCCCACCACCCACTGTGTGCTCAAAAGCCATTCATGAGTTAAAAGAATTAGATCTAGGTTGATCTGAAGATTTCTTGGCTGATTATATATATATATATATATATATATATATATATATATATATATGTGTGTGTGTGTGTGTGTGTGTGTGTGTGTGTGTGTGTATGTGTGTGTGTGTGTGTATAAAGGAAAAACAACTTGTTTAATTATATAAATTGGAACCAGAGAATTTTTAGAGATAGTTATTAACACATATTTAAAAGCGATGAAGCTAATTACAAATGAATCCCTTTTCATTAAATTAGGTTTGAAGGACTTTTACTTGAAATTCTTTTGTTAAGAGACGGTAGTCTTCATTTAAGCCATCATTGATCACCATTGCATTAAATTAGTCTGGATCAGTGTGGATTTACATTATAAACTTCAAAACTTGGTCTACATGACATACATGGCAAAAGAAATTAACACTTCAAAACACTACCAATTTAGTGACCTACTTTTAGGGACAATTAACCTAAAGAGAGGATGTGAAACTAACTTAAATTCCAATTACATACAAATATTTTTCTTCCCATACTGAGTCATCTGATTCAGAACCTGCAAGGTGCAATGTTAGCTTGATTGGTGAACTGCATAATAATTTACAGATCTTCTCAACATTAAGCCTACCACTTATCTAACTTTACACAGGCAGTCTAGTTATTGCATCTTACAGAGATACCCTGCTGCATAACATGGTCCCACGTGGTAGGTCACAGCCCAGCTGATCCTCTCACTATTCTTTGTTGATGGTTTGAAAATAGTGGGACAATAACTGACTGCATGCCATATTGATTTTATAATTCCTAAATCTAATGTCTCTACAGGGGACCCTAATTCCATGTAATGTGTATAAAACAAGGAGAAAAAAAGTCACTTATTATTAAGAATGGAGGTTCAAAGACCTTCATTGTGAAGCTTTGTACTTTATCAATGGAACTCTAAAACTAGGTTACTTTAAAAAATCATTTCTTGATGAATCATTAATCAAAAATAAAAAGCCTTCAAGAGGCTAAAATACTTCACAGAGACATATCCATATGATGCATTTTAAAAATATGAACTAATGAAATGTAAATTATATTATGGGGTACAATTTATAATTTTATAATGAAACTGGCTATGTTGAGAGGAATCTTTAAGTTCTTAAAGTAACAACTTGTGTGTGTGTGTGTGTTTGTGTGTGTGTGTTAAAGAATAATTTTTGACTAGCATGCATAAAAGTCTGACTAACAGATGCTAGAGTGTCAATGTATTCATTTACTATTAGAACTAGAGCAATTATATCAGACTAGAATATTATACAGTAGTCGCTCTTATCTGTGGGGGCTACATCCCTAGACCTCTAGGGGATGCCTCGAACCATGGATAGTATGAAGCCTTCGATACACAATGTTTTTTCCCCCTATACTTACATACCTTTAATAAAGTTTAATTTGTAAATTAGGCAATTTCACAGATAGAAAATGTGTTCTTTCCATAGATCATGGCAACCTCAGCATATGATTTTTTTCTTTCCTTATTGAGAACTTTTTTTTTTCACCTGGGGAGCACTTCTCACTTCTCTTTGGCACATCTGAATTGTGAGCATCACTATTCTTGCATTTTGAGACCATTATAAGTAAGAATTACTTGAATACAAGCAGTGTGATACCATGACAGTCCACCTGACTACTTACCTGACTAATGAGGGGGGAACTTATACTGCATGGATATGCCAGAGAAAAGAGATGATTCACATCCTGGGTGACACAGAGTGGGAAGGCACAAGATATTATCATCTATTGAAACTGTGCAATCTAAAACTTACAAATTGTTGGCCCTGGCTGGGTGACTCAGTTGATTGAAGCACCTTCTCAATATGCCAAGGTTGCAGGTTTTATCCCTGGTGAGAGCACATACAAGAATCAACCAATGAATGCACAAATAAGTGAAATAACAAATCAATGTTTCTCTCTCACTTTCCCTCTCTTTCTCTCAATCCCTTGTTCTCTCTCTCTCTCTCTCTCTCTATCTCTCAAATCAATAAATTAATGTAAACTATTAATTGTTTAATTCTGGATTTAAAAAAAGATTTAATTTATTGGGGTGACATGGTTAATAAAATTACATAGGTTTCAGGTGTACAATTCTATAATACACCATCTGTATATTGTATTGTGTGTTCACCACCCCAAGTCAAGGCTCTTGAGAGTCATCTGTAAGTCATGGACAGAGGCCTGTATCAGATCTTTCATCAACATTTCCCCCCCTTTATCCTCGTCTACCCTGGAATTTTTTATTTTAATATTTTCAGACCAGTTGACAGTAGGTAACTGAAACCCTGGAAATTGAAACTTCAAATAAGTAGGGGAGAGGGAGGAAGGTGGTGGATATTGTATTCTAGTTTTGTATTCTCTCTATAATCAAGCTATACAAAGAACTAAATCATAATCATGAAGTTATTTCAGAGTAGAATTTGAACAAAAGTAATTAAATGAATCACATATAGAATTGCCTTATTCTACAGTGGCTTGACCCTCTCCCTCACAAAGTAAAAGGTTTGCCAATGGTAGCAGAAATCAGTAAAGTTCATCAGCTGTCATCACCTCCATCCATCTCCACTGGAGGGATTGCCTTTCCATATGGATTGGAAATGTATGATGGCTGAGGGCTGGGTCTTTGTCTGCTTTACAAAGTATTTCAATGGGTATTGCTAACAGCTGTCTCTATGAATCTTTTTATTTCTGTGATGACCAATTGCCTTTCTGATGGACATAGTGTTTTTGACCATGTGTGTATGTGAGTATGTGTGTGTGTATAATTGGTTAGGGCCAATTATACAGTCTATGAGACACCCTATCTCTTTCAGTGACTGCTTATCTCTTCTTCTCTGATGTGTTACTTGTTGCTTTTACAACTCACTTCTCCATGGACAAGTTCATTTTACTTATTCCCAAGATCTAAGTAGCCTCATACTATTAAGAAATATTATTATACTAGTACACTTTCTCTAACCAAAATAAATGTGTAAATGGACTTAACATAATTCTGGCAACTATAAAACTGTTCTACCTCTTCAAGTAATGAAGTCTTTCTTCTAGTGCTAAGTAAATGTCCATTTTATGGTGCAATGATTTAGTATAATGACTAATTTGAATTATCTGTGGTTGAATGGTTTATAGCATCTGAGTACCATCCATATAAATTCTATATTAATCATTATATGAGCTGACATACAGCATCAGGGAAAGTGAATTTGAAATTTGTTCTCAAATTTAGGCTTCATATTATCTCCACATAGTCCTTGTCTTGGCTTGTTTTGGATAATATGATGAAAGCCTTAAAACATTATTATGAAAGCAAAAAAATGCTATCCTCTTGTTGCATATAAAAGAAAAATGGAATTTTAACCAGTAAAAACAAACTGTCCCCTCTAATTTTTTTTAAAAAACTGTGCTCCTGGGATTTGGTTGAAAGCATCATGGGACAGTGCTGAGTAATATTGCATGAGTGAGGGCTTGGATGTAGTACTTCAAATTATCTCATGATTGCTTTAAGAGGAGTAACCCTACTTCCTAAATTCTAGTAAACAATCAATTTGGTTGCTAAAAAGAACACTCTAATTTAAAAATTTTTCAAGACGTTAGTCAAACCATTTGTTAATAACTAATTCCTTATGGACAATATCAACACTTTAGAAGCTACTTACTGAAACCACAGTGCCAGCTGGCAACAGAGGGCCTTCCAGCATTGTCTCTAGTGTAGTAGACAGTCCTAGACTAGGAGTTAACAGATCTAGACTTTAATCCTGACTAGCTGTGTGATTGTAAACAAATTATTAAATTCGTATCTATTGGCCTGTGTTCTGGGTTGAATTATATTCCCTCAAAATACATATGTTAAAGTACTAAGCTCCAATACCTCAGAATATTGGACATAAGGTCTTTATAGAGGTAATCAAGTTAGAAATGAGGTTGTTGAAGTGGCTATAATCCAATATGATGTGTGGTCTTAAAAAAGAGGATATTTAAATACAGACATACTGGGAGAATTAAGTGAACATAAAAACAGTCATCTGTAAGTCATGGACAGAGGCCTGTATCAGATCTTTCTCTCACAGTCCTCAGAGAAACTGACCCAGCCAACAACTTGATTTGATTTTTAGCCTCCAGAACTGTGAGCCAACAAGTTTCTGATGGCTAAGCCGCTCAGTTTTTGGTACTTTCTTACAGGAGCCCTAACAAACTAATATAGTCTCTTATGCCAAAAAGGTGATAATGAAAGCCCTCAGACCCTCATTCTTCTTGTGCATTATTGAAACTTTTTTTTAAATCTCTGTGCTGTTGCAATGACATCTTTAAAATACAGATCGGATCTTGTCAGTATCTTACTTAAAGCCTTTCAATAGAGCACCTACAGAGTAAGAATCACACCCCACATACGGCACACAGGGCCTTTTATGGTTTACTCCAAAGCCACCTTTTCAGGTAGCCTCTTGACCCCCAAATGCCATTGTTGTTCATTTTCTCCATGAACAGACCTGCCTTTTCCTTTAGTTTGGGAGGAGATTGAGATCAAGTGCAAAGGAATTGTGGGAACAGGACTCTGGATAGTGCTGGAGAAAATTAAAAGGGACAGGATACAAAAAAGGGGAAGAAAAAATAAAAATGGTAAATTCATTCGTTTCTGTGTAAAAATTTGTTGATTAATGTTTTATTTCAAACAAAATGAATTTAAAGCTTTATATACTCCGATATTTTTTGTCTTATCTTGTGTTGTTATAATTTTCCAAACTTCTAGTGGCATAAATGGCTGCTTTGTAAACCATTTTTAAAGTTAAAATTGCAGATTTCTATCGATTGAGACAGACACCTTAAAAGAAGCTTTTCTATATGCCCAGAAAGACTAGTTAGCTTTGCTCAGTTTCAACATTGGTCTTTGTCTAAACCTCTTCTCTGTCATGCGTACATGAGGCAAAGAGAATTCTGCCTCAAAAGACTGTCAGCTATTTGAAGTCAAGGATATCTTAACTACTTCTTTTAATTCACTTACATAGCACTGTACCTGACACTTGGTAGAGAACAAAACAAAACACTAAAGTAAGTGGCTTTCAACTTGGTGTATGTCTTGATTTCTTCTCTTGAAACTTGCATGGTACTCCTCCAGAAATATTTTGGTCAAAGTGTAAAACAATAGAAAGCTATTTATTTATACCATTTTGGAAACAGTATAAATATTTTTTTTTAATTAAAGTTAAGCTCGGCCAGCATGGCTTAGTGGTTGAGCATCACCTATGGACCAGGAGGTCACAGTTCGATTCCCGGTCAAGACACTTCCCTGGGCTCAATCTCCAGAGTAGGGCATGAAGGAGGAAGCCAATCAATGATTCTCTTTCATCATTGGTATTTCTATCTCTCTCTCCCTCTCCCTTCCTTTTTGAAATGAATAAGAATATGTTTTTTAAAAAAATAAAAGAAAAAATAAAGTTAAAATATGGTATTATCATATACAAGCTGGATACTTTTGGAATTTTAGGAAACCCAGTTAATATGTAATTATATCAAAATTTAAAAGGTTATCAGCAGTAAAATGGGACTTAGGGAACACACCAAAATAAAAGGTTGAAGGAGAGAAGGGTGGAGGCTGTAAACAGAAAAAATAAAAATAAAAATGGCAAGGCTCATAATTCAACCAGTGTGTGTGTGTGTGTGTGTGTGTGTGTGTGTATTCCATGACTGCTCAATTGGGTTATGGGGGTTTTATATTGAATCTAAAACCCTCCAAACTTTAGCAGCTTAGTTGGTAGCTTTTTAAAAAATGTAAAAGGTTTAAAATTACAATTTCAAATTCTATGAAATAGAGCGATTTTAGTGCTTCTAGACCCTATTATTTTGTGTTAACATTTTTTCCTGAACTAAGTGTGGAAGATTAAGGTAACATAATTTGGCACCTGGGTTAGCCTTGAAATTTTTCACAATGTCCAAATGTCTATATGGTAGTTACACTTTCTCTTATGTGAACCACAGGTCCATATAGTATTTTCATCAAAAACTAATGAAAGAAAACATCTTTAGGAAAGTTGAAAACAATGCTTAACTTAGAAAACAAGCTTCTGAGACTGGGATTTTTGTTTCTCCTGTTTGGCTACCTGGCAATCTAAGTGTAGTACACGTGTACAGGGTGTTGAGAGATAGGGTATAGTTGAAGCATGCAAACAAATTAACCAAAAATCTATAACTCACAAAATCTAGATTGTTCATAATTTATACCAAAAAAAATGGGGGGCGATGAGTGATACACGTAGAAACATAAATTTTATTTCTGAAAAACCTATGCTAAATGATTGATACTTGCTAAAAAGTAAGATTACTCACTCATTCTCCATTATTTCTGGATTTACTCCTGATTAACTAGAAAATACTAGTAAGCTGAAGACTGCAGTTGTTCTCCCATCTGTATTTTGACTGAACACAAGTTGGTCTTAAATTCCCTTTTGTACCTAATGAATTAGGAATATATACCATGATAACAACTAGCAGGTCCCACAGTGAAGTTTGAGTTTAGCCTTGACTATCCCATAAATGCTTTGTGAGCTGAGCACTCAGCATGTACATTTTGGTCTATGTTCTCATAAAATGTTTGCTCTCTTTTGAAGGATTTTAGTTTATGCTGAATTAAACATCCATACATTCTAAAATCTGCAAAGCATAGTATAATTAAAACATCTAACTGATAGAGTGAGGAGCAGTATTAAGAACATTTTAACCACACTTTTTTTTTTTGTTGTTCCTCTACAGCCAGGAGTACTTTTTTCACCTTAACAGTGAAATGTTTCTAAAAATTGTATCAATAAAGTATCCATTTAACAAATTTGCCTGTAACCAAAGAGATGATAAGCTCATATTTTTACGAAACAGTCTTTTTTGAGAACACATTTTAAAGGATTGATACTAAGCTGTTATTCAAGACTAGTAGCCTGGTGCATGAAATTCGTGCATAGGGGGAAAGGGGTTCCCTCAGCCCAGCCTGCACCCTCTCCAATGAGGGACCCCTTGAGGGATGTCCGACTGCCAGATCCCCACAGGGATTGGGCCTAAACTGGCAGTCGGACATACCTCTCACAATTTGGGACCACTGGCTCCTAACCGCTCACCTGTCTGTCTGCCTGATCACCCCTAACTGCCTCTGCCTGATTGTCCCTAACCCCCCTGCCTGCCTGCCTGATTGCCCCTAACTGCCTTCCCCTGCTGGCCTGGTTGCCCCTAACCCAGTGGTCAGCAAACTGCGGCTCGCGAGCCACATGTGGCTCACAAGCCACGGTTTGCTGCTCTGTTGACTAATGAGTTTGCTGACCACTATGTAAGGCATTACCCTTACCCAGAAGTTTTGACTTCAGGTTAAAGACATTAGTACATTATTAAAATGTTTTTTAAGTGTTTTTCCCTAAGGCAGTGGTCGGCAAACTCATTAGTCAACAGAGCGGCAAACCGCGGCTCATGAGCCACATTTTGCTCGCGAGCCACAGTTTGCTGACCACTGCCCTAACCCCATGCCGGCCTGATCTCACCCCCAACTGCCCTCCCCTGCAGGCCTGATCACCCGTAACTGCCTCTGACTCGGCCCCCACCACCATGGCTTTGTCCAGAAGGAAGTTGGATGTCAGAAAGATGGCTGATCCACCCAGTCTAATTAGCATATTACCCTTTTAGTAGTATAGATAGATTATATAGGATAGGATTGCTTAAATGAGGGGAAAAAGCCTTTTTCATCAGGAGGAGATGCTCTTGGCAGACAAAAATACATAATCCCTATATCTGGACTGATAGCCAGCCGTATGCATTATACTGCCAAACCAGTCATTAAAAAATTGAACCGCTTTCTCACACCTTACACCAAACAACTGTTGCCCTTAAAACCCCTCTCCTGCCTTTGCAGTTCACCCAGATTAGGTTCTGATTGGTCGGTTTCTATGCCAGTCAGCGTCAAAAGCTCCACCTCCTAGGCAGCCATTGGCTCCTTGCAGTTCACCCAGATTTGATTCTGATTGGTCGGTTTCTATGCCAGTCAGCGTCTTCGGGCCTGATCAGAGAGGCAGGGCTGATCAGCTTGCCAGTCCCTGCCCACCCAAGTCTGCTGCATGCACAGCCTGGCATCCGGTTGTCCCTTCAGTCATTTTGGATGTTACGGACCCTGGCTCTTTATATATATAGATAGAATTAGTGTCAAGGTATTAAATAATAAATTTATATAAGAAATACAGAATTTTTGCTTTGAAGTCAATTAAGCGCATCAAGTATGTGGCTAAAGAAGTATTTATCCATCTGGAAGGTGTGAGATGATACCTCATTGCTGTTTTAACTTGCATTTCTCTGATGATTAGTGACTTTGAGGATTTTTTCATATGTCTCTTGGCCATCTGTATGTCTGTTTTGGAGAAGTGTCTATTTAGCTCTTTGTCCATCTTTTAAATGCATTGTTTGTCTTCCTTTTGTTGAGTTGTATGAGTTCCTTATATATTTTGGAAATTAACCCTTTATCAGATGTATCATTGCTAAATATGTTCTCCCATGCAGTGGGCTTTCTTATTGTTTTGTTGATGGTTTATTTTGCTGTGCAGAAGTTTTTTATTTTACCCTCAGAGATATATTGGTAAATATATTGCTATGAGATATGTCTGAGATTTTGCTAATGAATAAAATAAACTGATGAACAAAATAGATCCAGAGACATAGAACCATGGAACAGACAGATGAATTTCATAGGGAAGGTGGGGGTAGGGGGAGTTTAACTGGGAAATTTATATGCATACTAGAGGCCCAGTGCACAAAATTTGTGCACGGGAGGGGTGGTCCCTCAGCCCGGCCTGCACCCTCTCCAATCTGGGACCCTTCGGGAGATGTCCGACTGCCTCTCGCAATCCAGGTCCACTGACTCCTAACCACTCACTTGCCTGCCTGCCTGATCACCCCTAACTGCTCCCCTACTACCCTGATTGCCTCTAACTGCTCCCCTGCTGGCCTGATTGCCCCTAACCACCTCTGCCTCACCCCGCACCCAGGACCCAGGATTCCCTCCTCTGGCCAGTTGCAGGCATCTGGGACCCGGGTTTCCCTCCCTCTGGCTGGCTGCAGGCACCCAGGCCCCAGGCCAGCTTCACCAGGGCCAGCCACAGCTGCAGGGGACCATGGGTGGGTGGCTTCGCCCAGGCCACAGGCGCAGGCGCTGGTGCCTGGGACCGTGGGAAGGGCAGATTGTCCCTCTCCCGGGCCATAGGCGCAGCTGCTGGCGCTCAGGACCACAGGGTGTGTGGCTTGTCCCTCTCCTGGGCCGCAGCCTAGCTGGTCCCCATTCCTCTCTTGTGAGCTCATTTGTGCCTGACTGGTCCCCATTCCTCTCTCCCCAGTGTTAAGTGTCTGAGCAGTTCTGGCACAAGGGCACAAGGGCATGATGACCATTTGCATATTAGCTCTTTATTATATAGGATGATATGCATAGCCCATGGACACAGACAATAGTGTGCTGAAGGCCTGGGAGGGGCAGGTGCTGGTGGAGGGGGTCAATGGAAAAAAAACAAAGGAGACATCTGTAATACTATCAATAATAAAGATAAACTTTTTTAAAACAAAGTATTTATCTTGGCAATTTAATTATGCTCTTATATTAGCTATGAATACCAAGCATCATGTCATTTGCAGTTATTTATTAAAATCACTTAATTAAAATATATTTCTAGTACCTTGATATACAGGAGATATTTCTAAATAGAGTGTTGGGTCTTTCAAATAGAAGTACTTTTTTCATGTGCAAACCACTCTGATCCATTGTTCCTGAAAAGATAGAGTGGTCAATGAGAAGTCTAGCCCAATACAAATATTAGAATGTGTGTCAAAGATCCATTGTTCAGATGGATGTGTTCTCAGGAATATTTTTCATTTTTTCCTAAGAAGCATGATGTTAGAAAATATGTAACTTTGAGTAGAAAATACATAAATAATATGTCAAGAAATGTAGAAAGGGTAAAAATCTTATGGGAAAAAATGCAGATTTAAAGATAATAACCAAATAATAATAATAATAGAGGAAAATAATTTTCAAGAATAAATATGAGGTACAAGGGAATTTAACAGTAATAAAATTACTCTGAAAAGAACAATTGTCATTCTCTGTGTTCATCACATATTTGTCTTTAATGTATTAAATTTTAGAGAAAATTCCTTCTTTAGTACTTTTGAAATACGTTTATGTTCCTGCACATTGAAGCTAAATGTTTAAGTTAATTTCTTCTTGATAGCAAGTAATTCTTATAAGCATATATAGGTCCTCTGTGCTGGTCTCATTAATTAATGCACAGAATGGTTGCATCTGTTTTGATCTTATCACAACTTTGAAACCACTGGCTCATGATTATGGCTTGCTTTACTATTGAAGTGTCCTTTTTTACTGGTAATAAAGGTCTCAGTTTCATTCTCTTAAATAACTATATTCAAGGCAAAAAAATATGAATTAGTACAAAAATGAAAGTTTCATGAAGAGCCACTCTTTTTTTTAATCTTTATGTTGAGAGTATTACAGGTGCCCCCACTTTTCCCCCAATTGCCCCCTTCCAGCTGGTTCCCACCCGCCCACTCCCAGACCTTCAACCACTCTATTGTCTGTGTCCATAGGTAATGCAAATATGCATATAAATTCTTTGGTTAATCTCTTCCCGCCCACCCTCTCCCCTTCCCTCTTAGATTCCTCAATCTGTTCCATGTTTCCATGCCTCTGGTTCTATTTTATTCATCAGTTTATTTTGTTCATTAGATTCCTTGTTTATTTTTTCATTCAATTGTTATAGTTATGTATTTATTGCCATTTTATTGTTCATATTTTTTATCTTTTTTCTTTTTCTTTTTACTAACTGCTTCTCTCTTGTTGCTTTTTATTTTTTTTAATATATTTTTTTAAAAATATATTTTATTGATATTTTACAGAGAGGAAGGGAGAGGGATAGAGAGTTAGAAACATCGATGAGAGAGAAACATCAATCAGCTGCCTCCTGCACACCTCCCACTGGGGATGTGCCCGCAACCAAGGTACGTGCCCTTGACCGGAATCGAACCTGGGACCTTTAAGTCCGCAGGCCGAGGCTCTATCCACTGAGCCAAACCGGTTTCGGCTGTCTTGTTGCTTTTAAGATTTTTTTGTCATTAGGTTACTCAGGATCTTAATGAGAGCTTCAAGGGACTTAGTGAGAATTTCAAAGACATGAAAAAAGATCAGTCAGGCCCTAACCGGTTTGGCTCAGTGGATAGAGCATCGGCCTGCGGACTGAAAGGTCCCAGGTTCGATTCCAGTCAAGGGCATGTACCTTGGATGGGGGCACATCCCCAATAGGAGGTGTGCAGGAGGCAGCTGATTGATGTTTCTCTCTCATCTATGTTTCTAACTCTGTATCCCTCTCTGTAAAAAATCAATAAAATATATTTAAAAAAAAAAGACCAGTCAGAAAGGAAGGATACACTAATTGAAATGAAGTTAATTTATAGGGATTCAATAGTAAAGTAGAGGATTCTGAGAATCAAATCAATGATTTGGAATATGAAGGAGCAAAAAACACCCCCAATCAGAAGAGCAAAAAGAAAAAAAAATCCAAAAATATGAAGCTAGTGTAAGGAACCACTCTTTATATGAAAATGGCTTGGTTTAAGGATGGAATAGTTAAGAATTTGATAGTAACATTAAATAAATAAATTTTAAAATATAATTATTTTCTCTATAAAGTAAAATAGAAATTTGGTAATTTTTCTGGTAAATTTTACATATACTTGCAAATATCACTCTTTAAACTGTCTACCCAACAACTGACTTTAGAATGTATTGGAAAGTATACTTTTTATCTCACTCTACTCACTAGTTAAAATATTATTTTAGAGATAATTTCACAAGAAATGTTTTCAGAATATAATTACTTATAGTACAGACATGTGATTATTTTTTGGGGAACATTCTGCAAGCCCTATGAAAGAAAAACCACAGTGAGACATTTATATATAAAACATTTATATATAAAACATTTATATATAAAACATTTATATGTGAAATATTCATAAAAGTAAATATATATGAATTAAAATTATATATAACTAAAAGCATGTAAATTAATTATATAACATATATTATATTTATACATATTAAATTTCCAAAGCAAATAGATAATTAATAAATCTGAAAGCCATAGTTTTTACTCCCACCACCAGCTGCAGCAGTCTATATGTTGAGATCATCATGGAGGGAGACTGTTCTCAGGCAGAGGCACAGCACACAGGCAAGACCAAAGCAGAGGATAGGATAGGAACATTGAGAAAGCCCTTCAGCAAACCAGACCCACCCCTAAACATTTTAATGCTTATTATGCTGAGCTCTGTATAGTGTTGGCTTTAATTTACCAGCCCTTCCTATGTGAAATGCTGGCCCCAATGACATTGACATTACACTCTTGTTTTCTTGTCACTATTCATTGCACCCTCTTTGTGAAACACTGTCCTTTTCTCTGACAGGTCTGCTAATTCTGTCTCCATTACCTTGTTAATTTTCTTGTTCCTTCTCTTACCTGTCTGCATCATAACTGCAAGCCTCCACTCTTTCCTTCCATACAACCCATTCTTCCTTAGTAATCTCATTGCTCATATTACCCGTCCTAAACTGGTAACCACCAACTCATCCTTCTCCTAGAGTAGAGGAGAGCAAACTTTTTCTGTAAAGGGACAGAGAGTGGCTAATTTAGGCTTTGCACACTTTTTGTCTCTGTTAAAACAACTCAACCTTGCTGTTATGGCAAAAAAGCAGGCATAGAAAACAGATGAACAAGGAACATTCCTGTGTTTCAATAAAAGATTGGAATTTGAATTTCATGCAACTTTTATATGTGATGAACATGTGATGACATATGCTATGGATAAATTGTTACCCTCCCCCCCCCAAAAAAATTCGTATGTTGAAGCCCTAACTCCTCAGAATGTGACTATATTTGGAATTAGAATATTTAAGGTATAATTACATTCAAATGAGTTCATTATGGTGGGCCCTAATTTATTATGCCTTTATAAGAAGAGGATATTTGGACAGACAGATATAGAAGGAAAACCAATAGTGCAATAACAGAGAAGAAACCCATCAACCGGCCAAGGAAAGAGGCCTCTGAAGACACCAACCTGCTGACACAATGTGGACACCTTGGACTTCTAGGTGAGAAAATAAATTTCTGTTGTTTAAGCCAAGGCAAAAATAGTCTTAGCTTACAGGGTGAACAAAATTAGGTGATAGGCCAGATTGAGCCTGCTGGCCCTAGATTGTTAGAGGTCTTTTTCAATCTTTATTTTATAAAACAGATTACTCCATGTTTTATTTCCTCATATCCCTCACACTCAACTTGGCCCAAGAAATTTTTACTTCCTTTTGTCTCCTGCTTTGTTGAGTAGAAGCACCATCTACTTAATCACTCAAATCTTAAACCCAGTATTTATCCTAGATTCCTCCCTATCCTTCATTTCCCATATCTAACAAGGGACAAAATGTTACTAATTTTACTCAATATTTCCTTGTCTATTTGACAGCTGTCACTTTATATATTGTAATCCTGGAAATGTGTCCTGATCTCTAGTCTTACTATCGACATTGCTACAAGAAAGACTGTCTAAAATCTAAATCTAATTACATTGTTCTGTTATCAGGGAAGTTGGGGTATTATCTTCCCCACTGAGTTCTGGGGGGTGGAGTTCTTACAATATCTCGAGCAAAAGAATTTTCTGAGACTTGCATGGGAGAATGAGTGATTTTTATTTGCATGGAATTATATCCCTGGTGCCATTTCCTTTAATCCAGTCCTGGGAGAAGTGTAGCTGAGGATTCAGTAGAGCAAGAAGCAAATCCAGTGTCCAGAATTCTGTTCCATGCTCCAGCGGAGTCCACTTCAGCATCAGGCTAGTTGTAGTCCATTAGTCCATTGTGTGTGGGGTCCACAGGGCTATGGGCCATGTGGGCAAATATAGGAGAGTGTGCCCCACTCAATAAGAGTCCCAAGAGCATAGGGGGATCCAAGAGCACAAGAGAGGAAACTCCTTTGTTTAAGGCAGTGGTCGGCAAACTCATTAGTCAACAGAGCCAAATATCAACAGTACAACGATTGAAATTTCTTTTGAGAACCAAATTTTTTAAACTTAAACTTCTTCTAACGCCACTTCTTCAAAATAGACTCGCCCAGGCCGTGGTATTTTGTGGAAGAGCCACACTCAAGGGGCCAAAGAGCCGCATGTGGCTCGCGAGCCGCAGTTTGCCGACCACGGGTTTAATGGATTAAATACCACAAATTTCACACCTTTGTTGTGGCCGTGCCCATTCTGGCCAATGACCTGCCCCCAGCTGTGACTGAGAGGCAAGTACCTTCCTTATGTCACCACAGCTTTACTGAGCATGCGTCTATCTCCCTCCGCTGGACCACAGGGAGTGTGAAGTTGTAGCTTCCCAGTGAAGCTGCCCAAATGATGTGCCTGTAATATCTGGCCTTCCCTTTGCTCCTTTACTCTCATTAAATTGGTATCAATTCTTGTGCTTAAAACCTTTTAAAGTTTCTCTGATTTATAAAACCCAAGCTTCTGAACATGATATACTCTGTTTCCATGAGTCCTCAAATGCATTCCTGGAGGGACACCTCTTTCAACCATAGTTCAAATTAAATACTTGTCAATTCCAGGAAGAGACATGGGCTTATTTACCTCCTTGCTTTTATTTATTCTGTTTTCTTTACAATGTTTGCCTTCTTCCTCTTCTCTTGGTGCCATTTACTCCTTGATAGTGGGAACTAGTTTTCATCTTTAGTTCTTCCACAAGGCTTAGCAAAAAATGTGTATTTATAAATACATTAATTAATGAACTGTGTTTAAAAGAGCTGTGTGAGAGCTGACAACATATATGTACACACACACACACATATGGCACATACATTATACCAATTTGTACACATAAAATGTCTGCTTTCTGGCCCAGCCAGCATTAGTACAACAGATATAGCAACTTTTGGAACTGGGTTGAAGAACACTTGGACTCCATAGACTTTGAGTCCAGAACTCCAGCAGTTCAGGATGTATTCAGTAGCATCAGGAAAGCATTCCTGTTCATTTGCTGCTCACTCCCTCCTCTGCAGCTCTGTTTAGGCCATCTTTCCATACTATACATGTAGTGTGTTCTGTGTCCAGTTACCTTAACCCTACATGTCCTTCAAGGCTCACATACACATCATCTGCGTGCAAGATTTTGTATGTAATTTTAAAGATTTATCAACCCTAATTTCCCAGACTGTAAGTTCCTTTGCCCATAGAGAATGTGTTGTGTTTTTTAATACTGAGCACTGTACCTTGCTGCTCAATAAATCTTGTCTGAAATAAACAGAACCCAACTAAAGTCTTTGCTAGACTATATTTCTATATTTGTATTTTATGTAGTAGCTTGCACAATAATTTGGTTATAGAGGTAACTTAATAAATATTTGTTGAATCAAATTAAATTCTACTTTCTTAGTATCTCAGAGAAACACCAATTACAGTGATTTAGGTAGATGGAGCTAAATAAATATTTAGAATAACTCTTTCAACACTTAATCTTATTGTTTAACATTCTACAGACTTGAATCCACTAAATTAAGTATTTTACTGTTAATAGATAACTTGGTTGATCTTTCTTCATGATGTGTTTAAATTTTAAATCATTTAGGTGTAACGAAACAAAGTAAAACTCATTTCTCCTTTATAAATGTCACTATGTTCTATTTTGAGAATAATGTGACTAAGGACCAGGTCTGAGAATTCTAAAATAAAGCATTTCTACCAGTGAAGAGAAAGTATGAGGCACCTTTTTCTTCCACAATCAACCCAATGTCTCACCACTTAAAATAGATTCTCTTCTGCTTGGGTAGCAATCATGTTCTTAGCAGTTTTTGGAATAATGAACAACTTGCTTCCTAATGACAGAAGTTGAGCCTTAAAAAATAAAATAAATAATTAAAAAGGAGAAGGGAGAGCTGACTGATTGGAACGACACCAAATTTTTATTTTCAATGGCATTTGTAGCTGCTAGAAGTGACACAATTTCTGTCAGTCTAGGAACTTGAGGTAACTAAACATAAATTGTAGTTGATCAAATTAAAGTCAGAAGAATTGTAATTAGTTCATTAAATAAATGAGGCGGAAAATTTCCCAACTTAGCAGTGAAATACAAAACAACAGACCATCTATTAGAAAACAAGATAAAAATGGATAAACCAGGGGTAAAAACTGAAGTTTCTCTTCATAAAAAGCAAAACAAAGACAGGCATTAAAAAAGAAAGATTTAATTAGCAAGGGAAGGGATAAAAAGAGAAACCCAAGTGGGATTCTCTGGTAAGGAAAAGAACATGGTAAGAGTTTAGATCATAATCTATAAATAGCCTTTTCTTTTATAAATCCTTCATGTTATGCATAGATTACACAGTGAGCCTCCCTTATTCTCAATATGTTCAGTCACATAGCACATACGTTTTAAGGCAATTTGCAATAGTAAGCACAAGGAACTAGGTCTGGAAAATGACTTGGGCTTCTCTCTCAAACACCAAGAAGAAAATTGATGAGGAAAGAATCTGGGAACATTGCATAAATTGTCAGAAGGACACAGGAGGAATAAGTTTTAGTAAATTATGAAATAATCTGAAGAAATATTACATCCTGCTTCTTCAAACTTACCAGTGGAAGGAACAAATTTAATTGGCATCCTATCATGAACCTTCCTCTAAATAACACAGGTGACCACTTCACCTGTCATCCTTCACAAACAGGTCAGGTCTTATGTTCTTTTTGTCTCTTCTCACTCCTTTGTTCTATTTTTCAATTCTATAAGATGCCAGGAGTGATAGAATGAGGTTGAGGACAGAAAAGTAGAGAGTGTGAAGGGACAGATATTTTATAATTAACTATTTGATACATTTTGTTGTATTTTTAAGGACTTCTTTTCATAATATTTCCAAACACTTAAATAGAAGAAGCAGTCTTTGAAATTCTATACCAAATATAATACTCTCTGATGGTTTTTTTAGCAGGACAAATAATTGGCAAATGTAACCATCATGATAGTTGGCACTTAATCAGAATATTCTTTATCAGTAAGCATTAGGTCTTTTTCTTAAAAAAATATTTTTAAAGAAGAATTAAAATAGATCATTAAGACCCCTGAAATAGGGATGTGTTGTACACATCTGCATTCTTAACTCTCTTTTTCCATCTGGCCGGAGAACCCGAAAGCACTCCTACACGGTTTGATGAGCATGATCCTTATGAGGCAGGAACGTTAGAACAGGGAACAAAGCCTCAGACTCTACCCCTTCCCTTTTCTGTCTTTGCTGGAACATGGCAGACATGATCTTCACTGACCACCTGTTACCCCGCTACCTCCTCCCAATTTCCTGCCATTGAGATCAACAAAACTGGTCTCAACTAGATTCAGCAGCCATACCAACCTAAAAGTGACCAGCAGGCCATTAAAATACCTTTATAATAAATCTGCATTATCCCTTTGGGACATGCCCCCCACCCTGCCCTCAGAGTCATCATGACAGTTCTGGGAGGACTGAAAAAAAAAATTAAATTGCTAACTGGAGAGGATGGACAAGGACAAGCAGCGTGGCAGTCAACCCATCAGAAGCCAAGGAGCACTCTATCACCCCCCTTTGCCCAAGTATAATAAAAATGTTCCATCCTGCCCTAACTGGTTTGGCTCAGTGGATAGAGCATTGGCCTGCGGACTGAAAGGTCCCAGGTTCGATTCCGGTCAAGGGCATGTATCTTGGTTGCGGGCACATCCCCAGTAGGAGGTGTGCAGGAGGCAGCTGATCGATGTTTCTCTCTCATCGATGTTTCTAGCTCTCTATCCCTCTCCCTTCCTCTCTGTGAAATATCAATAAAATATATTTTTAAAAAAATGTTCCACCCAGACCCCATCCAGGCATCTTGTTCTCCAAGGCCGCCTGCTCTCACTTCTGGAGTGCATGCTATCACTGTGATAAATTTACTGTGCTTTGCTAAATCTTTCTGTCATGCTCTTGAATGCTTTCTTGAGCCGTGACAAGAATCTGGGTCCTGGAATCAGGTTGAGGCCTCACCTGGCCTCCCTGGGTTTCACCAGGATTCAAATGGATTTACCCTCATGTCAGACAGGTATTAAGCCATTTAAAAAATCTATGCCTTCTTTTTTAAGACAAATATCTTCCTTTAGTCACTTATCTTGAAAATCACTGTCTCTTGCACATTTGTTATAGTCAAAAAGATTACATAGTTTTGTTTCCAGTCTTTTTATTACAAAAGAAATGTCCTGTATTTTAAGAATTTTAAAAATATATAATCTATACTCCCCACTGACATTTTTTTTTTATTGTAAATCTCTTTGTGTCTCATTGACCCTTTCAAAATGTCCATGGAAACAACGATTCAATGTAATAGCAATGTGTTCCAATAAGAGCAGTTACATTTCTCTAAAAAACTCTTCCCTGTTTTTCAGAGTACATTAATTCTGAGTCCTTTCTAGTTCAATGCCCCTGCTTCCATTGTCTAAAAACTCTTTCATTAACCACAAAAATGTTGTTTTGTACATCTCCATCTTTGATATTTTTTGTCATGTTTCATATGCTCTCTTCAGGGAATCTCATTGTGTACCATAATTTAAAATATTTTTTTTTGTATTAACTGCTCCCAAATCTACACCTCCAAGCCCAGAACTCACTCTTCAGCTTTAATACTATAGGACATATCCACCTATTTATTTAACATGTTCTTAAAGAAGGCAATTCAAACCAGCTCATCCTCCCAGGTTTCATCTGGGTGCCATTTTTAATACCCTCCACTCCTTCACAATTTTCTTTAATCCCTGCCTCATATAGTGGTATCCAGTGCTTCATCAAATCCTATTAATTTTCCCCTTGATATGTTTCTTGAAGTCACCCCATCGTTTCCATTAGATCTTGCCTAGACTCTTGTAAGTGCTTCTTAAATAATCTCGGTGATTCCAATGTAATCTGTATATACTTCCATAGTTTTCATTCCAAATAAAAATATAATCATCTAATTTATTTCAATTAAATTTTCTGATATATCATTGTAAGTTCCTTTTATATCTGGCCTCTGCCTACCTATTCAAGCCTCGTCTCTTACCACTTGTTGCTTAACTTATCTATGCTGGACAAAGTCCATATAAAATAATATACCTGAGTATTTGAACAGCTCTTATCAATAACTACCTAGTTTGTATTGTATATATAAACCACAATATATTTTAGTGCTCTTCTATTGATAAATATGTCTAATTTTTGCTATTGTAAAGAGTCCTGCAAGAACCATCCTTGTGCATATAGCTTTACATTTTTTCACCCAATGTGGTTATCTCCTTAAGATAAATTCTGTGCCCCAAGGGCACAAGGTGAATGCAAAGAGGTCAGATTATACCTGTATATTGTGAACCAAAAGGGGGCACTGTAGTAAATGTGACTGAAAGTAACCTCATAGGGTGGTCTGATTACAAATTTCTCTCTAGGCAGGTCTTGGTGGGTAGTCATGCCTCAGGCATATAACTTTTTTAGTGAAAGGTTTATCTTTGCCTTAAGCCCCATTGTTTCTGTGCATCTAGGATCAGGGGTGGGCAAACTTTTTGACTCGAGGGCCACAATGGGTTCTTAAACTGGACCGGAGGGCCGGAACAAAAGCATGGATGGAGTGTTTGTGTGAACTAATATAAATTCAAAGTAAAGGAGCGGAGGGGAGAGCAAGAGAACCGGATAGAACAGCTGGATCCGGCCCACGGGCCGTAGTTTGCCCATGGCAGAACACACCTTTGAAATAAGAGGGCATATAATCTTGTTAACTTATTCTTTAATCCAATTCCCACCTTGCTTTCTTCCACTTTCATATAACATTCTTTGTGTTCTTTCCTTAATTCCAAATGCATAAAAGAAGCTGCAAAACTGTGATTCTCTGGAGCATTTGAGATCTTTCTTTCCAGTATTGTTGTCAGTTTGACTCAAATTAACTCATAAAAATTATCTACAGGTTTTCACATTCTTATGTCAACAGCACACAAATGGTTGCATTGAAAGAAGAGAACCCTGAAATTGTTAAACCTGCATCTCCCCCCCCCCCATTTTATTTTATTGATTTTAGAAAGAGGAGGGGTGAGAGAAAGAGAAACATCGATGTGAGAGAGAATGATCCATCGGTTGTCTCCCAAATGGCCTAACTCGGGATGAAACCCATATCCATAACCAATCAAACTAGCCACCTCCAACCAACTGAATCACACTGGCCAGGGCAAACCTGGATCTTAAATTGGATGAGAAGTATGCCTGCTCTTTGCCCTGAGGAAGACACTATCTTTGTCATACTGGAAAGCAAGCAGGTTTGCCCTTTGCTCTGGAGAGCCACACTCTCTTCCAAGACTGTAAGCAAGCTTGTTCTTTGTTCTGGGTGGAGACATTATCT
This sequence comes from Plecotus auritus, assembly GCF_963455305.1. Classification (NCBI taxonomy): domain Eukaryota; kingdom Metazoa; phylum Chordata; class Mammalia; order Chiroptera; family Vespertilionidae; genus Plecotus; species Plecotus auritus. Next base: position 112,434,543 of record NC_137775.1, on the reverse strand, counting down.
CTATTTTTCAAAGCTGTTCACTAGGAAAATATCCTTAAAAAACAGGTCTGTATAAAATACAGCCAATGCCTCACTTCTGAAGATAAGCAGAATCTAGAGAGGCCTGTGGATAATTGTCTCCCAACAATATCCTTTTTTTTTTTTCTAAACCATCTAGGCTTCTGGAAGATTTTCCCATGAATACATGATTCCATCAGCCACTCTGGTTAATCTGACCACTATCACAAAACTTCAACTTTGTTTCTAATTATCTCTACTCATACTAAAGGGTAAAGAAAAAAGCAGGACATGGGCATTTTTATAAAAGTTATTAAACTTCGTATGTCCCCCACTTTGATGCATGTTGGCCATTGTCCGAGCCTCTCTAAATCAGTGTACTCAACTAACTGGTTATCATCCTTATGTTCCAAGACCATGTAAATCCAACAAGATAAGCCACCTGGCTGACCTGCAAAGAGGTCAGATTGTAACTGCACATTGTGGACCAAAAGGGGGCCCTGTAGTGAATCTAACTGAATGCAACCTCACAGAATGATCGGATCATAAATTCTAACTGGGAAGATCATGGTGGGTAGTCATGTCCCTGGCATATAAGTTCTTTATCTTTGACTTAAAGATTTATCTTTTTTAGTTAGATTTCATTAGGTCCCATTTTGGTTGGCTGCCACTCAGAGAGTATACCAATCAGACCATCCCGCTATTTGCTTTTAGGAACAGAAAAATTCAATCATGCCTGCTATAGAAATAGCTTGGCTCTGCGGGGCGGGCCTGGGCCATGGGGCAACTGGGGGGCGGGGCGGAACTGCAGGAGGCAGAAGTGGCGAGTGAGCTCTATCTGGAGTGAACTCGATCTGGAGCTGCATCAAAGCCATCCTCGGGCTTTGACGGGGTTGGCCAGGGTGGTAGAACCTGAGCGGGTAGGCTGAAGCTCTGGGGTCCTGGCCAGGGACCGGGTGCAGGGGCGGGCTCACCCCCTGGGAGTGGGCTGAATTCCCTCCTCAAGAACAAAGCTAAAGCTGCCTTTCTCTGTTTTATTTTTTGAAATTTAAAAATAGTTTACTAACTTTGACCCCCCCCCCCCAAAAAAAAGAATAGCTTAGTATCCAAAAGTCTCTAAAGGTCTATATCCTTTTTCCCTTTGTCCTGATCTACTATGACTATCCAGGAACTGGCCAAGGGGAGATGATCCATTTGAAAGCCATATTCAGTGATGAAGCTGTCTTTCTAAATTGTGTGGCCCAGGATGGGATGAAGGAATTAGATCGAGTCAGACAACTTTTCAAGTCAATGTTGTAGTAGACTATTGCAAAAAATCAACAATACCAGATAATTGTGAATGGTAGAGTATATGGAAGATCATAAACAACTTTAACTATCAACCCCTTGTTCTTGGGTATTTGTCAAACTGAAAATAACTGGAAAGCTTAAAACCCTGACATCTATCAGTAGCAAGAGTTGGTGGATTGAACTGGAAAGGTAACATTGTAATTTGAAAAAGTGTCAATGGTGGTAAGGTACGATTAATAACTCTGAGATGGGGTCAAAAGCCTGATGTAGAAAATCTATCAGGAAAATGCCTTCAGTCTGCCAGACTATAGTTTTCCAAGTGGAAGACCAAACATCAAGGCCATTGGCAATCGTCCAAGAATCATTAAAACCATAACTAGGTTCATCAAAGGCAGTAATCGATAGAGCTATGAGAACTGTCTTGAGCTCTGCCAACTGAGTTGGAGCAACCACAGCCATTCTTGGTTCTTTATAGCTGTCCCTGAGGCTCAAGAGCCAGATCAGCCCAGTGAACACCACTGGGTTTCTGCTCAGCTGAATCATTCATGAACAGATATGTAAGGGAGCTTCTATGTATTCAGCAGCTTTGTTTTAGGCTGCAGAGATGACAGAGAGAGATGGGTTAGAAAGTATGTTATGTGTCCCACTGGCACTTCTCCAGATATATTTCTTCCTAATCAGAAAAATCCCCCCTGGACTTTATGAACATTCACGGTATCAGCATATAAAACCTCAATATCAATTATGCATTCATCAAGGGAAGCCTTCACAAGAGTACATTGAATTAACCCAAAGAGTCCCAGCTACAATGTCACTTTAACTTCTTTCCCCACCACAAAACTTGCCCAAACCCCAGTGGTTAAATTTTGGTGTCCCTTTGCCCCCATTGACTTTCTGCCTATACTCAACAAAGCTGGAAAAATTTGAGTCCTTAACTTCTACATAGATCCACAGATTATTAGGATGTCTTTGTATGGACTTCAGTCCCCATTAGGGACATACATGGAAACTTTAGCCTTTCTCCTTAATGATATTCCTTTTTAAAGCAACTGCGATCAGGCCAGAGAGAGTGAAAGCACAGTTGTGCTATTAAGTAAGACACATCAATTTTCTCAAGATATTGTAACAACCCCACTTCCACTAGCAACAGAGAAATTCCACCTGTGCAATTCTCCAATAACAGTTTCATCTGTATATGATCCTTTGGTTTTTTATACATATACTAGAGGCCTAGTGCATGGATTCATGCACCAGTGGAATCCCTCGCCATGGCCTGTGCCCTCTCGCAATCATCCCTCGGGGGATGTCGGACTGCCAGGCCTGCGGGGGTTGGGCTGAAATCAGCAGTCCAACATCCCCTGAGGGATGTGGCAGTGCGCAAAGTGGCAGGCGGTCAGGGAGGAGCCCAAGCAGGGCCGGGTGCTGCTCCCATTCATCCAGGCCCCACTGTGCCTGCTGCTGCCGCCGCTCTGTAGCACTGCCGTGGAGGCAGGAGAGGCTCGCGCTGCTGCAGCTGCACTCGCCAGCCGTGAGCCCAGCTTCTGGCTGAGTGGTGCTCCTGCTGTGGGAGTGCACTGACCACCAGGGGGCAGCTCTTGCGTTGAACATCTGCCCCCTGGTGGTCAGTGTGTGTCATAGCAACCAGTCAATTGGTCATTCAGTTGTTTGGCTGTTCTGTCGCTTAGGCTTTTATATATATATAGATAGTTAACATAGTACTCAGATCATAAACATTTCCTTTCAGAATTTCTGTTATATTGGCGGACATATGCCAGTTGAAAATCAAAGCATTCAAAGCAAAGTTATGTTTTACAATATAAATCCTTATTTACTTACCTAGTTTTCTACTTCTTTTCCCTCCTCTTCTTACCCTTCTGAATTCTGAGATGGGAGATGGGTGAGGGGGAAGATACCTACTAAGAAGGGCTCCTGGTGGCTAACTGGGCTTTAAAAAACAAAATACAAAAACAAAAAAACAGAGCCTAACAGCAATTTCTGCACAGGGGCCTCTCAAGCAAACAGCACTTCTCTGAGAAGCCTCTGTGCTGGACTGCCTGGGCTGTTAACCACCTGCCTGCACTGTTTCTGCCATCTGAGCCAGCCCTTATAAAAGAGTTCCTGCATTCACATTTCAACCAACAGGACTGAGCCTTTCTGCGTCCAATGGGAGCTGCACAGCTCTGACCAATCAGAGAAGCTCTATTTTGACCAGGGGCCAGGGTGGGTACTTCAGTCTAAGCCAGCTCCCCTCTGGCTCAGGGTGCACTTTGCACACAAGCTGAAAACTGCATTTCCCTCAGTGTTTGGCTGGAGCTGAAACACGTAAGTCATCTCCCTATAGAGCAGACCAAATGGTTGGGGATCACCATGGATCAGAGCCTACTCCACTAGAGCTGCCTAGCTGAAGAGGGACCTGGCCCCAGTGTCACATCATGGCTGCCCCCCAGCAATATTCAGCTGTGCCACAACAGTGTTCATTCCATGGCCATGCTGTGTTATGGTCAAGATGTTTGCACTAAAGTTTCTATCTTCATGCACCCCAAAATGAGGATTCCTATTGGAGTCTGAATTGGCTCCAATAACCATTGGTTGATACCCTTTTCATGGAAAGTGTGTCATACTCAATAGATTACATTCCTAAAATGTATGATTATTTTAATAAATGCTATAGATTTTATTTTATTAAGTACTAGGGGCCCAGTGCATGAATTCATGCACCTTGAAAGGAACTGTGGGCTGCGAGGCTGTGGTGGACACAGGGGCGGGTCTTGGCCCATCCTCTGCACCCCCACCCATCCCCTACCACCACAGCCCCCAGTCCCTGTCTACTGGGAGCCCCACTCCCACCACCACCTCTCCCATGTGCTGATGGTCTTGGCCCCACTCACATCCACTGACAACACGGAGCAATTGGGGCCAGCACCAGCAGTGGGTGCGAGCAGCAGCTGCTGCCCCAATCACCCCTCAGGAGCAGAGGGAGGTGAAGAAGCCATCAGGGGTGATAGGGGCCGGCAGCCACCACTTGCACCCACTGACAGTGCCAAGCAATCGAGACTGGTGCCAGGCGCCAGCAGCGGGTGCGAGTGGTGGCTCCAGCACCGGCAGTGGGTGTGAGCAGGGATGGCGCTGGCAGCGGGTGCAAGCACCGGGCGGGACCGCAGCACGTGGGAGCAAAGAATTTTCAGTAACCACCAGAGGCTCGCCCCAATGACAGTGACTGGCACCCCACCTTGGTCTGGCATCCCTGCTCACCTGCTCCACCACCCTGCCGTAGCCAATGCCTGCCATGTTTTGTATGTGTCCCCTGGTGGTCAATGCACATCATAGCAACCGGTTGTTTGGTTGTTCCGCCTTTCGGTCTATTTGCATATTAGAGTTTTATATATATAGATTATACTACTCAGTATGTTTAGTATATGACTGGGGAAAATTGACTTTATTCTGGACAGCTATCTAAAAACCTAAAAAAATATAGGCTGTATTCAAATAAATAAAGATGGAAACAATATTGTTATGTTATGAGAAAATGAAAATTTACACTCTGCACAAGATTTTGTATTTGCTATTTCTCATCAAATCTGAGAATTGCATGATAGAATGAAGTTGAGAAGTCAGGAATCTTTCTCATATGTCATTTAGTTGATTATGTTCTTATAGAGGAGATAGGATTTCAGTTCAATAACTCTAAAATATGTTGTTTTGGTCCCTTAGCTTAATAACTTCAGTCAGGTTGTATATTACATAAGATGTTTATACAAAGAGATGATGGAGGGTATTGGTATAAGATCAGAGTAAATGGTAGGATATCTAGAGTAGAATGTACTAATGGTTTGAATTAATTAATTCCAATGGGATGCCCTTAAACTAGGTCAAACTCAGTCATAGGAAAACATAAGAAGTCTGGAATATATGCATATATTCAGTAATGCATAATCACAAAAAATATTATTTACAAAATAAAGAATTGAGGGTCAATGTTCCCTCATTGTCCTAAAAGTATATTGTAATGTAATTTAGAGAATTTCTTAAAATCCTAACTTGTTAACATCAAACACTTGTCTTTCCTCAAACTACTCATGAGTAGGTTGTCCATTTACAGAGCAAAAAGACTCTAAATAATCTTTGTTACAATTTTCTTTAAGTAAGCGTTACCATTTCTAAGAAGCATATATGACTTTAGAAATAGTTAAGTAACATTTAACAATGAGAAATCTCAGCATTACTGATAGTGAGACTGAAAGAATTACATTTTACACTATAAAAGTTGCTTTCATTTTCAGAATACAAGTAATATGAACAATGAGGCCTATCACATGTCCTTTAAAGATACAAAAACAGAAATCCATGCCATTTGCTTCTAATTTTAATTGTCCTAGTGAACAGTAATTGTCCAACCCCTTGTCAAGGAAGGGGAAAATGGTCAATTAAGTTCTCATGTGCAAATTCATCCCAAGACCAAGATTCCTCTGCCTTTATCTAGAAACCACAGGATCATCACAATTTACCTGAGTCCCAGGGAGAACACTATTCAAACTCATGACTGGATTGCACAAGTGGTCCCAACTGTCAGTCTTGTGAGACTCTTTCTGCCCTCACTGACTTCGTTTTTCTATTTTCAGGGAGTCTTCTGGCAAGAGAGCCCTAGTCAAGGCAAGCTGGGAAACAGTGTTATCACCTTGTTTGTTATGCTTTCTCACTTGGCTTTATGCAAAGCTCTAATAACAAGAAAAGGTGGTATTGACCAGTTAATAATTAATAGCACTTTGCAAAAGAAGCACTTCTGTAATAGGGCTTTGTCAGGAAGGTCAAGTATAAAAGGGGTTGCAGGTTCTGTAAGCATGAGTGGCATTTGCATATGTTAGAACAGACTGTGCATGCTATCAGCACAAACATTTCACATCTGCTTCTGTTTATTCCCATGCTAACACCCCAAAGTACAGAAGTCCTGTGTTAATTGCTCAGTTACATATAGACTGTTGATGTGTTCTCCACAGAGCTTTTCATAAGTGCACTGTTGCAAATAAACTGCTAATGACTTTGCTTATTCTAACCACTCTTTTAAGGAAATCTACAATGTACACAGACTAATGATTCCTCTATTTAGCACTGTGCTTGTGAGTAGGTCTGCATAGAAGAGTATCAATTAAGTAGCAATTATCTGCAAAGTGGAATTTAAAAAAGGAGGATATAAATAAGTAATGAGCATGATGCTAAAATCTCTGAGAACAGCTAAAATGAACTCTGAAGACAGGGCACCAACTAGTGAAATTTTTCTCATCCTTTCTTACACCTAAACCCCACAGAGCCCCTGTGGAAACCAGAACAAGCACAGACACTTAAGTTCTTAAGTGATTTTTTTTTAAATATTTGATTTACAAGGTGACACTTTTTGAAAAATCAAAGAAACAGGAAAAAACAAAGCTGAACCTGAACACCATTAACAAGACAGTTTACCAAAAAAGATTGGCCCTATAAATGTCTATTTTATGAAAACATATCAGATTTTCTATATGTCTTAGTAAAAGAGCACGGAGTCTCAATTTATTACTCTATCCTTGTCAATGGCCTATGTCAGTAACTCATTCTTCTCTGGAAAACTCAACATTATCTGAGGGTTCTGAGGATATGCAAATTGTGCAAATTGTCCACATTGGTAGGAGTGGTAACAAACTTTAAAAGATCTATGTTTGTTTACTAATCTTGGCTTATAACAGCCAGACAGGTTCTTATAGCTCAGTCTTCCCTCAAGAGATATTCAGAGAGGCAGAGACCCTGGCATCTTTCCAGGATAAAGGACTGGCGCCATTTGGGTCTTATCCTTGTCAGTCATGACAGATTTGACTTCAGTCTCTTCCCTCAACAATAGACTGGGAGGAACTAGAGCAGGGAGCCAAATGTTTTAAGATTCTCTAGAAGATTTAGAGCCCAATAATTTCTGTGATAGCTTTTTTTTTTTTTTTTTATCCTCAGGGCTAAATGACAACAATAGGTCAAAATTTTATTTTGTTTTTACCTATAGTGATTCTAAATGAAGACATATGTTTTGACAAATATATATGGAGAAAGACAATTAGAAATGTGAACTGTATTGGCTAGAATACAACTAGACTGCTGTGACAAGATATTTCAGGCTAATGGAAATGAGAAAAAAAGCTGTGGTAGCAATACTTACATGTGACAAAATAGACTTTAAGACAAAGGCTATATTAAGAGACAAAGAAGGGCACTACATAATGATAAAGGGAGAAATCCAGCAAGAGGATATAAGTCTTATAAACATTCATGTAGCCCTCATAGGAACACCTAAATATAGAAAGCAAATCTTAATGAAAATAAAGAGAGAGATTGGCAATATTAGAGTAATAGTAAGGGATTAAACACCCCTTTGACATCAATGGATAGACCTTCCAGACAGTAAATCAACAAAGAAACAGTTGCCTTAATTGACATAGTACATCAGATGGATTTAATCAATATATTCATATCATTTTACCCCAAAGCAACAGAATATACATTCTTCTCAACATTTTCTAGGATAAACCACATGTTAAAACACAAAGCAATCTCAGTAAATTTAATAAGATTGAAATTATATAAAAAATCTTCCCTGACCATAATGGTATAAAGCTAGATACCAATCACAAGAAAAATACTGAAAAGCAAACAAATACATGGAGGCTAAATTACATGTTACTAAACAATGAATTGGTCAACAATGAGATTAAAGAAGAAAATGTGAATGAAAATGAGAACACAACAACCCAAAATCTATAAGACACAGCCAAAGTAATCCTAAGCAGAAAATTCATAGCACCTCGAGGAACAAGAAAAATGTCAAATAAACTAACTTTACACTTAAATGAAGTGGAAAAAGAAATATGAACAAAGCCCAAAGTGAATAAAAGAAAGAAAATAATAAAGATCAGAGCAGAAATAAACAAATTAAAGTCTAAAAAACAACACAAAGAATCAATGAAACCAAGAGCTGGTTCTTTGAAAATATAAGCAAGATTGAGAAACCTCTAACCAGACTCATAAAGAATAAAAGCAAGAGGACCCAATTAAATATAAACAGAAATGAAAGAGGAGCAGTAACAAATGACACCAAAGAAATACAAAGAATTATGAGAAAATATTAGAAACAACTATCTGCCAAAAAATTGGACAATCTCAAAAAATGGATAAATTCCTAGAAACATACATTCTTCAAAACTGAATCAAGAAGAATCAGAAAATTTAAACAGACATCTCAAACTAATAAAATTGAAGCAATAATTAAAAAAAAATCCAGCATACCAATGTCCTGGACCAAATGGCTTCACAGGTGAATTTTACCAAACATTCAATAAAATTACACCCCTCCTTCTCAAACTACTGCAAAAAATTCAATACAAAGGAAGACTGTCAAGCACATTTTATGAGGGCAGCATTATCGTTATTTTAAAACCAGATAAAAACACTACAACAAAAGAAAATTCTAGGTTAACATCCCTGATGAACATGGATTCTAAAATTCTTAAAATATTAGCAAAGTTGATTCAGCAATACATTAAAAAAAAATCATACACCATGATCAAGTGGATTTATCCCAGGGATGCAAGGTTGGTACAATTTTAGCAAATCAATAAATGTGATATGTCACATAAACAAAATCAAAGATAAAAATTACAAGACAATATCACTAGAAAAATCATTTGGAAAAATCCAGCACCCATTTATAAAAGCTCTCAGTGAGAACAGAGGTTACATAACTCAATGTAATAATGGCCATATATGATAAACCCAAAGTCAACTGCATACTCAATGGGGAAAAACTATAAGCATTTCCCTTAAGATCAGAAATATAACAGGATGTCTGTTTTCACCACTCTTATTCAACATAGTATTGGATCTGTGGGAAGTACTAGTCACAGCAATCAGACAAGAAAAAATCAAGGGCATCCAAATTGGAATGAAAGAAGTAAAACTCATTATTTACAGATGAATGGATACTATGTATAGAAAACCCTAAAGACTCCACCAAAAAACTACTAGAGCCCTGGCCAGTTTGCTCAGTGATTAGAGGATCAGCCTGCTGACTGAAGGGTATTGGGTTCTATTTCCAGTCAAGGGCATGTACCTTTGTTGCAATTCCATCCCTGGCCCTGGTGAGGCATGTGTGGGAGGCAACCAGTCAATGTGTCTTTCTCACATTAATGTTTCTCTCTCTTTCCCCCCCTTCCTCCCACCCTTTCACTCTCTCTAAAAATCAATTGAAAAAAATATCCTCCACTAAGAATTTTTAAAAAGCAAAACTATTAGAGCTGATAAGTGAATCTGTAAAATAGCAAAATACAAATTTAATATTCAGAAATTGGTGGCTTTTTTATACAACAACTAGAGGCCCGGTACATGAAATTCATGCATGGAGGGGGTTCCTCAGCCTGGCCTGCACAATCTCCAATCTGGGACATCCCTCTCGCAATCTGGGATGACTGACTCCTAACCACTCACCTGCCTGCCTGCCTGATCGCCCCTAACCCCTCTGCCTGCCTGCCTGATCGCCCCTAACCCCTCTGCCTGCTGGCCTAATCACCCCTACCTTGCCCCCCTGCCTGCCTGATCGCCACTAACCTCTCTGCCTGCCTGCCTGATTGCCCCTAACTGCCTCTGCCTGCCGGCCTGATCACCCCTAACTGCCCTCCCCTGCTGGCCTGATCTCACCCCTAACTGCTCTCCTCTGCTGGCCTGATCACCCTTAATTGCCTCTGCCTGCCTGATCACCCCTAACTGCTCTCCCCTGCCGGCCTGATCTTGCCCCCAACTGCCCTCCCCTGCAGGCCTGATCTCACCCCCAACTGCCATCCCCTACTGGCTTGATCGCCCCTAACTGCCTCTGCCTTGGCCCCCACCACTATGGCTTTGTCCAGAAGGAATATGGACATCTGGAAGATGGCCGGTCGACCCAATCTTATTAGCATAATACCCATTTAGTAGTATAGATAGATTATATAGAATAGGATTGCTTAAATGGGGGGAAAAAGCCTTTTTCATCAGGAGGAGATGCTCTTGGCAGACAAAAATATGTAATCCCTATATCTGGACTGATAGCCAGTCATATGCACTATACTGCCAAACTGGTCAATAAAAAATTGAACCACTTTCTTACACCTTACACCAGACAGCTGTTGCCCTTAAAACCCCTCCTCAGTCCCCACCTTAGGTTCTGCCTTTGCAGTTCACCCAGATTAGGTTCTGATTGGTCGGTTTCTATGCCAGTCAGCGTCAAAAGCTCCACCTCCTAGGCAGCCATTGGCTCCTTGCACTTCACCCAGATTTGCTTCTGATTGGTAGGTTTCTATGCCAGTCAGCATCTCTGGGCCTATCTCTGGGCCTGATCATAGAGGTGGGACTGATCAGCAGCCACCCCAGGCTGCTGGCTAGTGGGCTGAACTGCTTACCTCTGGGAGAGAAAGAGAGGCTTGGCTGCTAGCAAGGCCTGAAGAGAGAAGCAGGGTTGAATAGCCATAGCAATCTTGAGAGAGAAGAACAAAGTTGGAGGGATCACAATACTAGATATCAAGTTATACTGCAAAGCCACTGTAATTAAAACAGCCTGGTACTGGCACAAGAATGGGCACATAGATCAATGGAACAAAACAGAGACCCCAGAAATTGACCCAAGACACTATACTCAATTAATATTTGACAAAGGAGGCAAGAACATACAAGAAGTCAAGACAGTCTCTTCAATAAATGTTGTTGGGAAAACTGTGGCTTTGTCCGGAGGACGTCTGGAAGACATCCGCCCTAATTAGCATATTACCCTTTTATTAGTATAGATTGGTTTGGTAGTGATGAACTCCTTTATCTTTTTCATGTCTGGGTAACTATATATATCCTTTGATTCTAATTGATACACTTGCAGGGTAAAGTAATCATGGTTGTAGGTTCTCTCTTTTTATCATGTTATACTAGGGGCCCAGTGCACAAATTTGTGCACCTTGAAAGGAACTGCGGGCCATGAGACAGCGGTGGGTACAGAGGCGGGTCTCAGCCCATACTCTGTGCCCCCGCCCGGCCCCTCCCATCATTGACCTGGTCCCCTGTCTGCCTACAGCCCCACTTCCACCACAACCGCCCCCATGCACTGATTGCACCAGCCCTGCTCGCACCCACTGACGACGCAGAGTGATTGGGGCCGGCACTGTCAGTGGGTGTGAGCAGTGGCTGCTGCCCCGATCGCCCCTCAGTACCAAGGGGAGGTGGAGAAGCCCTCAGGGGCAATCAGGGCCAACAGCCACCAGTCACACCTGCTGATGGCGCTAAGCAAATGGGACTGGTGCTGGGTGCCAGCAGTGGATGTGAGCGATGGCACTGGTGTCAGCTGCAGGTACAAGCGGGGCCAGTGCCAGCAACGGGTGTAAGAGGTGGCTGCCAGCCCTGATCACCCCTCAGGAGCTGGGGGAGGTGGAGAAGCCCTGAGGGGTTATCAGGGCCTGCAGCCGCTGATTGCACCCGCTGAAAGTGCTGAGCGATCAGAGCTGGCGTTGGGAGCTGGCAGTGGGTGCAAGCAGGGCCAGCACTGGCAGCAGGTGTGAAAGCCCAGCTGGACCATGGCATGCAGGAGCAATGAATTTTCAGTAACCAACAGAGGCTTGCCCCAGTGACAGCAACTGGTGCCCCGCCTTGGTCTGGCACCACCACTCACCTGCTCCACCATCCCGCCACAGCCTACACCTGCCATGTTTCATGTGTGCCCCTTGGTGGTCAGCGCATGTCACAGCGACCAGTTGTTCAGTTGTTCAATTGTTCTGCCATTCGGTCTATTTGCATATTAGGGTTTTGTATATACAGATGTTACCTGGAAATTTCTTCTGGCCTACAAAATTTCTGTTGAGAAATCAGAAGGAAGTCTTATAGAAGATCCCTTTTATGTAACTGACTTTTGCTTGTTGCTTTTAATCTCTCTCTGTCTTTAACATTTGGCATTTTGATTATGATGTGTTTTGATGTGTGCTTCTTTGGGTTTATCTTATTTGGGAATCTCTGTGCTCCCTATGCTTGTATGTCTATCTCCTTCTCCAAGTTAGGGAAATTTTTATCAATCATTTCTTCAAATAGATTTTCAATCCCTTGCTCTCTCTCTTCTTCTTGTATCTTTATGATGCAAATGTTGTTATGCTTGATATTTTCTCAGAGGTTCCTTAAACTATTCTTATTATTTTAAAACTAGAGGCCCAGTGCATGAAATTCGTGCACAGGGGTGTGTGTCCCTCAGCCCAGCCTGCACCCTCTCCAATCTGGGACCCCTCGAGGGATGTCCGACTGCCTGTTTGGGATCGGGCCTAAACAGGCAGTCAGACATCCCTCTCACAATCCAGGACTGCTGACTCCCAACTGCTCGCCTGCCTGCCTTCCTGATTGCCCCTAACCGCTTCTGCCTGACAGCCTGATTGATGCCTAACTGCCCTCCCCTGCAGGCCTGGTCACCCCTAACTGCCCTCCCCTGCAGGCCTGGTCACCCCTAACTGCCCTCCCCTGCAGGCCTTGTCCCTACCAACTGCCCTCCCTTGCAGGCCTGGTCACCCCTAACTGCCCTCCCCTGCAGGCCTGGTCCCCCCCTAACTGCTCTCCCCTGCAGGCCTGGGTCCCTCCCAACTGCCTTTCCCTGCAGGCCTGGTTGCCCCCAACTTCCCTCCACAGCTGGCTTGGTCACCCCTAACTGCCCTCCCCTGCAGGCTTGATCGCCCCCAACTGCCTTCCCTTGCAGGCCTGGTGCCTCCCAACTGCCCTCCCCTGCTGGCCTGATCACCCACAACTGCCCTCCCTTGTAGGCCTGGTCCCTCCCAACTGCCCTCCCTTGCTGGCCATCTTGTGGTGGCCATCTTGTGTCCACATGGGGGCAGGATCTTTGACCACATGGGGGCACCCATCTTGTGTGTTGGAGTGATGGTCAATCTGCATATTACTCTTTTATTAGATAGGATAGAGGCCTGGTGCATGGGTGGGGGCCAGCTGGTTTGCCCTGAAGGGTGTCCCAGATCAGGGTGGGGGTTCCCTTGGGGGGTGGGGTGGCCTGGGCAAGGGGCCTGTGGTGGTTTGCAGGACGGCCATGCCCCCTGATGACCCAAGTGGAGGCCCTGGTATCTGGGGTTTATTTATCTTCTACAATTGAAACTTTGTAGCCTGGAGTGGAGTCAAGCCTTCTGCTTGCTCCGTGGCAGCAGCCATTTCTATTGGGATTTATGTATCTTCTATAATTGAAACTTTGTAGCCTTAAGTGAGGCCTGGGCCGGCCAGGGTTGCAGAAGCTTGGCTTCCTCCATTGCCGCAGGCAACCCTAGCTTCCTGCTCTTTCCAACTCCGTGGCTGCCGCCATTTCTGTTTGGTTTATGTATCTTCTATCATTGAAACTTTGTAGCCTTGAGTGGATGCCTATGCCCGCAAGGGCAGGTGGAAAGCTTGGCTTCTTCCATTGCCGGGGAAACCCAAGCCTCCCTCCTGCTCTCTGTGGCTGTAGCCATCTTGGTTGGGTTTATTTGCATATTCGCTCCTGATTGGCTTATGGGCATGGCTTGTGGGCGTGGCTTGTGGGTATAACAGAGTGGTGGTTAATTTGCATATTACTCTTTTATTAGATAGGATTTATTTTATGTTTTCTGTCAAAATGAATATATTTGATACACACTTTTTCTACTTGATGTTTCTTATTCGTTGGTATAGTAAAAGAAATAGAATTTGAAGTGGGGAACTGTAATACATTTCTCAAGTTCTGCTTGTTGAAAGCAAACTAATCAAACTAGTATTCATTTACCCCTCTGAAAAAGTTGCTCATATTAACCATTCATTTACTCTTTAGCCAGTCATTTCCAAACCTCTTTGATTTTGTTTTTGTTTTGCTGTTGCTAATCCTTACAATAAATTAATTCCATGGATTTTTAGAGGGAGTGGAAGGGAGGGGGAGAGACAAGAGAAACTTTGATTGCCTCCCACACATGCCCTGACCAGAGCCAGGGATGGAGCCTGCAACCAAGGTACATGTCCTTGACTGGAATCGAACCTGGGACCCTCAGTCTGTGGTCTGACACTCTATCTACTGAGCCATTTTGGCCAGGGCCAAACTTGGTTGATTTTAATACCCACTTAAGGTACTAATAAACATATATAATCTAGGACCCCTTTCATATAACAAATTTCTTGGTGAAGGTACACCAAGGCATTTTTATCTCAAAAAATTCAGCAGATCATTTAAAAATAAGATAAGAAAAGGAAATAAAAGGTATGCAGATTCAGAAGGAAAAAAAAAAACATTTTTTTTTTGCAGACAACACAATTATGTAAAAGTTCCAGAGAATAAACAACAAAAAAAAATACTCTTAGATATAACAATTGATTATAACAGGATTTCAGGACACAAGGTTAATCTATAAAAGAAAAAGAAAAACAGTAATATAACTATACGTAGTATTTCTGAAAACAAAGAAGATAATCAAACAAGCCTATGCATAAATTCCTTTGAAAATCTTAGCACATTTAATGTAAAGCAATGGCCAATATCTCCTATCAGAATCTCTTAAAAATACATGTTTTTTTAATATCTTTGGAGTGTGGATATTGACATATAGTGAAGACTTATATAACATCACCCATTTCACATACTCTGCAAAAGTCAAATTTGGTGTAAAATCAGTTTAACTTACGCTACATTGAAGTGAATTCATTACTGTCAGGATAGAAAAAAAATAAGAATTATGTAACTGAGACTCTTCTTTAATGTCAATCTTGAGATGACAGCATGATAGCAAAGTACTGTTATACTATAATTTCCAACTAAAGCATGTACATAGGTAATAAAACAGTGTTTGTATGTTCATCCATTTGTTGTTGTTTTTGTTTTGTTTATTAATCCTAAACTATACATTCCATCGTAAAAATTACAATTTTTCCCACTTCCTCCATCTATTGAGATTAGAGAATCTACTATATCCTGGGACTGATGATGTAAAACAATTTATGTATTATTAAAGTCTCATTCTAATGATGAAAGGAAATTTGACATTCCATCAATCTTTCTTAATTTATTTAAAATTCTAGTCTGCATCGTGGATTATGCTAGGCATTTGCTATTCAAAATTAAGTAGGATGCAGTTTATAATTGCAGAGATCTTAAAGTCTAGACAAAGGACAGATGGGTAAACAATATATGTCCATCACATGTTTCTAGCATCTAGTTCAGAACCTGGGGTAGGTACTTTAATAATAGTAGTAGCAGCAACCCCACTAGCACTACTACTATGACTGTGAATGTCAGGCATTTATTTCCATAATAATGCTTTTTATACACCAGGCACTTTTCTGAGCACTTTATTCATTTCATTGCTCTTAAAAACGCAATGATGCAAATTCATTGCTTGCCCATCTTATTGATGACAACACCAAAATCTAGACAAATATTGTGTCAAGGTATTGGTTTGGTGCTGTGGCCAGCTCTATCTGGTCATCATGTGCTACTAGGAAACCCTGAAAAGGGACACAAGTTCAGTAAGCTAAAAATCAATCTTGGCTGGTATGGCTTAGTGGTTGAGCATCTACCTATAAACCAGGAGGTCACAGTTTGATTCTTGGTCAGGGCACATGCCAGGGTTGCTGATTCAGTCCCCAGAAGGGGGTGTGCTGGAGGCAGCTGATCAATGATTCCCTCTCATCATTGATATTTCTATCTCTCTCTCCCTCCCCCTTCCTCTCTCAAATAAATAAAAATATATTTAAAAAGAAAAAAATCAAGACAGTGGATAGACAAAGGGAATAAGCAGTGTCAGAGGTAGGAGAGATAAAAGGAGATGAATTGTGAGTATTTCAGTCTCAAGGGCAGGATCAAGATAGAAAATAAATATAATTTTGAGAGGCAAATAGATGGCCAACCAAGAAAGGGAAATTTACTTGCAATACTAAGTTTGAATGGATGAAGAAGGGATTAAATGTAGGAGATATTTAGAAGATAAGGATCACAGCACTGCCTGATATACAAGGTGAAGGAAAGGGAGAAATCTGAAAAATTCCAGGTTTCTGGCTTGGGTGAGTGGGTATATCATGCAAAAGGGTGAGTTTAATATAAGGTGATTTTGACTTACCTATCAGATATCTAGGCAGTGTGCTCGGTAAATCTATCTTCCAATGGGAGCCCAGGGAGAAAGCTGTACAAGAGGGACATAGAAATATTACTAGTGTATATGCTGTCAGCCAAAGCCATGGAAGTAAATAGATGAGAGCACCTAGAGGGAATGTGTAGAGCAAACATGTCAAACTCGTGGCCCACAGGCCGCATGCAGCCCACAATGAATATTTTTGCAGCCCAGCCAATATAACAGTATGTAAGAAACATTTTAATAAAAATTTCTTAAGTTAATTTTTACAATATCTTGTTATACACAATAATTAATAACAAACTACAACGGTCACTAATGACTGATTACTATAATAGTGTTGCATTCATTTCCCTTACGTGCCTTACACGCAGGTGCACCATTTCTCTCCACTAATACCAGCAGCGAATATTTTAGCAGCTGATCGATTGCCACGTCATTAGTCTTGTATTGACTTGTTTGGTGTGCACAACAGAAAATATTTCACTTTCGGAGAACAAGAAAAATAGGTTTATTTGCAATACACTTATTAATTTGTGCAGTTATTCAGTGTCTTGTAAGTTAATGTTCAAGAAAAATATTAATTTTTACTAAAATGTTCTATTATTTTACGTTAATGATTACTCATTTATTTCAGCCCTCTGTATTCAGAATGTCTCTATCGAAATAAACCTATGTTTCTATGAAAATTAAAGCTTTTGTTTTTTTTTTTTTTTTGCAGCCTACATAAACCTAAACCTTGTTTATTTGGCCCGTGTTAGCCTTTGAGTTTGACATGCTTGGTGTAGAGTGAGGAGAAAGGATTAAAAAGGAAATGAGAGAGCAAAATAGAGTGAGAAGAAAAGATAAGAAATATAGAAGAAAGAAGTGAGAGAAAATGACGTTTTGGAGGACATGAGGACATCTCTCTTCCGTTCGCCATGCCACAATTAAATTGTCTCTCAGTATCCTATATAATAAAAGGGTAATATGCAAATTGACCAGAACGACTGCTTGACCAGTCTCTATGAAGCGCACTGACCACCTTTTGGTCCCTTTCCCCAGCCGGCAGGCTCCGATTGCCCGATGGTGAACGGGGAGCTGGGGTGGGTGGCTGGGGATGTGGGTGGCACCAGGCCAAGGCCCCCACCCCACCAGTCCTCCCACACACAGAGGGCAACCCATGGTGGGGGCAGGGCTTGCAAGCGGACAGGAACAACTGACCCCTTGGTCCCTTTCCCCAGCTGCCAGGCTCCGATCACCCAATGGCAAACAAGGTTCTGGGGTGAGTTGGTGGCGGGGGCAGGGCTGGCTCTGGGCAGCTGGGAAAGATGGCCCTGATCACAGGCCAGGCCTAGGGACTGGACCCACACACGAATTTTGTGTGCCGGGCCTCTAGTAAAAATATAAAACCATGTGAAAAAAAATAAACATTTCAGTTAACACTTTTAAAGGCTATGTTCTTGCTTTATCTTAATTTATTTTTATCTAAATCTTACTTCTCTAGGTTTATTGATGATGGTAAATCTACAATCACTTGAATGTTGCTATTCTTTTAGATAACTTATTAGACATTAAATATGAATTAAAATAGGATTTTTTCTTTCTTGTTTCATGTGAAGTGTTATGGAAAGACAAACAGTCATATATTCAGATGCTACTATGCACAGCACAGGCTTTTGTCATAGGTATTGTCCTAAAATATTTGTTCGAGTATTAATAAATGAATAAAAGGGAGGTTTGTTACTATAAATCTTTTAAGTAGTGCTGGTCACAAGTGTCTCTTTAATTTTAGTATATCTAAATGATAAATTAAATTTGGCTTTAGAAAAATAAAACTAATGCTTAAAGAATGAAGCATACTTAGTGCATAATGGTCTTAATTTCTACTTTAGAATGATGCAAATCAACTGCCATATGTAAGAAAATTTAAATTTTACATTTGTTCAGAAGTTAGAAAACCTGGGAACAATAAAAGGGCATTATATATTTTCTTGTGTAACCAGAAAATCACATGCATTTTAAATTTAGATTTCTGACAAGGAAGTGTTACGTGTTTGTGGCAGGATTAATTTTTGTTCTGTCAGAACTGACCTGGTGCTAGAGTTATTTTAAGCCATAGAAATAGTGTTATGGTTGCCAAATATTAGGTGCCATCTAGTGGACAGTAAGATTTAACTCAAATTTTCAGAAGAATTCCCAAGTGTTCTGGGATTATTACCTGCCACACCCACTTTTCCCCTCCACAATTTTTTTAAATCTTCAGAATATATATAAATATTTAATTTTTTTAATTACAATTTACATTCAATATTATTTTGTATTAGTTTCAGGTGTACAGCATTGTGGATCACTTTCTGATTGATATAATCCATTTTAACCATTATGCTAAGTGAAATAAGCCAGTCAGAGAAAGACAAGTTCCATATGATTTCACTCACATGTGGAATCTAAGGAACTAACAAGCAAAATAGAAACAGACTCATAGATAGAAAGCAGGCTGACAGCTGTCTGGGAGGGTGGAGCTGAGTGCGTGTGTTGCAGGGGGGAGTGAGTCAAAAATAAAATTGAAAAAAAAAGAAAGAAAAAATTCATAGGCAGGAACAACAGTGTGGTAATTGCTGGGGGTAGGGTGGAGGGGAGGTGAGGAAGGTATAGGGGTAATAAATTGTAATTGAAGGAGACTTGACTTGGGGTGATGAACACACAATACAGTGTACAGATGATGTGTTTTGAAATTGTGCACCTGAAATCTGTGTAATTTGTTAACCAGTGTCACCCCAATAAATTCAATAGAAAGAAAAAAGCATAAAAATTAAAATAAGATAGAAAAAAACAGATTTCAAAAACTTCAAATTTATATTTCTACAAGTGAAATATCCTTCAGGGCTATGGTGTCTTGTTAGCATCTTGATTGATTTAATGTTTCAACTTTGTGTCAAGGTATTTTCTTACTTGATTTTTAGTAGAAGAAATAGTAAATTCTAATTAAAATAAATGCTAGAGATTATATTGTTTTCCAAACTTTTTAAGTTTTTCTTTTACTTTTCTTTCTCAAATTAAATCTGAGTATAAGTTGGGGATGCCCTACAAAGCCTGACTAAGGGTCAAACAGCAGTAATTGATTGACATTAATAATTTCATAGTTAGTCATTTTGAATGTAGAAAATGCTATCAAGTCTCATGGATATCTTTGACATTTGAGAATCCCCAAATGTAGAACTAGAGAGATATGTGGAAAAAAATTCAGTTCTGGTGAATATTAGGAATTTCATTTCCAAGAACTTGTTCAGAATTCAAAATTAATAACTTATAGTGCATATAATTTGTGTCTTTGATAAGCATGATAATGTGGTGATGCATTGCTTAATATTGATACTTATTCTAATTATAACAAATATCTATAAAGAAATAGTAAATAAGATTGCAGCTCATTTTATCAGATCAAAGTGAAAACTGAGGAAAGTTAACATTATTATCATGACACTGGCATTTATATACATTTACTATATAGTTTGATATAATACATTGATTTTATTTGGCAAGAGTTATCAATCACTTATTTTGAGCAGTCATTGCCAATTTGAAAAATTCTTCATTAACCCCATGATAAAGCAAAGCTTTATTAAGGTTCTCTAATTTGGCCTGGAAAGATATAATTTCTGTACAGCAATTCATGGGTTTTTTTTTTGTCTTTAATTGCTGCTTGTTATTATTAATTTTTAACTTTTACTGTACATTTCTTTTTTATATAAAATTTTCATTTATATTTCATGTCTTTTTTGTTTTTAAAATGTTTATAAATTAAACAGTACATTCAATATGTACTGTATGTAAGAAAAGTTAAAACAAGGAATTATTTGGAAGTTTGGAATGGATTAATTCAAGTTACATTATTTCTAATGGGAAAAAATGATTCTGTTTTCAAACAGCTTTCCAGAATGAATTAAGTTAGAGAACTGGGGTTCCACTGTATAGTTCTTCAAATTTTGGATCAGGGTATTCCAAGATGGCTGCAAAGTAGTGGAAGCTACACTCACCTGCTCCCATCGCCAAACTGGATTTACAGCTAAATTGTAGAGCAACCAGCCTGAATAACCAACTGAAAGCTAGATGAACTGAAATATCATAACCAAGGATTTATAGAAGAAACCACATAGAGACTGGTAAGAAGGATGGAGATGTGTGGTGGCTGAGAAGCTGGAGGATATCTCTGCTAGAAAACTCCTTTCCCTCATGTGCATGGAGTTTCAACCTCAGGCAGTGATCACAATACAGAGCTACAGACACAGGAGGAGGAGCCCACATAGCATCTGGTGGTGAAAATCAGTGGGAATTCAGTTTGCCTGGAAGAGATGGGAGTCTACTAGAGACCCAGAGGCCGCCTTCCCAGGGTTGAGCACTCTGATTGTTAGAGCACCAGCCTGGGTAATGCACTGCCTGGTCCTCCAACTACTGGTGACACCATATGCCAAGCTCCGATTCTTCAGGGGGACCTGCTGCCTGCACACAGCAGGGACCTTTGGGACACTCTTTTCTGCAGAAGCTCTTGGTGGAGCCTCAGACAGTGATGGAATTGTGTAGCTTTGGAAAGGGAATCATTCTTCTCCACTTTGAGTGCAGAGCTGGCATGCCACCCAACCTATTGAATCACTCGGCCTGCCTTTCCAAAACCTGTGACCCTGCCCACAGAGCTGGGACTTACAGAGCGCATCTCCCAGAAAGCTTTTGTCCAAGATACAGAAGGGCAGATGCTAAGTTGTGTGGTATGTTTTGGGGACCCCATTCCTATCTCCCCTGTGAGCTTAGCCTGCACTATTTCTCCAAGTGGAGACTCATTTGACCAACCTTTCTAGCAGCCGGGCACCTCGCCCTAATGAACTCAGTCCTGCCAGAGGATCTCAGGGCTGCTCAGAGCTGGGACCTTTGGTGCAGGTTTCTCTTGAAGGCTCTTGCCAGGGAAGGGGAGGCTCATATAGGTTTGCCAGCACCACTTCCAAAGGGAGACTATTCGAATCTGCACTTTCAAATCCCAGTGGCCCTGCCTTACTGAGATCAGTCCCACAGGGAGGATCAAAGAGCTGCTCAGAGCTGGGACCTTCAGAGCATGTCTCCTTCAGAAACCCTTCCCTGCATTTGAGAAGTACCAGACCCCCCTCCTACAGGCTTGCTGGTACCACCTCAATGGAAGGCCACTTGGATCTGTCCTCCCAAGTCCTGGTGCTCTGCCCTGCTGAGCTGAGTTCCATGAAGAAAGGGGAGCTGCTTGTGGCTGGAACGTTTGGATATTGTATGGGACTGAGACAAAGTTCTTAGCACCCTCCTGCAGGCCTGGCCAGCACTACCCCCAATGGGAGACTTTTGATCTGTCTTCCCAAGCCCCAGTGGCTCCACCCTACTGAGCTTGCTTCCACAGAGGAGACAGCTGGCTGCACCCAACCTGCACCTAAAGCTTACTCCTCCTGAGGGAGCTAGGGTTAAAGACTCTGAGATTGAGTGGTATGACTCTGGAGTAGGGGTCACTTTCCCCTCACTGAATCCCTGACTATGTGGCCCCTAAACAGGGTACTGACTAGTCCCATTCTCCTGACCTTAGTTGCCTTGCCACATCAAGCTCATGACCTGTGGAAGCGTTTGTGGGTTGCAACCAGCCTTTCTTCAGAAAGACTCTGAAGAAAGACCACGCAACCCATGGAGGAGGTGGAGTAGCTGACAGGTGCAGGCCAGCCTCAGGAAGCCTCAGGAAGCCTCGGACCTTTTATAGATCTGCCCCTACTTCTAAGATGGAGGAAGCCAACCCTCAAACTCAGATTGGTCCCTCCCACACACACCCAGGCCCAGTAGATGCAGCCAAAAACAGTAAATAATGTGGTAACTCCAGACGGGTAACCCAAGGCCATTTACACAGAGCCTGACATCAACCTGTACCTGAAACCCAGTCAAGTGGACCTAGAACCAGCACAACCACTGGTGGGCTTCAGTCCACATCAGAGTTTGACTCAACTGGTCACACAAGCAACACACACAAAGGGGGATTCTGGCAGGCACCAGACCCCACTAAGAAAAACTCTGCCTCTGGGGGCAGCCCCTCACAACAACTCATACACGATTATCAAGATTTATCCTTACATTTAGCCAGCCTAAAGCATTAACTCTACCCATGACACCACAGAAATACAAAGGATTGTATGAAAATACTAGGAACAACTATATGTCAACAAGCTGGACAATGTGGATGAAATGGACAAATTCCTAAAAAAAAAATACAGTCTCCCAAAAGTGAATCAGGAAGAATCAGAAAACCTGAATAGACCAATAATAACTAAGGAAATAGAAGCAGTAATCAAAAAACCCCCAGTAAACAAAAGGTGTGGTGCGGATGGCTTCCCAGGGGAGTTTTACCAAACAGTCACAGAAAAACTAACTCCTGCCTTCCTCAAACTACTCAAAAAAATCCAAGAGAAAGGAACATCTCCAAGCTCTTTCGATGAGGCCAGAATTATCCTAATTCCAAAAGCAGACAAAGACACTACAAAGAAAGAGAATTACAGGCCAATATACTTGATGAACATAGATGCTAAGAAAATATTAGCAAATTGGATCCAGCAATATATTAAAAAGATCATGAGAGATGGCGGCATAGGTAAGCACCTAAACTGCTGCCTCGCACAACAATTTCAAAACTACAACTAAAAGACAGAACAGACACCATCCAGAACCACAGGAAAGCTGGCTGAGTGGAAATTCTACAACTAGAAGAAAAGAGAAGAGCTCACAGAGAATTGGAGGTACGGCAAAGGGTCTTTGTGCACGCAGAGGGAAGGGCGGCTGAGAGCCTGGCTGACTTTCTCTGGCGGAAGGGGGAAGGAAGCCCCCAACTGCACTGAACCCCAGTTCTGACTGCAATGAACCCCAGTCCTGGGCGAAACCCCATGGACCCAGGCTCATACAGGGGGAGTCTGGACTGTCAGGAAGAGAGAAAGGCACCCAGAGACTCGGAGACCCGGGGGAGACCCGGGGGAGCCCCGGCAGGCAGGGTTCTGGAGGCGCGCACACCAGTGTGCACAAAGGCTGCGGAGGTTGCCTCAGGCTTTCCCTAGCAGAAAGGAGTCCGAAGCTCCTGACTGCACTGAACCCCAATTCTGACGGCACTGAACCCCAGTTCCAGGCAAGCCCCTGGGGACCCACGCTCTTGTGGGGGGAAACTGGACTCTCAGGCAGAGACTCGGGAGCCAGGGAAGGCAGAGGTCTGCAGGCGCGCGCATGCCAGTGCGCACAAAGGCTGCAGAGGTTGCCACAGGCTTTCCCTAGTGAAAGGGAGTCAGAAGCTCCTGACTGCACTGAGCCCCAGTTCTGACTGCACTGAACCCCAGTTCCAGACGAGCCCCTGGGGACCCACGCTCTTGTGGGAGGAATCTGGACTCTTGGGCGGACACTCAGGAGCCAGGGAAGGCAGAGGTCTGCAGGCGCGCACGCGCGCAAGGGCAAGGCTGACTGGAAGCCAAGACTGTCTGCTCCGCCCTGAGACTCCACCCCATCCAAGCTGAGCACAGAGGCTATTGCAATTTGGCAAGTCTAATCCTATAAGGCTGTCTCCAACACCGAACTTCTCCCAGCGTAGACACAGCTGATCCTTACAGCCAACTGGCCTGGAGGTCAATTCCTCCCAGTGATACCAACAACAATCAAGACTTAACTACAACAAGGCTGAGCACACAGTCCACAAAGGGGTGCACCAAGAGTGTCCACCTCAGGTTAACTGGGGAGGCCGACCCACTGGGCCATACAGAAAACCTAGCACACAAATCTACCCTACCAACTCAGGGAAGCAGTGAAAATGCGGCGTCAAAGAAACAGATCACAAACAAAAGAAATGGAGGAAAACAAATGACTGGATATAGAATTCAAAACCACAGTTATAAGGCTTTTCAAGAATATCCTAGAAAAGGCCGATAAATATAACAAGACCCTCGAAGATATGAAAAAGGACCAACTAGAAATTAAACATACACTGACTGAAATAAAAAATATTATACAGAGACCCAACAACAGAGTAGAGGAACACAAGAATCAAGTCAAAGAATTGAAATACAAAGAAGCAAAAAACACTCAACCGAAAAAGAAAAAAACAATCCAAAAAGTTGAAGATAGTGTAAGAAGACTCTGGGACAACTTCAAGCGTACCAATATCATAATTATGGGGGTGCCAGAAGAAGAGAGAGAGCAAGATACTGAAAACCTATTTGAAGAAATAATGACCAAAAACTTCCCCCACCTTACAAGTCCAGGAAGCGCACAGAACCCCAAACAAAAGGAATCCAAAGAGGACCACACCAAGACACATCATAATTAAAATGCCAAGAGCAAAAGACAAAGAGAGAATCTTAAAAGCAGCAAGACAAAAACAGTTAATTACCTACAAGGGAGCACCCATACGATTGTCAGCTGATTTCTCAACAGAAACTATGCAGGCCAGACGGGAGTGGCAAGAAATTTTCAAAGTGATGAATAGCAAGAACCTACAACCAAGATTACTCTACCCAGCAAAGCTATCATTCAGAATTGAAGGGCAGATAAAGAGCTTCACAGATAAGAAAAAGCTAAAGGAGTTCATCACCACCAAACCAGTATTATATGAAATGCTGAAAGATATTCTTAAAGAAGAGGAAGAAGAAAAAAGTAAAGATAAAAATTATGAACAACAAATACATATCTATCAACAAGTGAACCTAAAAATCAAGTGAATTAAAAACCTGAGGAACAGAATAATCTGGTGAATATAATAGAATCAGGGGCATAGAAAGGGAGTGGACTGATAATTCTCAGGGGGAAAGGGGTATGGGGGGGTTCAGGAAGAGACTGGACAAAAATCATACACCCATGGATGAGGACAGTGGGGGGGGGAGGTAAGGGCAGAAGGTGGGGTGGGAACTTGGTGGAGGGGAGCTATGGGGGGAAAAAGGAGAAACAATTGTAATAATCTAAAGATTTATTTAAAAAAAATAAAAAAATAAAAAGATCATACACCATGACCAAGTAAGATTTATTCCAGGAATGCAAGGCTGTACAATATTCGCAAATCAATAAGTGTGGTGCATCACATAAACACATTGAAAGAAAAAAAATCACATGATCCTATCAATAGATGCCGAAATAGAATTCTACAAAATCCAACACCCATTTTTTATAAAAACTCTCAGCAAAGTGAGAAAAGAGGGAACATATCTCAACATAATAATACCATATATGACAAACCTGCAGTGAACATATACTCAATGGGCAAAAACTAAAACCATTTCCCCTAAGAACAGGAAAAAGAAGGGATGTCTACTTTCACTACTCTTATTCAACATAGTACTGGAATTCTTAGTCATAGCCATTAGACAAGAAGAAGAAATAAAAGGCATCCAAATTGGAAAGAAGGACGTAAAACTCTCATTATTAGCAGATGACATGACATTGTATTTAGAAAACCCTAAAGACTAAACCAAAAAACTGCTAGATTTAATAAATGAATTTGCCAATGTAGCAGGATACAAAATCAACACCCAAAAATTGATGGCTTTTTTATACACCAAAAATGAAATCTCAGAAAGAGAAATTAAACAAACAATCCCAAGTACCATTGCAAACCAAAAATTAAGATACTTAGAAAAAGATTTAACCAAGGAGGTAAAAGGCTTGAACTAGAAAAACTACAGGATGTTGAAAAAAGAGATAGAGGAAGATATAAACAAGTGGAAGAATATACTGTCTTCATGCATTGGTAGAATTAACATCATTAAAATGTCTATAGTACCCAAAGCAATCTACAGATTTTAATGCAATCCCTATTAAAATACCAGCAGTATATTTCACAGATATAGAACAAATACTCCAAAATTTATATGGAACAAAAATACCCCAAATATCTACAGCAATCTTCAAAAAGAACAACGTTGGAAGAATCACAATACTAGATATTACATTATACTACAAAGCCACCGTAATCAAAACAGCCTGGTACTAGTGCAAGAACAGGCATAAAAATCAATGGAACAGAACAGAGACCCCAGTAATTGACCCAAGCCATTATGCTCAATTAATATTGGCAAAGGAGGCAAGAGCATACAATGGTGTCAAGACAGGCTCTTCAATAAATGGTGTTGGAAAAATTAGACAGATACATGCAAAAAAGTGAAACTGGACCACCAACTTACACCATACAGAAAAATAAACTTAAAATGTATAAAAGACATAAATGTAAGCTGTGAAACCATAAGAATCTTTGAAGAAACCATAAGCAGCAAAATTTCAGACATCTCTCGTAGCAATATGTTTAAGGATACAGCTCCTAGGGCAAAGGAAACAAAGGAGAAAATAAACAAATGGGACTACATCAAAATAAAAAGCTTCTGCACAGCAAAAGAAACCATCAACAAAACAAAAAGGGAGCCCACTGTATGGGAGAACATATTTGGTAATAATACATCTGATATAGTGTTAATATGCAAAATATACAGAAACTCATACAATTTAACAGAAGGAAGACAAACAATCCAATTAAAAAATGGCCAAAGGACCTAAATAGACACTTCTCCAAAGTGGACATACACCTGGCCAAGAGACATATGCCTATATAATTTTATTAACCAATGTCACCCCAATAATTCAATTTAAGGAAAAGTGTTATCCTTTTTTTTTTTTTTAATATATTTTATTGACATTTTACAGAGAGGAAGGGAGAGGGATAGAGAGCTAGAAACATTGATGAGAGAGAAACATCGATCAGCTGCCTCCTGCACACCCCCCACTGGGGATGTGCCCGCAACCAAGGTACATGCCCTTGACCGGAATCGAACCCGGGACCCTTCAGTCCGCAGGCTGACACTCTATCCACTGAGCCAAACCGGTTTCGGCAGTGTTATCCCTTTTAATAAGAGTCCATGCAGAGTATATAAGATTTGGGTAAGCCAGCCAATATAGGCATGTCATTTGGATAGCCTCACTAGGAAGCTACAACTTTACAGTCTCCAGGGATCCAACAAAAGAAAGACAGCCCTATAAAGTTGAGATGACTAGGGAAGGTGCTTTCCGTCAGTCACACCTGGGAACAGAGGTCATTGGCCAGAACGGGCATGGCCACTGCAGGCGCATGGAAATTTGGGATATTTAATCCCCTGAACAAAGGAGTTCACTCTTGTGTGCATTCTTGTGCTCTTGGTCCCTCTTGCTGCCCTTGGGACTCTTGTTACCTGAGATGTGCTCCCTTGGGCCATGTGGGCCCCCACATACAAGGACTAATGGACTGAAACTAGCCTGATACTGTACTGGACCTGGCTACAACTCTGGACACTGGCTTTGCTTCTAGCTTTACTGAAACTCTAGCTACACTTCTTCTATGACTGGACTAAGGGAAATGGGACTTTGGAAACCCAGAAATTTAATTCCATGCAAATATAAATCACTCATTCTCCAGTGCGAGTCTGAGAAAATTCTTTTTCTTTCAGTATCATAAGGACTCCACCTTAGCAGCATCCAGGGAGGAAGAGGACAGTCCACTTTGTCTGATAACAGGATTGTATTATCTCAGGCTTGGGATGAACCAGGCACTTCCTCAAATTAACCAATCAACTTTCCAAGCTTTTACTGGCTTCTCATGGGTCCACCGCCTAACTAACCTATTTCCTAGATCTTCAGGTTTCTCTGTCCAATCTGATCCTTTTCCC
This sequence comes from Plecotus auritus, assembly GCF_963455305.1. NCBI lineage: Eukaryota > Metazoa > Chordata > Mammalia > Chiroptera > Vespertilionidae > Plecotus > Plecotus auritus. The sequence continues at coordinate 112,406,444 of NC_137775.1, read as the reverse complement.
AAGCAGACAGACAGGCCTCTATGGTCACCATCTTGGCTCCTATGGCACATGTGCTTACCTCTCCCCATAGTCTGGGCAAATGGACCAGGGAGACTGAAAAGCCTAAACAGGGGAAGGAGGAGTATTAATCGCCTTGGTGGGGAAATGCTATCAACCACTGAAGTTTGTGAAGCTGTAGCTTCCTTGCTAAGCAAGTTTATGCTCACTTGTTGATTATGCTTAATAATATCTGATTTCCATTGTTCCTCAGGATTTAAGAGTTTTTGTTTAAAAATAAATGTTTCCTGGTGATTTTGATGGGTGGGCATTGAAATCCTGGACTAATTTTATTATTTGTAATGACTTATGTAAACACTTACTAAATTCAGGTATGTAAGATATTTTGTGTTCAATTAAATTAAATTCCTTAAGAGTAGGGCTCTTCCGTATTGAATTTTGACTTTTATGCACAATCAAGTCATAATGACACTTAACAAGTAATGGTGACTCATAAATCCCACTTTGCTGTTATTTTAACAATGCCAAGAGGAAAAAATTCTATAACCTCTTTCAGGAATTTATTCCAATTTCTCTCTCTTATTGATCTTTAACTATGTGTACTAGGTTACTAATACACTACTTAAAGTACCATCATACATTTTTAGCCTACTACTTATCATAGTACATTATAAACTTAGTACGTTTTCTAAATAAACTCTACCTTGAATTATTATTATTTAGGTTCCCTCTACTTTAAACAATATATTTAATTACCATTTGAAAGCAAAGAAAAGCAGAACAAAACATTTGGATCATTTTCCTTAATTTTCTGGTTGTTGTGAAAGTGATAGTGCTATAAAATATTTTCAGTTATATGGCATCCTTTATAAAAATGTAAGTTTGATGTAATTTATTTTTAATGTAATTATGAGTTTAACAGACACTGTAGGGAAGCAGGACTTTGCCACCCCAAAACCTGTCTTTTTGGCACAAGGATTGTTTTATGCTGATTATTTTTAAGAAACTAAAGGTTCAGGAAGAGCTTTTTATCTTTCCTTTAACTGTCTAAAAGAATTTAGATAAAGGGCCCATTCCAAGAAAAGAGCCATCACTAGAAATTACTACAAAGAATATGGGCCAGGTGGTAGTGGGGAAAACTCAGCAGGGCCTGAAGACCTAAGTCTATGTTCCACTGTGTCTGCATGGCCCAACAAACATTTGTTCACCAAACATTTGCTCTCTATCTTCATGTGAATTGCATTCCTTCCCTTTAAAATTCCAGGCTCTTATCCATCCTCCTTAGTTCAGAATCACATATAAGCCTCAGTTGCCTAACTATCTGTGGACAACCTACATACTTATGGAGTCCCTGTACATACAAATTAAATTTAATTCTTAGGCCGGCCATCAACACTATTCTCATTTTATGGGTGGTTAAATTTATTTTGCATAACAACTTGTGTTTGAAATATGAATAAGAAAAAATAGTTTATTTATTTAAATATTTAAACAAATTTTAAAAATATGAACTGCCAAATAATTGTCAATATTCAAATTTACTTCTAAGTTTTTCTCATTTACCTTAATATAAGCCTTAACATGATAAAGTTTTCTAAACTAATGTATATGTTTATGCCTGGGTTTATTATTAATAACTAGAGGCCTGATGCATGAAATTCATGCAAGGGGCTCGGCCCTCACAGCCCCGGCTTCGTCTGGAAGGTTGTTCGACTGTCCGGTCTAATTAGCCTATTACACTTTTATTATTATAGACTAGAGGCCCAGTGCAAGAAATTCGTGCATGGGGGTGGGGGCGGTCCCTCAGCCTGGCCTGCATCCCTCCCAATCCTGGACCCCTCAGGGGATGTCCGACTGCTGGTCGGACATCCTTCTTGCAATCCAGGACCGCTGGCTCCTAACCACTCGCCTGCCTGCCTGCCTGATCACCCCTAACCACTCTGCCTGCCTGCCTGATCACCTTTAACCACTCACCTGCCTGCTTGCCTGATCGCCCCTAACTGCTCACCTGCCTGCTTCATCACCCCTAACCACTCTGCCTACCTGCCTGATTGCCCCTAACTGCTCGCCTGCCTGCCTGATAGCCCCAAACTGCTCACCTGCCTGCCTGATCCGCCCCTAACCGCCTCTGCCTCAGACCCCACCATGGCAGCTTCATCTGGAAGGACGTCCGGAATGACATCCAGAAGGTCATTTGGCTGTCCGGTCTAATTAGCATATTATGCTTTTATTATTATAGATACTGTTATTAAAAATCAGAGTTAGACAAATAGGCTTGAAAGGTGAACAAAGTGAAGCAAAAAAGACAAATTATTCAATAAATGATGCTTTAATAATTCTCTATGGAACAAAAAATTCTATTCGTTTTTCATGTCACAACATATAAAAATCAGGTCAGGTAGAATAAAGATGCAAATAATAATGGCAAACACTTGATGTTATTGTTTACTTGGTAAGTTTTTAAGCATTTTACATATGTCAAGTCACTAATAAAAACCCTGTGAAGTGAAGTGGGTGGGTACTATTAATATCATTTCCCTTTTATAGATTATGAAACTGAGACAAAAGAGGTTAATTAAATAACCTTAAGCTACAGAGTCATTAAGTAGAACTGTGATTTGAAATCAGTGATCTGCCTGCCTCTTGAGTCCCTGTTTTAAACCCCTACATGTACTGCCTCCCATTCATGAAGAAAGTAGGGACAGATTTTTTGAACAAGATTTTTTTAAAAATGCAAACCATAACAGAAAAATAATTGGACTAGATTAAATAAGATCTTTTCATCAAAAGACAAAGATAGTGAAAACAGAAGCTACAAACATGAAAAGGTATTTATCTATACTACAGAAGTATCCTATATAATAAAAGGCTAATAAGCATATTGTCCCCTTGGGCAAGAGTTCGACTTACCAGGAGTTCAACCAACTGGGAGCTTGACCGCTCACAATGATGAGCACTGACCACCAGGGGGTGGCACAGAACGAAGGAAGGCCCTGGCTGGCGGCCAGCAGCTGGGGAAGGGAGGCCCCGGCTGGCAGTCGGCAGCTGCTAAGGACCCTATCCATGCACAAAATTTGTGCACTGGGCCTCTAGTAATTAATAAAAAAGGCAAACAACACAATTCCAAAATATGCAAGTGACAGCCACTTCACAAAAGAGGAACTTGAATGGCTAATAAATGTTTAAATATTCTCAAAGTTACTATTATTTGGGAAAATGTAAATTTTAACTGACTTGAGATTGGCAGAAATTAAATATCTGTAATCCCCAGGAACTGGCCTAAATCTGAAACAAGTACTCTCATATTTGCTGGTAATTGTCCATATAAATTATTACAATTTTAAAAGTATTTTGGCAATAACTAGTAAAGTTCCTCAAACCTTGTGATCTAATAATTTCACTTTGAGATACCTACAACAATGTTGTAAACTTAAAAAAAAAACAACATAAATGATTATATTAAGAGAAATATGGACAAATACATTTAGAATATTTCTAAAATGGAATACCATATAGCAGTTAAAATAAATAAACAAGAATAGATTTCAAAAACTATGAGCAAAAAAACAGGTTGCAAAAAATATATACCTTTATATAATGGTAAAAATATGCAAAATAATACTATAGCTTCTTATGGGAGTCACAACAAGCATGATGGTGGCTACCTCTGGGGGCAAAGAAGAGGAATGTGATCATTCAGGAAGAAACAGAAGTGAGTTTCAAAGATGTTTGTGATACTTTATTTCTTGAGTTGCTTATGTGTTTATTTATTTTACATACTTCTTTATGACAACAAAAGCAAAAAGGAAATCTTCCCTTACATGTTTATATTTGAAAGGGTAGACTTTGAAATTCGATTTGGGCAGAATACCTTCAACATGAGGATGTCAGCTACTGAGCGGTTCCTGTATGATGAACAGTTTTCCCAGGTCAAAGGGCTTTAAACAAACTCATATTCTCCTATAGTCTTATTTTTAAATACGACTAGGATAATACAGGAACCTGTGATAGATGTAGAGAATGAATACTACATCCCACTGTTAAAGCTATAGATATCAGAGAGTTTAAGTGGTTTTAAAAGCCACACCCTTAGTCCATATCTGAAAAGGCTTAGAGGTTTCCAGCCTCAAAAGCATGCTTCCCTGTAAAACTTGGTCCCTTATTTGCCAGTCTCCTTAATTCTCACCATTTGTTTGTGTCACAATCATCTTGGGGCATGTTTCAATCTTCCTACATTGTGAGCTTGAGGGAAAGAACTATGCTTCTGAAGTAGTCAGAGAGAAACAGCCAGTGTGACAATGCTGTCTACAAAGCCAAAAGTGGTTTGGTCTTGTTTATTATCAAACCTCCTTTCCTCATAAAGAATCATGCTGTGTATTCTGTAATGAACTTATGGAGATCAAAGAGGGTTGTCTCATTTGGTAATGTGGGTGTTGATGGTAAGGGCCAAGATGCATGGCATACATACCTCTATGTGGCATCTCTGTACAAACAAGGTTAAGCAGCTGCTGGGTATGTGATCTGTGGAGTCACATTTCTCATGGACTGGAGATAAGGTAGTCCTCGAGGTATAAAAATAGTGGGAGACTATGCCTGCTTGTCAGATGTTAGAGACTGAGAGAGGATATTATTTCAGGGCCAGGTGCTTAGGAGCTCTTGTGCCCCAGCTGCTGATTGAAGGAACCATATTTTAGGAGACTGTGCCAATAGTTGAGAATTTTTTTTTAATTACTTAGGAGTCAGGAGTATATGACAATGTTTCTTGTTAGGGACTTTTATCTGGTTCCTCTGCCTTTTATAACTACTAAAAATAATAGAACACTGTAATATCTCTGGCTGTTAAAAAGACATGGTCTGATGGTGCCAGAAAAACTGACCTTGTTTGAACAAAGGATAGCAAAAGGAAGGGGGTGCCAAGAAGGAGGAGGCATTTCACAAGTCTGATGACTCTAAGCAGTGGTTCTCAACCTTTTTAATGCCGCAACCCTTTAATACAGTTCCTCATGTTGTGGAGACCCCCAACCATAAAATTATTTTCGTTGCTACTTCATAACTGTAATTTTGCTACTGTTAATGAATCGTAATGTAAATATCTGTGTTTTCCGATGGTCTTAGGCGACTCTGCTAGCGGTTCTCAACCTGTGGGTCATGACCCACAAATTGAGAACCACTGCTGTAGAGCCTAAGACAATGGGAAAACACAGATATTTACATTACGATTCATTAACAGTAGCAAAATTACAGTTATGAAGTAGCAACGAAAATAATTTTATGGTTGGGGGTCTCCACAACATGAGGAACTGTATTAAAGGGTTGCGGCATTAAAAAGGTTGAGGACCACTGCTAGAGCCAAACTAAGGGCAGTTTTCAGATCCGAAATTGGTTACCATGTGAGCCCGGGACAGCACATGCAGGGCAGAGGCAGCTGGGGAAAGAGCATAGGACATGACAGAAGACAGAAGCCAGGAGCCAACGCACAGCTTGCGGAGGAGAGTGGAAGGCAGTCTAGAAGTGGATGGTGGGCAGTCATAATAGCAGTTGTTGTCATTATTTTTATTTACACATTATCTTTTATAAGTAACACAAAGAAGTACCTTGAATGTAAATTTTTTTCATGTACGTGAAAAATGCAGGTCCTATCACTTTTAGAATATCGATGCCTGTGTTGTATAGAAATTAGCTATTCTGATTACTGTCCTCATCATTGTCATTAATGTTGTTGTTATACATATAAACTTTCCCTAGTCACGAAAGAAAGGATTTGGTGGACTGTAGAGGAAGAGAGAGGGGTTCTTGGCAGTCCCCCAAAAATCAGGGTCAGGACTGACAAACTAGATTCCGTCTTTTTTTTTGCCACCTGCAGGCAACCCCAGTGTGTATCCAACAGGGGAAAAGCACGTATACTCCACCTCATGGAATAGCTGGGAAGCCCCTCTTCTCATCAGCCCACCTGCCTCCAGCTTCCCAAGGCTGTGCCCCACCTCTCCTCTGGACGGACCTTCCCCTTCGCCCACCATTAAAGCTTCCCCACTCCTTCCCCTGTCTTCAGTTTTGTCTCTGCCAAATGCAAGCGGCAGCCGAGGCCTGCTACCAACTCTTGCAGTTCTTGTTCTCCTGTGGGAGATTTTTGTTTAACTCCGCAGAGGTTATTTTTTGTTGTGTTCCAGGAAACACTCAGAATTAAACATAAAAAAAGAGTTACCATTTATTGTCTGGGTGTCTGATGCAGCCACTCATGATTCTCAAGAACTCCTAAGCTGAGTCCAGTGAACTCTCATTAGAGTTAAGGATATTTCAGGAATCCTTATTGAAGGAATTAATATTTTGATTTTTTTTTTTTGGCAATTGGATTTTATTTATTCTATCTTATAATTTCAGTTCATTTAAATTTTATGTTCTATAAATGGGCTGTTGGACTGTACCATTGACTTATGGAAGGAAGTCAGCATTGTATGTCTCTTCCTACACTGTGATGCACTTGGCTTATTTTTTATACTAACATTGTAGAATAATAAAGATTTGAATAAAATGATGAAGTCACATTACACCTCAAAACAAAAAAATCATGGTATGGGAAAGTGTAGCTTTAGAGTAGTAGTTCTCAAACAGAGTGATATTATCCCCTCTATGCCCACCCCCTCTCCTGGGACATATTGTATTATCTGGAAATATTTTGGGTTGTCACAAATTGGGGAATGGGGAGGCAATACTGGCATCTACTGGATAGAGACCAGAGATATTACTAAACTTTCTATGATGTACAAAGAAGCCCCCCAACAAAAAATAATTATCTGCCTCAAACATCACTAATGGTAATGAGATACACTGCTTATGGAGAGAAACTACAGTATATTTGAAGGCTCCATGTGTCTATATGATTTTCCCACTTACATGTGTACATGTGTACAAACTCTTGCTATGAATCAATGAGATTTTTTTTGAGGGGGGGATTGTTGTTTAAGCTGTTGTTCAGGTATTCCGCCATTCCCATGAAGGTATATTCCAGGACCTCCCCCCAGTGGATGCCTGAAACCATGGATGGTAATGTACCTTAGATAAGCTGTGTTTTTTCCCTAAGCACACATTCTTATGATAAAGTTTCATTTATAAATTAGGCAGATTAAGAAATTAACAATGATTAATAATAAAAGAGCAATTATGATAATAAACTGCAATAAAAGTTATGTGAATATGGTCTCTCTCTGAGAATATCTTTTTTAAAATATATTTTTATTGATTTCAGAAAAGAAGGGAGAGGGAGAGAGAGACAGAGACATCAATGATGAGAGAGAATCATTGATCCACTGCCTCCTGCACGCCCCCTACTGGGAATTGAGCTCTCAACTTGGGCATATGCCCTTGACCAGAATCAAACCTAGGACCCTTCAGTCCACAGGCCAATGCTCTATCTACTGAGCCAAACCAGCTATGGCTCAGAACATCTTATTGTACTGTACTCACCCTTCTTCTTGTGCTGACATGAGATGATAAAATGAAACCCCTATTCTGGAATCTGTGTAACCATCCCTTACTTGTTTCAGTGGATCCCCTGATGAAGTCTTCATGGAGAATTAATGGTTTCTGATGCAATAACTTACAGTCAATCAGAACACATTTTTTGTTTATATCTGCCATCCATAAATTTAATTTCATTTTCATATTAACTAATCCCTTATGCACCGTGGCCATAACTTCAGCAGTTTGAGGTACAACAGCAAAACTAGCACTAATTTCGTTTTCTTTTTTTACAGTTTCATGGATAGAAGATTTGTTCTTACCATAGATTTAGCAACTTTAGAGTATGATTTCTATTATCTTTATTGAGAACTTTTAACTTTTCACTTAAAGGAAGCAGTTTACAGCTTCTCTTTGGCATTCCTAATTGCCAGCATTACTACTCATGTACTGTGGGGCCATTATTAAGTAAAACATGGGTTACTTGAACACAAGCACTGCAATACCATGACAGTTGATCTGATAACGGAGAGGGCTACTATGTGACTAATGGACGGGGGCATATACAGTGTGGAGACACTGACAAAGGAATAGTTCATGTCCCAGACAGGACAGAGGAAACCCATGTAAGATATCATCACCTACTCAGAATGGTGCACAATTTTAAACTTATGAACTGTTTATTTCTGGAATTTTCCATTTAATATTTTGGACCACAGTTGACCATAGGTAACTAAAACCATGACAACTGAAACCATGGATAAGGGTGACTGCTGTACTTGATTTTAGTAGAGATATGAAAGGTTCACAAATGTATAAAAATATAGCCTTGGGTAGTGGAAATCCAGATATTTTTGTTTATTTATTTTTCTTTCCTGAATTTTCCTAATTAGAAATCATGCTGCTTAAGAGTTTTGTATAAATTATTTTCATTTTATATTAACCACTTTTCACAATAGTATAATTCTCTAAATCATGATAATGATGGCTATGTAATATTCCATTAGATGAGACCTCATAATTTATTTAACAGATATTGTATTTTAGGAATTTTGGTTGTTTCCAATCCCCCTGACCAGATATTTGCCCCTCCTGATATTTCTTGAAAACAAAGTCCTAGGTGCTGAATTATGGGTCAAAGATAATGAGAAAATGGAAAAGCCTCTTGTTACTTATTACCAATTTACTTTTTAAAAGATTATACTGACTTTAACTATCATGGCAGTTTTCACTACTATTAGATATTAATATTATTGTAAAACTTTCCTGAACTTGTGAAGGACGTCAAGCGCTATAAGATGATAAGGAAGGTTAGGTATTTGGATATTTCTTTCATCTCAGTTTGCATTTATTGAAGGTTGGCATTATTTCAAAAGAGGGCAGACATCGCCTAGGCTCAGAGGACACCAGCTCAAACTTGTTTGGAGGCAGGTAGGCAATTTACATGTCATGAAGGCCTCGAGTAGTATGAATGTACCTGGCACCTGTGGAGGGAGGAAAGGCAAAGCTGGTAATTAAAATTTACTGAAGCTAAACCACCTTTACTTATTTTTTTCCTCAGTCACAGAGCTTTCAGATAGGAAGACATTTTAGATAACTTAATCCAACCACTTCATGTTACCAGCAAGAAAAATGAAGTCCAGAAAACTTCAGCGATTATCAGAATTCACAGAGTTATAATGGTAGAATTACCATATTTTTTCATGTATAAGATGCCCACACACACACTTTTCCAATCCCAAATTAAGAAATCAATATTTTAAACATAAAACAGAACACATTTTTATTTAGTAATTACCACAGGTAATTTTCACATACCAACACTATGATATTATTCAACATATCACTTTATTCAGCTTCTGTTGCATCACTGCTCTCTTTTTCATCACTATTAGTTCCAGACATATCAATTTCTTCAACTTCTATTGTATCATTGCTGTCTTCTGAGTCACTGTCTATATATGTGAGATCATCCTCATAAACTGGTGGCATTTTCTGATCTAACTTTGTTCATGTTCTCATGGCCAATCCTTCACTCCCCATGAAATTGAAGCACCATTTTGCCCTTCCTATAAAATCAGCAATGTTCATTTCACTTGCAAATATTCTTGCCTGACATTGAATAAGCTTGGTTGACACACTTAGCCACTCTGGCATACCTCCATAATTCAAGTCCTAAGCCTGTGCTCTAAGTTTGCCCATTTTGCTGGTTTTCCCCGTTAGGGCTTCTTCTTTTTTGGCATCTTAAGGAGTTGTTCTTCCTGTTTTCTCCATTGTCTGATCATACACTCAATGGGAGGAGGTCCAAATTGTCTCTCTGCAGCTCTATTTCCATGCTCTTTTGCATAGCTAATTACATTCAGTTTGAATTGCTGACCACTCTTTATCTTTTTATTTTTTTAACATCTTTATGGGCTCAGAACGCTCCGGTCCCTGTTGCATCTGCGCACTCACCACCTCCACCTCCAATTATGGCATCAGCTGACATCAGTAACAATAAGGCTCGTGATTGGAGGAAGCCGGTTTGACAAGGTATGGGCAGCTACGCACCCATGCAGCTCCCTCCTCGGCTGACTTTCGTGTATAAGATGCCCCTTGATTTTTCAGTCTAATGATTTTAGAAAAAAATAGTGTCTTATACATGGGAAAATATGGTAAATTGAATCCCAGGCTGGCTAACTCACAGCTCTAAGCACTTTTTTTTTTTACTGAATAATGTTTGATTTGGCTTTGGCTCAAAATTGTGAAAATATGCTGTCACCCACAAACCCAGAATATAAAAGGATTCAGAGGAGCCCTAAAGGAAATTAAATTGTTTACTTGTAATCTGTAAATTATTTTGAGTAGGCATTTACTTGATTTCCTAAAAAATATACTTACATAAGTTTTCCTTTGGTCTGGTTGAAAAGCCAAGATTAAGAGAGACCGAAGACAATGTGAATGGCCACAATAGTGACAGGTGACCACATAGATGGATTAAAGCCAGTGGACATACAATTTAAAATAAAGGCAATATGTACTTTGAATTCATCACACACATTGATCCATTACACAAAATCAAGTTATATATCACCAATCCTTTGAACAAAATTAACTTTAACCAAGAGACAATTATGTGGGAAAAAATCATATATATTAATGAATTATATACAATTATATTATACTAGAGGCCCGGTGCATGAAATTCATGCACAGAGGGGGAGCCCTCAACCTGGCCTGCACCTTCTGGCAGTCCAGGACCCCTCAGGGGATTTCTGCCTGCCAGCTTAGTCCCGTTCCCCAGGGGAACGGGCCTAAGCCAACAGTTGGAAATCCCTCTCACAGTCCGGGACCCCTTGCTCCTTACCACCCGCCTGCTGGCTGCTCCTTACCACTTTGCTCGCTGCTCCTTAGTTCTGCCATGAAGGCAGAAGAGGCTCCCGCCTTTGCCAGCCATGAGCCCTATCTTTCTGTGTAGTTGTCTGTGGGCCAACTGCTCTCTTCCTTCTCATTTAGGGCAAGCAGCATGTGAGGGCAGAGTGCACTGTCGTGGAATGCAGAGGGCTGCCCAGAGCTGAGGGGAGTGGCCAGACCCATGGGGTGAGAGGTGGACACAGAGGACGCTATCTCACCCAATTGTGAGGCGGGCTGGCCGGCTTTCATCTGCCTGACCCCACCCGGGGAGGGACCGAGCAGGGTGTCCACCTCTCCATTCTCCATCCTTCCATCTGTGACACCTGTCATCCTTGCCAGACCTCGCCAGGCCTCCCCCAAACTGAATGTAAAAGGGCATGGCGGGGTTGGGGGCGGGGAGCTCTACTCCAGTGCCTCCTGATTCCCAGCGACAGGACCTGGCCTCAGGACAGTGGCCACAGCTGCAGAACATAGATCCATTTCAAGAAAAGTTGGGAATGCAGACTTTTATATGAGCCCCTATTCCAAAAGGTGGCAGTTTATTCACATTGTGGCAAAGACACCTTCAAGAGTAACATAAGTGGGTAAAGTTAGGGCCAAACCGGGCCATTTCCTCATCCAATCTCTCTGAGGCGCGTGGACAGAACCAAGTCTCAGCTCTTCACAGGACACTCAGCTCTAAAGGACAGTAGTCTGTCTCCATTCTTATTCTTTGGGATTTTTTCATCGTCAGAAAAAAGGATACGTACATTGGGGCAATCCTCTCGAGATACAATATTCCAGATGCACCCATGTGATGATGACAGCACCCCTCAGAGGGAGGGAGCCAACAGATGGGGAGCAGGGAATTCTGAAAACCAAAGCAAAGGTCCAGAACACAGAAGAAGTCCTTGGTGTTCTGCTGAGAAACTTGGACTCCTTCCTCTGTGGTCACACAACTGTCACATGCCAGGCAGTCACTCAGAAATATCTTCGCATCAGCCAACTTATGGAATTCTCCCTTCTCTTCGTTCTCCTGAGCCAGACTCCAGACGTTGACTGCAGCATTCTCTTGGTCATTGTTTTTTTTGTTTGTTTGTTTTTGTTTTTTCCAAAATGTTACAAAGTTTATATGAATATAACATACAAAGATGCAGCCTCCTTTGTAGGAACAGGGAAGGAAGGGTTGGTTAAGTAAGGCACACGGAGCTGCAGCAAGCACCAGCTGTGGGGAGGACCAAGGGGAGAGGAGGTTGGTACTGGGGCCGAGGCCCTAGAGCCATTGCTGAGGAAGTAGGGATCCCCTCTGAGTGCCACGTTCTGAGGTTGAACTAATTGGTCAAGCTGAGGCAGAGGTGGGTGGCCATATCAGCCTTATTTGGTGCTGTTTATCCTTTCCCACCCCAACTCTGTTGTAAAACCCCAGAGCCCTGGATTCCAAAGGCCCCATCCAGAGCAGAGGCCCTGGAAGGGGGTGAGAGGAAGTGAGTAGGGCAAGTTGGAAAGTGATATGCCTGTGTGCTGAGGAATGGCCAGAGACAGAGGTGAGAGGTAGCAGGGGAAGGGCTCTCATACATACCCTTCTGTGCGAGCCACAGGTGAAGGAGGCCAGGGAAGTAGGGATGGGGAACCATGGCCCCAGCCTCTTAGGCATCCCTGTCTGTCCTCTGCAGTGTACGTGGAGGAAAGGGGCTGCCTCTGAGGAGGGGCCTGGCCAGGCCAGGTGACCATCTTGAGTTCTGGCTGAGGTGATGGGTCCTCACCCTGAGATGACTTCTAACTGGTGATGGACCCAGGCATGTCTCCTGCTGCCGCCACTGCCACCGCCGCCGCCGCCGCCACCGCCACCAGGACCCAGGCCTGACTTCTGCCGCTACTGCTGCCACCACCAAGACCCAGGCCTGATTCCCGCCACCACCGCCACAACCAGGACCCATGTGTTCAGTCGTCTGTGCAGTCGAGACGGCCCTTGGCTATTATTAGTATAGGCTAGAGGCCCAGTGCATGAAAATTCATGCACTGGAGTGGAGGGAGTCCCTCAGCCTGGCCTGCCCTCTCTTATAGCTCAGGAGCCCTCGGGGATGGGAGACGACCCGACTATCAGGGGAAGGTGACACCCCATCATACCTCTGCTGCTGCCACTGCTGGCAGCACAAGCCTTGGCCAGCCCTGGTTACCTGAACCTCAGGCAGCCCTGGGCAGCTGGGCAGCCACCATCCAAGGCTTGCCTGTGCTTCAGGCTGGCCCTGATCAGCTGGGGGCTGAGGGGACTGGGTGCCACCATTTTTGAGGGTGTGGCAGTAAATTAGCATATTCCCTCCTTATTGGCTGTGGTGCCACCATCTGTGAGGGCAGGGCAGCCAATTAGCATATTCCCTCCTTATTGGCTGTGGGTGCCACCATCTTTGCAACGGCGTGAGGGTCAATTAGCATATTCCCTGATTATTAGATGTTATAATTTATATATTAATTATATATGATTACATTTATATATTATCTATAAAATCAATATACATACACAAACGTGTATGTTTGTGTATATATCTATCTATATAATAGAGGAATATACAAATTAGCTGGGACGCCGTAACGTCACAACCGAACAGCAGGGACCTGAGGCTGCATGGCACCTGGCTAAGGTGAGGGACCTCAAGCCACACCCCCCACCCTGTGGGCTTGACAGGGGACCTCAGGCAGAGCACCCCATCCTGCGGGGCTTGATGGGGACCTCAAGCCGTGCCCCTTGCCCAGTGGGGTTTAATGGGGGACCTCAGGCCGTGCCCCCGGCCCCAGTGCCAGACCAGGGGACCTCAGGCTGTGCCCCCCGCCCCAGCGCCGAGCCTGGGGACCTGAGGCTGCACTCCCTTGCCCAGAGGGGCTTGACAGTGGTGAGGCTGGCCAGGTCTGGGTTTCACCCAATGGGGGTGGGGCCGGCCGGGTCTGGGTATCCTGCGTTTTCAAAGCACATGCAGGTGGTGGGCAGCAACTTGACTCTAGGTCCCACGGTGCACCCCAGACTCTGACAGGAGGGAGATTTTCATATACATTTTTCTAATTTTCTTTCATCTCTGACACTTCTATTATAGAGAAAGGGCAAATAGCAATATTAAAATATTTCCTCTAATTAATTCCCTTTTAATGTGCATAAATTTCATGCACCGGGCCACTAGTGTGTGCGTGTGTATGCCATATATATATGTTTCCTTCTCTTCTTGGAGACAAGAATAATATAAAAAGTAAATACCTGGATAGCAAATAAAGAACTGAATAGCGAAATAAAGAACTTTTGGCAAAGTCTCAGCAGCTATTGAACTCAAGGGCATTGCAGAGATCTCCAAATGTACAGGTCAAAGGAACTAATAAGGGAAATGTTAAATTGCTTTACTCTCACATGCCCTAAATTGCTATTCACCACATCCCACAAGAGAAAATGGCTATTAATAAGATTTTTCAAAATAACTTAAGTATATATTGGACTGTGTTTGTCAAGTTAAAACTATTTTGGGGTGTATTAGACACAGAAAATGCTTTAACATTTTTAGCAAAAACTTAATGATCATACAACACTTCCAATTCTCTTAGATTCTAAAGATTATACCTAAATGGAAAAGATTAATAATTCAGCAAATAGCTCAGTTTTAATTTTTACTTTAGCACTTAGCCTTTTAGTATTTAATAATAAAATTATTGTATGGTAAATAAATACTCATTAACATTAAAAAAATTCTTATCTTATTATCTTTAGGTATATCAAGTTTATTTAGCCAAGCATATAGCTGCAAATTTAATTAAGCCAATTGATGAATATCTATACTAAACATTAAATGTTAGAGTTGCTAAAATCTTGGTAAATGGAAAATAGTCCTCCAGGTAGTATAGATAATTTATGTGGACATGGCTGAGAGATGAGTCTCAATTTGCTGTTGCCATAAGCTGGAACAGATGTGTTCTGCCATTGATGATAATAAAGAACAGACAGTTTGGGAATAACAGTGCCTCAAGAGAGTCAATTTGGGTGCATAGATATTTAGTATCGCTGGCAGGAAGATAAACATTAATGGGGTATAAATTGTGGAAATTACATATGGTGAGAGAAAGGGGCTAGAAAAAGTTTTGCTAATCACCGAAATCATAAAGGTTTTCTAAAATAATTATAGATAAATGTAAGAACTATAGGACTGGGTAGAATAGGGTAAATGATGAAATTGGAAAATGTGAAAGACAATGAATTTTTAAATAATCATGAATTGACAGTTGAATATACTGTTCATGAATTTTGGGGGGGAAATCAAAGAAGTTGATCAGTAATATCAATCCCTACAGAAAGTATATTCATTAAATTATGTGAGTATTTTTTATGGGGATTCAAATTAACAATGAAATAATTATTAAGGAGAAGTAAAAGGCAAACTGAAAAAAGCAAACTAACAACTGAATCTCTAAAAAACATTAAAGAAAGACCAGGGGTGGCAAGAATAGTTAGTCATTTATCATGTCAGCTTAATTCTAATAGTTATACAGGTGAGTTAGAATGTTAAGGTCACCATTTGATATAGAAGAAATTGGAAACCACCAGTGAAAGCAAATGTTCAAGAGGTCAGTGCACATTGGATTTAAAGGTCTTTAACCAGTGTGTGCAGATCACACATAGAAGGTGTTGCAATATCACCCCTCGTGAGATCACATTAATAAAAGTAGTCAACCTCAGGCCGAGAAGCAAAACTTCACAGTGATATTTCAGAAACTATAATGTCAGTTCATCTGTAGAATATTCGCTGTGTTATTAGCTACATTTTTTCAGTTATTTCTGCTGCTTATTTGTGGTAAAGGTTTTTAGGAGGATGTGGGCTCTTTCTGGCTCAGCTCATTTCTTACATGCTATTGAATCAGACCTCACAGGTTTCCAAAGTGGTGTTATTTCAGAAATGGGTCCATCTTCTGGATAGGTTCTCTGGCAGGGAAGGCCTATTTCTATTAAACAATTGTTTCAGACTAGAAACCCAACAAAATGTGAATATATATATAAAAGGCTAAGTGACCATCCGACTGGCCGGTAGGTATGATGCGCACTGACCACCAAGGGGCAGACACTCAACGCAGGAGCTGCCAAGCTACAGTGACTTGGCAGGGCAGTTCTCGGGTGATGCACCCCAGAACCAGAGAGGAGGGAGCCTGATTCCTCACAGGGCCGCACGATTCCACCAAGCCATGAGACCCCACCTGCCAGAGGGATCCTACTCACTCCAAAGATGCCCTTTGAGCCATGGCACTGCCCCAGGTGCAACCGGCCAGGGAGGGACCACAGGAGGTTTGCTCCAGGGCATGTCTGGCCCATCTCGCCCAGTCCACCCTGCCGGCCACCTTCTAATTAATTTCCTTTCAATGTGCACAAATCTGTGCACTGGGTCACTATATATACATATATATAATATCAGTATTTTACAGAGTCTCAATGGCTTTAATGAGTTTAAATATCAAATTATTTAATATCTTATGGATTTTTAAATTTTCTCATCACAACAGGACTTTCAATTCTTTTCAATAAATGTTAGAAGATTATTTAGGGCCAATCATCAGAATAGGAACTTCAGGGATATAAATAAGAATGAGAGAAAATTCCTTCCCTCATAATGCCCACCATCTCCTGGGGTGAGGAGATGATAGAATGCAGAAATACTTACATGCAAAGTAAAATCATGATGTTTGACTTTTTGTACTGTTTTATTATTTTCTATTATTTTGAGGGGTCTTCATTAAATGCTTTGATCAAAATTACAAAATAAAACACTTATGCAAACCTAAGTATATCTGTGACTAAGAGATACCATGGAAAAATTCAAAATAGTAGACAATTGAAAAACTATTCATATTTGCTCCAGAATTGTCTTTGTTCTTCTCTATAAATAGTTCTCTCAAACTTGCCCCAGGAAAACATGAAATTCCAATTTAGATTTTAAAGCCACATCATAATCTTGATGGTAGAAATCATGTTCTTTCACAGATTTGCAAGGAAAGCATTCCAGAGACCCATGTATGTATGAGAAACTGTGGAGTGGTAAGATTTATTTGGGTAGAAATGGAAGACCTCCCCCAGGATCCCAATATCCCATCTTCATCTTCCTGCCGTGGAAAAAGTCCAATCTTGTCTTCACCAGGCCCAGAAATAGGGCCAGGGTCCAGACATTTTTGTACCACTGGTTCAGTCCATGTCTCTGTCCCAATTCAGTTAACATTGTCTCTTCCCAGCTGGCACTGTGCCAGGCCCCCTGCGATCTGCTGTAGGACCCAGGTGGCTGCTAGGACCACAAGGCTATGTAAAGAGAATGTGTGAACATACCGGGTGAGTGCTTGCTACCGAGTGAGAGAGAGGGCATTTTTAAGCTTAGGTTATTTTATTGTGTATTATTTTATTTATGCAAACCAAAATTAACCCATGTTAATTAAAATCTTCTTAGGGTATTTAAGCAATGAGCAAAAAAAAAAAACACTTAGAAAGTTCTTACTTTTTATTATTAGACAAAGTGACATATACTTACTTAACAAAGAAAAAAATAATGAAAAGAACCCCAAATAATAACAAGCTTACTACTAAAGAAAAACTATTTTAGGTTTTATTTATTGCTTAAGTAGTCTCATAAGTATGGATGCATTCTGTAATGATTGACTTAATAATTTTGAACTGGAAGACAAGTTGAAGATTTCTTTGAGGGAGGTATCTGCAAGTGATAGAAATCCCAGTAAAATAAAGATTCACAGTTCTCAATAAAATAAAGAAATAAGAAAAATGAAGGGAAACTAAAATGACATATTTTAATATTTTATAAGGTAGATTCTAAATGTTCTATTCTATTAGAAATGTGGTCAAAATAAAAAGAATAATATTCAATAGAGAAAAATACCAAAACAAACAAACAAAAGAAAACAAACAGAACATGTTGTAAAAGAAAAGATAAAAATTACATGGCAATACACAAAGGTCTAGACAACACTTGTCAATAGTATTCAGCCTCTAGTCAATAATTGAACCAGCTCAGATAAAAAGGGAAAAATAAAAGAAGGAGCAAAGTTATTAAGTGAAACTTTCTGTTTATTACTTCCAAGTTGATTGGGGGTTCATTCATTTATGCACTGTGCCAAACAATGGGATTAATACAGTAGGCAAGACCACAGGGCACCTCTATTCTTGGAGCTTATAGTCTACAGAGAGAAAGAGTCACTATATGAGTAATCGAATGAATACTTAGGATTGCTAGAAAGGTAACAACACAAGGTGTTAGGATGGAGAATAAAAGCTTACTTTAAACAAACAGGATAGTAAGGAAAGACCTTTCTGAGGAAATGGTATTTAAACTAATATCTGAATGACAAAAAAGGAGTTAGAAATTCAAAAAGGGAGCACTCCAGGTAGAGAAAAGAACAAGAATAAAGCCCTGTGACCGAAACTAGATTGGTCCCCAGAAGTAAAAACGGTTGCTGTAGCAGAGGATGTATTTAAGCAGAGGAAAAGGGAAAGTAGATTTTTATGTAAGAAGTAATTTTCAGGGAAAGACATAGGAACCTATATATTGACAAGTAATTATTAATATAGATAAAACAAATCTTAAAAGTTGCCTGATCTCACTCCCTCCTACTTAATTCAGATATAGATTCTCCTTTATGTATAGAAGAATCATTTCCTTTGTTAAGGAAAGGATTAGACAAAGGAATTCTCTCAAGAGGGTATATCCAGTTTTCTGTGTGTTCCACCATATCGAGCATTTCTAAAATTTATATTTTGAGGAAGATACTGAAAGACCAAAGGCTATTTTACACAGCTTCTTTAGATTGCATACATTTTCAAAATTGTTATTTGTTCTCAAGTTTGCAGAAATGACTCATCATTTGGGTGGCCGGATCATATTACATTCAAGGAAGTATCCCAGGGTCCAGGGATCATATTTTTAATTTTTATTAACATTTCTACTTGACCGTAGTTAAAGTTGTCTTATTTTTCTTAGATACTATGCCTGGGTGACTTTATTGATTTCCAGGATGTCCTACTTCAAGCTGATTTCAAAAACATAGTAATCTGTGGCATTTTCAGAAAACAGGTGAATCTGCAGAATTGGGCCACAACAGAGCAAAATAAACGACTTATCAAAAACAAAAATAAAATGAGAGATAGAGAGAGAAGGTAAAAGAGGGGAGGCCCCATTAACCAATATAGATCAGTGTTTCTCCACGTCATTCCCTCTGCCCCAACAATCTCTTCTGCAGTAAGAACAGGGACTTTAATTTCTCTATGGAGATTGAAATATTGGTACCCTGGTGTTTTACTACAGAGTTGTCTTTGGTGTTGGTGGTGTAGAACTGCCATATGAACCCATCCCCTTAAAACCAGAACTTTTCAATACATCAGAGAAGAAACCTTTTTAGAGAGACTTAGGCAGCCCTGTGTTCTATAGATTTCTATTCTTTGACAGAGGTTTCCGTGTGTTCTTAATAAGAGTAAGTGTCTGCCCTAACCGGTTTGGCTCAGTGAATAGAGCGTCAGCCTGCGGACTGAAGGGTCCCAGGTTCGATTCCAGTCAAGGGCATGTATCTTGGTTGTGGGCACATCCCCAGTAGGGGGTGTTCAGGAGGCAGCTCACTGATGTTTCTCTCTCATCAATGTTTCTAATTCTCTATCCTTCTCCCTTCCTCTCTGTAAAAAATCAATAAAATATATTTTTTTAAAAAAGAGTAAATGTCACCAAAAGTTCTCAGCACTATGTTTCAAAGGAAAGCCTTCAGAATCCCAGAGAAGTTTTATGAGATGGTTATGAATAGTTTGGACATGCAAATGTGTCTTGACACTATTAGGGAATGTGCCTGTGCTCCCTCCCCAGCAGTGGGACACAGAGCATGCAGCCATTGCTGCTGACTTTACAGGTTTCAAAATTAAGTGGGACATGTGGACATTTAGGCATTGACTCCAGCTAAAATGGTTAATGACTAGTATCATTTAAATTGGGTCGCAGGCTAAAAGCCTCGTAATCTCTCTCAGTGTGCAGATTTTAATTAAATCATTGTAAAGTCCTTGTTGTAATTATTTACCAGCAAATGTGTTCCTGAGTATTGCCTCTTTCACCTTCACCTGTTCGGTCAGCTCAGATGAACAATGAAACATTCATTTGGCAAAGCTGAGGGGGAAATTAAGTTATTATTTACCACAAAATAATGCTTAAATAATTGTGTCAGCAAGGCAAGATTCTAGGCTCTTCATCTGTAATTTTGTACTTTTAGGAGAGGAACCCCAGTGTCCTCATCTGGCATATGATAAAGTTAGAATTGCTATGTACTCCATTTCCTCTCTAACATTCTCACATTAAAATCTCTAAGGTTTTAAAAATATGACCAGAAGGCATGTTAGGATTTTTTGGTATATTGAACTTAACATTATCACATTCTAACAATTATATGCCTTGAGGGATGGCATTAAAAATGTTATTTCCTGCCCTGGATGGGTGACTCAATTGTTTGGGGCAGCATTCCATACACCAAAAAGGTTGTGGGTTTGATTCCCTATCAGGGCGTGTACAGGAGGCAAACAATCGATATTTCTCTCTCATATTGATGTTTCTTCCTTCCTCTCTCTAAAAATCAGTAGAAACATATCCCTGAGTGAAGATTTTTAGAAATGTTATTTCCTATTTTGGGACTGTAGAATCTATAGCCTGAGTGTGTCTCAAATAGTGAAATTTAGAATGGATGCAAAAACCCAAAATGACTAACCAACATCTTTATTTATATTGACATAGTTGTAATAATTCAGAACAGTGAGTAATGAGACTCATCAAACAATGAAGCTGATTAATGAGTCAAAAAATGGGGCCACAGAGGAAAACAGAGACAGATTTAGATCATGTAATAGAAAGCAAGATCTTTATAGTAGACTTCCCCCTAAGAAACTTACCTAAACGAATAAGCACCACCCTTCTCCATTTTTTTCTGGGGGTTCAGAAAAAAGGAAGAGGTTTTGACAGTAATATGTGAGATTTAATTTTAATACAAGGAAATATATTGTATGAGCAGGGTTTGTAAAGCACTATTATGTAACACTTGTCTTCCCATTCTGCACCCCTTCCCATTCTGCACCCCTTCCCATTCTGCACCCCTTCCCATTCTGATTGCATCATCCTGTTATGAAAGGTATTAAACGAAATGTAGCTTTCAGATACCACCATCTCAAGAGACTTCACATTTAATGGGGAAACCTTGAAAATAAAAATATCACCCTAACTGGTTTGGCTCAGTGGATAGAGTGTCAGCCTGCGGACTGAAGGGTCCTAGGTTCAATTCTGGTCAAAGGCATGTACCTTGGTTGTGGGCACATCCCCAGTTAGGGGATGTGCAGGAGGCAGCTGATGGATGTTTCTCTGTCATCGATGTCTCTAACTCTCTATCCCTCTCTCCCTTCCTCTCTGTAAAAAATCAATAAAATATATTTTTAAAAAATAAATAAATATACCTCAGGAGGCAAATAAATATTTGGGCAGAATGATTGAAAAAAAAACAACTAAGTTATTATATTTGTCCAAGGAAGTTCTTTAATTTGAATCAGAAAGATTGTCACCTTATCTGACTTTAGATATTTAAGATAAGTCTGACTTGGAGGGTTATGGGCAATAAGGAAGATACAGAGAAGTTATGGGATTTTATTTCTATGCATATTTTAGATGTGTGTCTGCATAAGGCTGAACACAGGAAAGATGTAACTCTTTCAATTTCTCCAAAAAATGTCTTGTACTTCTGTAGAGTCTTGTTTATTCTTATTAGAATTATTCCTAGGTTTCCTTATTTTTTTAAACTATATTATGATATCTAAACAATTTTATTTTCTATTGCTTATAACTAGTAAATATGAAACAATAAAGATTTATATATAGATCTTATATATAAAATTAATTCTCATAAGTCACTGTGACACAGAATTTGTGGATACTGTGATAGGTATTCCTGTGAACCACTCATCACATTTTTGTCAACAGATCAATGCATAGCCTTGTTTTTTTGTTTCTTTCTGTTTAGAGACATCTAATTAGTATAAAGTGTTGATTAATTAACATTGAATTCATAGCCAACAGCATTATAATTCATGCCTGAATGAAACTCATCTACTTAGGTATTTTCTCTATAAGGCATATCATAGCCTTCTTGAATATAGGAGCACAAAACAACACCTTAGCTCAAGTCTGGGGAGCCATTTTAAATGGATAAATCAGCACTGGAAAACACAAAATGTGGCAGTGATAAGGACACTCAATTATAATATAAGAGCTGAAACAAAGAGCAGAATATCGCCTTGCTTGACCTTAGCTGGGAACGCATGTTGGGCAACTCAACTATTTTACCCCTTTGTGCATGTTTACAAATGACCATAGAGGTGCTATGAGTGTTGATTTTGGTGTCACAAATAAATATTAACAAGTAAAAGAATTCAAAGATAATGAATATAAACTGCAATGACTTTTTTTTCTATTCTTTTAATTCTAATAGTATTTAAAACTTTTTTGAATATACAATAGTGAATACAATTGTGAATGATGATTTTGGGGGAGCCTTTCTAGTCTTTATATTTTATTTCTTTATCTTGCCTTTCTCTACTAGATAGGAACTCTGGGACAATGTTAAATATAGGGAAAATTTTTTATATTTTATGGTTAGTATGATGTTTGCTGTAGGATTTATTATAGATCCCTTTATCAAATTCGGAAAGTTCTTTTTCTTTCTTACTTAGAATTTTTTTATGAATGAATGTTAAACATTATCAAATGTCTTTTCTGCAACTGTTGATATGATAACATATATGCAACTATAGATATGTATATATATGTATGTGTGTATGTGTGTATATATACATAAATATACAATTGTGGATACATCTCCTAGGGCAAAGGAAACTAAGGGAAAAATAAACAAATGGAACTACATCAAAATAAAAATCTTCAGTGCAGCATAAGAAACCAGCATCAAAATAAAAAGGGCATCCACAGTATGGAAGAACATAATTGCCAATAATACATTTGATAAGGGGTTGATTTCCAAAATATATAAAGTACTCATACAACTCAACAAAAGAAAGACAATCCAATTTAAAAATGGGCATAAGACCTGAATAGGCACTTCTCCAAAGAGGACATACACATAGCCAAGAGACATAGGGAAAAATGCTCAACATCATTAATCTTCAGAGAGATACAAATTAAAATGACAATGTCATGCCACACCTACCAGAATGGCTACCATCAATAAATAAACAAACAACAAGTGCTGGTGAGGATGTGGAGAAAAGGGAACCCTAGTACACTGTTGGTGGGACTGCAGACTGGTACAACCATTATGGAAAACAGCATGGAATTTTCTCAAAAAATTAAAAATAGAACTGCCATTTAATCCAGTGATCCCTTGTCTAGTAATCCTAAGAAGCCTAGAACACCAATCAGTAAGAATGTATGCACCCCTATGTTCATAGCAGCATTATTTACAAAAGCTAAGATCTGGAAACAGCCCAAGTACCTATCAGTAGATAAATGGATAAAAAAGCTGTGGTACAATTACACAAGGGAATGCTATGCAGCTGTAAAAAGAAGGATTTATTATCCTTTAAGACAACATGGAGGGTCTTGGAGATTATTATGCTAAGTGAAAGAAGCCAATCAGAGAAAGACAAATATCACATGATCTCACTTATATGTGGAATCTAATGAACAAAATAAACTGGCAAACAAAATAGATACAGAGGCATGGAAGCATGCAACAGACTGACAAAATTCAGAGGGAAGCGGGCAGGAGCATAACCCATGGACACAGACAATAGTGCATTGAAGGCCAGGGGTTGGGTAGAAGCGGGGAGGAGGGTGTCAGTGGGGGAAAAAAGAGGGACATCTGTAATACTTTCAATAACAAAGATAATAATAGTAAAAAAAATTTTCAATTGCCTAGCTTTTATAATTATCCAAAATAAGATGGTTAATTATAACTAGTCTGCCATACAAAAATTCTGTAATAGCAATTTAAATTTCCTCACCTGTGATAATTTGTCTCATATTCAGCAAGGGTTTGAAAGTTTTTGGAATTCTATACTGTAATCTTGGTTTTCACCTGTTTGTTATCATTCCCACTTAGTTCAATTTTGAAATGTTACCCTGCTTATTAATTGAAGATACTATTTAATAATTTTGCAGTATTAATATATTTTTATGAGATGAGGTATGGTAGACTGAAGACTATATTTTTTTCCAAAGAAAATATTTATCAAAATTTAGTTAATGTTCTGTTTAGTCTCCCGGTATATCTGGTCATTTTTTATTATACCTAGTTTGAGAATCTTCTCTAAGGCTTGAGCCTGACAGCCTCAGTCTTGGGGGAAAAAATTTATTGGGTTTTTTTTCTTTGTTCTTAAGGTCATAGAGATCCCAAGTGCTTTTGAGTCCTAATGATGTAGTTATGATACCTGCAGTGAATTTAGGTTAACTAATGCTAAATTATATTGTCGTCCATTTCCCTCTTTATATGTGGCAACTATTTCTCTATAATTGTAACTTAATTTTGCATGGCATTATCTAGAACATAAGCTGTACAGCACAAATACATAATTAGGGTTAATGGCCATAGTACAGGTAATACCACTTTAATAAAAAAGGTATTTTGCTTTAAAAAATGAGACACTTCTTTTACTGTTGTTTTTAATTTATTTAAGTTATATTTTAAGCAAAAATAATTACATACAATGGAGTTATATTTCAGAATAGTGAGCACTTCAAACTATTTTTTATTCCTTCTGAATTTGCAAAATTAAATAATTTCGAGGGAGAAAAATGGCGGCGGAATAGACAGACGTGTTCCGAGCCTTGTCCCGGAGCAGAAAGAAAGAACAGCTGAGGGTCGCACTAGGAGTGTTTGTTGGCAAGTTGGGGGACAGCTGAACTCCAGAAGAAGGTGGGAGACTGCTAGACTGGGTTCCCCTGACCTGGCAGCTCCCACTGCTGCTGGGTCCCCTCCCGGAGCTGCGGGCTTGGACGCGGAGTCGCCGCCATCTGGAACCGGAAAGTGGAGCTTATCGGAAGCCTGAGAATCCACAACTGCGGCACCCACGAAACAGCTGCGAGCCCCAGAACAACGCTCCCCAATTGGCGCAAACACACGGGTTTAGAGGAGCTCTACACTCCACCATGGAAAGGTCAGATTTCGCCTAGGATAAGGTGAGGTCTCTGGTCCGGGCGGGAGAGAGGAACGCGCGTTTTGCGGGAGCTGGAGGACCAGGGAAGTCTGTGCCTAGAAAAATCGGTGGCTGCTGGGGCTGGCGTGATGTGAATGTGGAAGGGGGTCCTCAGAGCTGCTAACAGAAGGGCTCTCTAAAAAGCAACCCATTTTGATCTGACGTGCAGACCCTAAGAATTTCAGGGGTGTGCTAGACTTACGCGCAGCCACGGAGTGCGCACACTTGGGCTTTTTCCTCTTGAAATCCTTGCTTCTGATTACTAAGCCCAATTCATAGGTTCACCCAGTTGGGGACACCCTGGGAGACTGCAGGGGAAAGTTGTTTTTCTGGAACCTGGGGATCGGAGCGGGGAGTGACCATCAGAGAGCCAGCTCTCAGGCAGCCCACTCCCACAAACCGGTAGTGAGTGCCACAGGGAAAGAAGGCTCTAACACTCCCTAGAGAGGCCATAGATAAACCCGGAAGTCAATCCAGAAACACTGCCACCCAGGGGCTGAATCACAAATTGACTCTTGTGTAATCAAAAATAAAGGAATACGAATTAAGACACACGGCCTACTTAAAATCAGGACTGGCTTACATCACTGAAGAGCAGTGGAATGCAGGGAACTGCAATACTGTCCGGACTGAGAAACAGGCGTGCCAAACAGAACAACAGAGGAAGTGAATGACCTTCACTACTCCACATTTTATTTTTATTTTTTATTTTTTTATTTTCATTTTTTGCATCTTTTACTCAAGAAACTAATTTTTTTCCTCACTTGATTTTACCTTTTTAATTATTACATTTTTATTTTCAATCCGTATTATTACTACTGCTATTTTATCTTTTTTTTTTTTTTTAAGTGTCATTTTATTTTCTCTTCATTTTGTTTTGGGATTAATGTTCTACATTCTATTTTTATCTTTCCTTTAGCATCATTTACTCTATCTCAAATCTACCTTTATGCCATCACTCTCTTCCTCACTTTTCCCTTTTCAGTGTCCTGTTTATCTTACCCCTTTCCTGCTTTAGATTTTCCCTATTTTTTCTGTTTACCCCCTTTTAAAATTTCACCCTACTTATATATCTAATCTCCAATCCCCTGCTCCAAGTCCATACACACCTCTCTCTTCGCTGTCTTAACTATCCAAAAAATTGTTCTTCTCTCTGTCCTTTTGTTGTTGTTCCTTTGAATGTAGATTATATCAAATTTTTATGCTTTTTTGTGAGATTGTTTTGCTTATTCTTCTTTTGTTTATTTTTTTGTTTGTTTAGTGCTTCTGTTTTCCCTTGCCTCACTCAATATTAGTTGGTGTTGTAGTTTGTATTAATCCCCAGGTACTTGTTGCTGGCATTTGCTGGGATAAGTGATTGTTCTATTGGAGTTTTATCCCCAATATATATAGTCTGTTTCCCTTTCTCTCTTAGTCTCTTTCTTGTCTCTCTTACTTTTTTTTCTTCTTTTTTTCCCTTTTCCCAATTTCATTTTGACACCCCCTTTTTTTTTCTTCTTCTTCTTTCTTTCTTTTTCCTCTTCTTCTTTCTCTACTATCCCCTGATTTGCCTTTCTCTGGTGGTCACCTTTATTGGAGGTTGTTAATATCGTGAATACATTTCTGTTCAGTGCCTTGTGTGTTGTACCTGGTAGTGCTGTATTTTGTGCCTTTAAATCGACGCAGGAGAGAGAGAACTACATAACCAGACACCCAGAGAAGAGAGACCATGGGGAGACAAAGACACAGCCTGCATATGAAAGAAAAGCAAGCATCACCAGAAAAGGAAGTAAACGAAATGGAAGCAAGCAACCTTCCAGAAAAAGAATTCAGAGAAATGGTCATAAGGTGGCTGAAAAGAATGGAAGACAAATTCGACAATATGAGCAAGAACCAAGAGGAAATGAAGAAGAACCAAGAAGAAATGAAAAATGACATCGCTGCTGTAAAGAACTCAATAGAAAGCATCAAGAGTAGACTAGAAGAAGCAGAGGACCGCATCAGTGAGCTAGAAGACAAGATGGGAAAAAATACCCAAGTAGAGCAACTTCTAGAAAAAAAAATTAAAAGGCAGGAGGAGAGCCTAAGGGAACTTTGGGACAACACGAAACAAAACAACATCCGCATAATAGGGGTTCCAGAAGGAAAGGAAGCTGAGCAAGGAATAGAAAACCTATTTGAAGAAATAATGACAGAAAATTTCCCTGATATAGAGAAGAAAAAACCCACACAAATCCAAGAAGCTCACAGAGTCCCAAGCAAAATGAACCCCAAAAGACCGACGTCAAGGCACATTATAATTAAATTGGCAAACACCAACGACAAAGTAAGAATCTTAAAAGCGGCCAGAGAGAGACAGAAAGTTACATACAAAGGAACCCCCATCAGACTAGCAACTGATTTCTCAACAGAAACTCATCAGGCCAGAAGGGAATGGAATGAAATATACAAAGTCATGCAAAGGAAGGGTCTGAATCCAGGAATACTGTACCCAGCAAGGCTATCAATCAAAATTGAAGGTGAAATCAGGAGCTTCACAGACAAAAAAGGACTAAGGGAATTTATTACCACCAAACCAGCAATGCAAGAAATGCTAAAGGGTCTGCTGTAAAAAAAAAAAAAAAAAAAAGAAATAGGAAGCGAAGAAGGAACACAGGGGTAAAGAATAAAAATGGCGACAAATAAGTACCTATCAATAATAACTTTAAATGTAAACGGATTAAATGACCCAATCAAAAGACATAGGGTAATGGATTGGATAAGAAAACATGACCCATATATCTGCTGTCTACAAGAAACCCACCTCAGAAAAAAAGACGCACACAGACTGAGGGTGAAGGGATGGAAAAAGGTTTTCCAGGCAAATGGAACTGAAAAAAAAAGCTGGGGTAGCAATACTTATATCTGACAAATTAGATCTCAAACTGAAGGACATAACAAGAGATAAGGAAGGCCACTTCATAATAATAAAGGGAGCAATCCAAAAAGAAGAAATAACTCTGGTAAACATATATGAACCCAATACAGGAGCACCCAAATACATAAAAAAACTCCTGGAGGATATCAAGGGAGAGATTGACAGCAATACAATCATAGTAGGAGACTTTAATACCCCACTATCACCATTGGACAAATCCTCTAAACAAAAAATCAGCAAAGAAACATCAATCCTAAATGACTCACTAGACCAGATGGAATTAATTGACATCTTCAGAACATTTCACCCCAAAGCCACAGAATATACTTTCTTCTCAAGTGCACATGGGTCATTTTCAAAGATAGACCATATGTTGGGACATAGGCAAAGTCTCTTCAAATTCAAGAAGATAGAAATCATATCAAGCATCTTCTCAGACCACAGTGGCATAAAACTGGAAATCAACTACAATAAAAACAACCCAAAGAAATCAAACACATGGAGACTAAACAGCATGCTATTAAACCATGACTGGGTTACCAGAGAGATCAAAGAAGAAATAAAAAACATCATGACAACAAATGACAATGAAAACACTAAAATCCAAAATCTATGGGACACAGTGAAAGCAGTCTTGAGAGGGAAGTTCATAGCTCTACAAGCCTACTGCAAAAAACAAGAAACAGGGGTAATAAATTACCTAACCCAACAACTCAAAGAGTTAGAAAAAGAGCAACAAGAAAAGCCCAGTGTAAGCAGAAGGAAGGAAATAATAAAGATCAGAGCACAGATAAACGACATAGAGACCAAAGAAACAATACAAAAGATCAACAAAACCAAGAGCTGGTTCTTTGAAAGGATAAACAAGATTGATGAACCTCTAGCCAGGCTCACCAAGAAGCAAAGAGAGAGGACCCAAATAAACAAAATCAGAAATGAAAGAGGTGAAATAACAACAGATCCCGCCGAAATACAAAGGATTGTTAAAAAATACTACGAACAACTCTATTCCAACAAACTGGACAACCTGGAGGAAATGGACATATTCCTAGAAAAATATAACCTTCCAAAACTCAATCAGGAAGAATCTAAACAGCTCAATATGCCAGTAACTATGGAAGAAATTGAAGCAGTCATCAAAGAGCTTCCGGCAAACAAAAGCCCGGGGCCAGACGGCTTCACAGGAGAGTTTTACCAAACATTCAAGGAAGAACTAAAACCTATCCTCCTCAGACTATTCCAAAAAATTCAAGAGGAAGGAACACTTCCAAGCTCCTTCTATGAAGCCAGCATCACCCTAATACCAAAACCAGATAAAGACAACACAATGAAAGAGAATTACAGGCCAATATCCCTCATGAATATAGATGCCAAAATCCTCAACAAAATTCTAGCAAATCGGATCCAGCAGTACATCAGAAAGATCATACACCATGACCAAGTAGGGTTTATCCCAGGAATGCAAGGATGGTTCAATATCCGAAAATCAATAAATGTGATACATCACATAAACAAATTGAAAGATAAAAATCACATAGTCATATCAATTGATGCAGAAAAAGCATTTGACAAAATCCAACACCCTTTCTTGATAAAAACTCTCAACAAGGTGGGAATTGAAGGATCATACCTCAACATAATAAAAGCTATATATGATAAACCCACAGCTAACATCATACTCAATGGGCAAAAAATTAACCATTTCCCCTAAGAACAGGAACAAGACAAGGATGCCCACTCTCACCACTCCTGTTTGACAGAGTACTGGAAGTATTAGCCATTGCAATTAGACAAGAAGAAGAAATAAAAGGCATCCAAATTGGAGAAGAAGAAGTAAAGCTGTCCTTATTTGCAGATGACATGATATTGTACATAAAAAACCCGAAAGACTCTATCAAAAAACTAACAGACTTAATAAATGAATTCCGCAAGGTAGCAGGATACAAAATTAACGCCAAGAAATCTATGGCATTTCTATACACCAACAGTGAACTTACAGAAAGAGAGATTAAAAAAGCAATCCCATTTTCCATCGCACCAAAAAAATTAAGATACTTAGGAATAAACCTAACCAAGGAGGTAAAAGACCTATATGCGGAAAACTACAGGACACTGAAAAAAGAGATAGAGGAAGATGTAAACAGATGGAAGAACATACCATGTTCATGGATTGGTAGAATCAACATCATCAAAATGTCCATACTACCCAAAGCAATCTATAGATTCAATGCACTCCCCATTAAAATACCAACAGCATATTTCACAGACCTAGAAAGAACTCTCCAAAAATTCATCTGGAATAAAAAAAGACCCCGAATAGCCACAGCAATCCTGAGAAAGAAGAATAAAGTAGGAGGGATCTCAATACCAGATTTCAAGCTGTATTACAAAGCCACTGTCCTCAAAACAGCCTGGTACTGGCACAAGAACAGACATATAGATCAATGGAATAGAATAGAGAATCCAGATATCGACCCAAACCAATATGCGCAATTAATATTTGACAAAGGAGGCATGAGCATACAATGGAGTCAAGACAGTCTCTTCAATAAATGGTGTTGGGAAAATTGGACAGATACATGCAAAAAAATGAAACTAGATCACCAACTTACACCATACACAAAAATAAACTCAAAATGGATACAGGACTTAAATATAAGACGGGAAACCATAAAAATACTGGAGGAATCCTCAGGCAGCAAAATCTCAGACATATGCCAAAAGAACTTTTTCAGTGATACTGCCCCTAGGGCAATGGAAGCCAAAGAGAAAATAAACAAATGGGACTACATCAAAATAAAAAGCTTTTGCACAGCAAAAGAAACCATCAACAAAACAACAAGAAACCCCACTGTATGGGAGAACATATTTGCAAATGGTATCACTGATAAAGGTTTAAATTCCAACATCTACAGGCAGCTTATACAACTTAATAAAAGGAAGATAAATGATCCAATAAAAAAATGGGCAACGGACCTAAATAGAATCTTTTCGAAAGAAGACAGAGGAAGGCCAAGAGACACATGAAAACATGCTCAAAGTCACTTATTATCCGAGAGATGCAAATCAAAACGACAATGCGATACCATCTCACACCTGTCAGAATGGCTATCATCCACAAATCAACAAACGACAAGTGTTGGCGAGGATGCGGAGAAAAAGGAACCCTCGTGCACTGCTGGTGGGAATGCAGACTGGTGCAGCCACTGTGGAGAACAGTATGGAGTTTCCTCAAAAAACTGAAAATGGAACTCCCATTTGACCCAGTAATCCCACTCCTAGGAATATATCCTAAGAAACCAGAAACACCAATCAGAAAGGATATATGCACCCCTATGTTCATAGCAGCACAATTTACAATAGCTAAGATTTGGAAACAGCCTAGGTGCCCGTCAGCAGATGACTGGATCAGAAAACTATGGTACATCTACACAATGGAATACTATGCTGCCATAAAAAAGAAGGAATTACTACCATTTGTAGACACCTGGATGGAATTAGAGAACATTATGCTAAGTGAAATAAGCCAGTCAATGAAAGAAAAATACCACATGATCTCACTCATTTAGAGATAATGAAAAACATTATAAACTGATGAACCAAAAGATAGTTACAGAGGCAGTAAAGCATCAAACAGAGTGTCTAATTACAGCGGTAAGGTTAGGGAGAGGTGGGGGAAATAAGAGATCAACTGAAGGACTTGTATGCATGCATATAAGAGTAACCAACGGATGCAAAACATTGGGGGGTGAGGGCAGGTATGGGAGTGGGGTGGGGGGGGGGCAATGGTAAGATATGTACACATATAATACCTTAATAAAAAATTTGAAAAAAAAAATTAAATAATTTCAGCTACTACTAGGATTACTGAAAAATTATCTGCATTTCAAGAAACATAGTGTTGGAGATTAACTTTACTATTGTGGCCCCTGAACTTGATCTATAGAGGGTGAAGCAAAAGCGTATGTGAAACAGTTTCTTCTTGTATTATTTTTCATATGAACAACTGTAAACCTACTTTTGTCCCACCCTGTATATTAAAATATTTTATAAATATAAAAATCCAATTTGTTAAATATAGCCCAAATTAAATAAAAATAAAAGTTGAAATCTACTAAAGTGCTGAGGAGGTAGTTTTGTTTCTAAAAAAATAATGCATATATAATAAGAAGACTCCAATTATTAATATAGGTCTGATTATTTCTCTTTTTTTAATCTTTATTATTGAGAGTATTACAGGTGGCCCCTTTTTCCCCCCATTTCCACCCTCCACCAGGTTCCCTCTCCAACCCAGGCCTTCATCACTCTACTTTCTGTGTCCATAGGTAAGATCTTTGGTTAATCTCTTTCTGTCCCACCCCCCACCCTGCTTCCCTCTGAGATTTGTCAGTCTGTTTCATGCTTCCATGTCTCTGATTCTATTTTATTCACCAGTTTATTTTGTCCATTATATTTCTTGTTCATTTATTTTGATTTTTAGATTCAGTTGTTGATAGATATGTATTTGTTGTCATTTTATTGTTCATATATTTTATCTCTCCTCCTCCTCTTCCTCTTCCTCCTCCTCTTTCTCTTCCTCCTCCTCCTCCTCTTTCTTCTTCTTCCTTCTTCTTCTTCTTCTTCTTCTTCTTCTTCTTCTTCTTCTTCTTCTTCTTCTTCTTCTTCTTCTTCTTCTTCTTCTTCTTCATTTTGACATTTCATGTAATACTGGTTTGGTGGTGATGAACTCCTTTAGCTTTTTCTTGTTTGTGAAGCTCTTTATCTGACCCTCAATTCTAAATGAGAACTTTGCTGGTTGTAGGTCCTTGCTATTCATCACTTTGAATATTTCTTGCCACTCCCTTCTGGCCTGCAAAGTTTCTGTTGAGAAATCAGCTGACAGTCATATGGACATTACCTTGCAGGTAACTAACTGCTTTTCTCTTGCTGCTTTTAAGATTCTCTCTTTGTTTTTAGCCCTGACATTTTAATTTTGATGTGTCTTGGTATGGGCCTTTTTTTGTTCCTCTTGTTTGGGGCTTCCTGTGCTTCCTGGACTTGTAAGTCTATTTCTTTCACCAGGTAGGAGAAGTTTTCTTCATTATTTCTTCAAATAGGTTTTCAATTTCTTGTGCTCTGTCTTCTTCTGGCCCCCTCGTAATGCAAATGTTGGTATGCTTGAAGTTGTCCCAGAGGCTCCTTACACTATCTGCATATTTTTTTATTCTTTTTTCTTTTTTGCTCTTCTGATTGGGTGTTTTTTGCTTCCTCATATTCCAAATCATTGATTTGATTCTCAGAATCCTCAACTCTACTCTTGAATCCCTACAAATTATTCTTTATTTCAGTTAGAGTATGCTTAATTTTTTACTGGTTCTTATTCGTGTCTTTGACATTCTCATTAAGATCCTTGAAAGTCTCATGAAGATCCTTGAGTAGCCTTATAACCATGGTTTAGAACCCTGTATCCAGTAGTTTGCTTGCTTCTATTTCTTTCATTTGTGAGATATTTTTTTGTCTCCACATTTTGACTGCTTCCCTGTGTTTGTTTCTATGTATTAGGTAGAGCTGCTATGTTTCCTGGAATTGGTAGTGTGGCCTTGTGTAATAGATGTCCTGTAGGGCCCATTGGCTCTGCCTCCCCAGCCACCTGGCTCTGCCTCCCCAACCACCTGAGCTGGGCCTCTAGCTGTGCCCCTTTGTGTGCTGTGTGTACAGTCTTGTATTTGAGTCTTAATTACTATTGGTGTTACTGGAAGGAGTTGACCTCCAGGCCAATTAGCTGTGAGGACCAGCTGTAACTACAGTGGGAGAGCTACTATGCAGGAAACATATCTATGAAGCAGGACTTGCTTCAGCTGGGCTTTGGTGCTCACTGAGTCTTCCCCTTGAGTGTATCGCTTGTGGATATATAGAGTTGTAATCTGGTATGGTCTGAAGCTGTCCACCGGATGCACTGGCTCTAGGGTCTCCAGGGAGGTGCAAAGTTAGCCACTGCCTGGGGCCACCCAATAGGAGCTACAGAGGGATCTGCAGATGGCTGCTATTTCCTATTTGTATTGGGCTTGGAGGTGTCCAGGTGAGGCCCAGCTGTGAAACAAGGCAAACTGGTGCTAGTGCTAGGTATTGGGCCTTTATTGATAGGTTTGTGGCATGCTGTCACCAGCTGCAGCTTGTTTGAGAGGGTTTAGGAAAGTCTGAAGCCTGAGCCAGAATAGGCCATTCATACAGAAAAGCTGCTGCTAAAAGCTTGGGTAGGGCTGCAAATTGGATGGGGTGGGGTCTCAGGGAATCCCCAGGGTGGAGCAAACAATGTGCTCCAGGCTGATGGAGACTCAGAAATGGCTGCCAGTCAGTGCTGCAACAGGGGAGGTCCCAGCACAGGAACAATTAACCCTTTAAGCACCCCAGTGCTGGGAGTCCGAGTAAATTGGTGTGCCAGTCCTTTAAAAGGAACACCTGTATCTCCAGCAGTCTCCATGTCACTTAGTCACAATCCCCGCTAATTTGTACAGCCTGTAGTTATGGGGGCTTCTCTTCCCAGCTCTGAAACCCTGGGCTGGGGGATCTGGTGTAGGGCTGGGACCCCTTGCTCCTCACAGGTGGCCTCTGCAGAGACTATCTCCCTCCCAATTAAAAAATTGACACAGGTAAGTGTCAGACCAGCCTGTTTATCACCTCAACCCCTCCTACCAGTCTCCATGTACTTTCTTGGACTTCCATTCAGCCAGCTTTCAGGCCATTCTGAATGTTGGTTGTTCTGTATTTTAGTTACAATTTTTATGTGGTTGTGGGAGGTGGCAAGTACAGGCATTTACCTAAGACACCATCTTGGTTTTGTTTCCAGGTCTGATTATTTCTAATTGAAAGAAAATTTCCTATCAAACAGACAATTATAATGTAGTAGTGCAAATACATGTTGCAGCACTATCTAGCAAACTCCTAATGTATTTACCACATCACAAATATTTTATTCTTTTTGTTTTTGTTTTTAGTAGTCAACATATTTTTCTGAATATCTACTGAGTCATGGAAAATTGCAGATTTTATGAAGCAGGGATAAAGAAGAAATCTCAAAGATAACTCATTAAAAATATACTCCACATTTATACTTTTAAGTTCTGTTTATTATATTTATGCCTGTGCATTAGAATAAAATTTATATGCTTTTATTTAAACAAAACTCTTTGAATATAGTTTTAAGATATGCCAAGATGTTATTTTCTCAATTATTTATTTCATTACTCTATAGACAAAGTAAAATTAAAGCTTTGTCTAATATCTAAGCAATATGATAAAAATGAGAAAATCCATAATTTTTAAAAATTGCTATTCCTAACAGTGCAGTTAGATTAGTATATGGAAGAGAGTATTATAAGTGGGAAAACATGTGGTTAGAGATAAACCAACTTACTATTTCTACAACCCTAGGAAAGTTGAACTTTAACATGCCAACAATGATAACTGACAATAATAAAATTATTGCATAGAATAAATTCAATAGATTATTTTTCATAGTTTATCCTCCAGTAAGTTTGTTCTCACTGTTTGACAGGTTAACGTGTTAAGAAAGTAAGCTGAACATTATAACTTATCAAGTATCCAATTTGTCTTGAATGCCTTGACCTATTTTGCCTGGTCTCAGACAAAAGTTCAATACACTTTATATGCCAATAGCCCAATATAATCAATGCCAAAACAATTAGTCATGGCTGTCAGTTCAGAAAATTAAAGTTTTGATTTAGAAAAGGCAACTATTTGATTAACTAATTTTTCAAAAAATTTTTCAACTGTTTGAAGTCTAGAATTTGGCCTTGAGGAACAATTAATTTGGAAAGAAAAGAAAAAATCTGCATTACAACAGAAAATGTTTAAAATTACCAGGAGAACTCAATGAATTTAATTGAGTTGCTCAAATTTTAGAAACATATCCAGCTTCACTAAGTTAAAATATTTTCCCACTCAGCAAATGTACAGACAGAATTACCCACAGGTTTTTATGTGTAAATACAACTGTTCTTATTGTATGGATTGATAGCTGATTTGAAGCTTGGGGCACAAGCAAGGTCACAAGCATCATAATGTTAGCCTTTCAGTGATCACATTTCTCAAACGTAGCATCTGGTTACTTTGGACAGGAACTGGCCTGCTGGAACCTGACAGTTCAGTCACTGCCAGCAGTCTTATAATAGCTGAAGGTAACTGCAAACAGTAACCTTTTCATTTGGCGCCAACTAAAGATTCTGCCCAGAAACTCCAAACCTGGGAGACACCAAAAGCGATTTAGCTCATGTCAAAGTTAAAAGTTCTAGTTTTACTTCATCTTGTTTTTTGGTCTTTTTTCTTTTTAAAAAAACGTTAGGGGATATTTACAACCAATTGTCCATTTACTAACACAAACATTACAAACCCTAAAAGCATGCGTCCCTATGATTAAAGCTCCTGTGTCAACTGCCTTGCCTCCAGTATTAACATCTAAACAACACCATTCTGATGACACAGGGAAGAAAGGGTAGTCGTTTATCACTGGACTATATAATAGTGACAGAAAGAAATTAGCAGCAAAGGCTTTTTAGAGAAAGTTGGTCTCTTGGGTATAACTAAGCAACCTCTGAGAAACGGGCAGTGGTATTTCAGCACTTGAGTACCATGCTTTGCAAGGTTATATCAGACATTACAAGTTGTTTAGTTGTAATTGTGTATAACCATTAAATGCATCACAGTGTGGCATGGATTCAGCAAGTTTTAGACATAGCATGCCAGCTGGAGAATATTTAGGGAGAAAATATGTTTTCAATTTCTGCTTAATGTTCTGCTACAAATAATATAAGTCACTTCTTCTGTTAATGTATTTACCTTCTAAACAAGCTGCTTTTTAATATATAAGTACTAAAATTGAAGTCTTAGTAATGTGGCATTAGCTCACTCCCTCTTTCTTACTTAGTTTTTGCATTTCTTTCTTATTCTTCATTGATGCATGTAAGTTTCACCATTTCTTTTACTTCTAGAGTTAATTAACCTTAACACTAGACTGACATACACAAGATTTACAGAGCAACAATAGTGTCTTTAAAGGCAAGAATTATACAAACAGTATGACTGTATTTCACAATTGCTTTCTTGAACATTTTATGAATAATAAAGCTTCATGGTGGTCTTTCACAATAATTTCTGTGTCCTATGAAAAATAATGTGTACTTTTTATTTTTGTCATAAAAATAATTGTATTTGTTTTGCTGCCCCAAATCATTAAAATCTACCTGGAGGATTCTTCCTTGTCTACTGAGCATGTCTATTAAGTGCTGCTCCATATTTAACTCACTCTTAGGTCACACCATGGCTTGATAACTCCTTTAATCTCTTTTTCATTTATAACTGTACTGCTTGACCTTTTTTCAGCAAGATGTCTTGTATATAAAATGTCAGTGAGAGAAGTAAAGACATGGGACAGAGATATAGTTTAATTTTAAAAGGTCCTGTGAGATTGAAAAAGGTGACTGGCCTAAATAACAAATATTTAATGCCAGATGACTATGTGAGGCCAAAAGAAAAAAAAAATTTACTGGCCATTTGTAATTGACCATTACATTTTCAATAATTCTATTACACTTGTGAACCCTGAGAAAGAAGATACCTACTAAATAAAGCTCCAGTGGACTACTGGGCTCAAATAAATACATAAAATAAAAAACACAGCCTGTCAGTTATTTGACACTGGTGCTTCTCATGCAAACTGCACTTCAGGGAGAATCCTGCACTGAACTACCTCACTCTGCACTGAACTGCCTGCCTGCACTGTATTTCTGCCATCTAGCCAGCCCTTATAAAGCAGTTCCTGGTCCTATTTCAACCAATAGGATTGAGGCTTTCCCCATTTAATTAGAGCTGTACAGCGATATCCCAATCAGCTTCTTCACCAACTAATCAGAGTGGCTCCATTCTAATCTATTAGGATAATGACTTTAGACTAATCAAACTGCAAGGATCTGGAGTTCTGATTTGCATGAGTAAAAGTGGGAAAATGACCCATAAGTCTGGCTGCCTGCTGCCATTAAAGCCAAACTCATGATACAGGTTCTTGTTGAGAAGGAAAGAGGGTTATTCAGGTGTGGAAACCTGAGAAGATAGCAGGCTCATGTTCTCAAAACCATCTTAACATCTCAGTGCAGGCAGGGGCTATTATAGGGAGGGAAAGGGAAAGCAGAGCAAAGAGATCAGGGGAGGAGCTGTGGGTAGGCAGTGTCTTTGCTGGTCCCGAAATGGAACTGTAATGTCAGCATACTGGAACTGGTCAGTGGTAGCCCAGTTCCTGCAGTTGGGTGATCTGTGTCAACCAGACATGGTCAAGGCTGTTTATTGTACAAGCAGTAACTGGAACTGCTGATGCTTGCAATCTATACTAATAATAGCCTAGGTGGTCATCACGCCCTCATGCATCACACCCTAATATCATCACAAGATGGCCATCACAAGATGGCTACACACACAGTGGAGGCAGGGCCCAGCAGAGGAGATGGGTTGTGGCAGGGGAGGGCAGTTGGGGTTGATCAGGCCTGCAGGGGAGCAGTTAGGTGTCAATCAGGCCGGCAGGGGAGCGATTAGGGGTGATCAGGCTGGCAGGCAGAAGTGGTTAGGGGCAATCAGGCAGGCAGACAGGCAAGCAGTTAGGAGCCAGTGGTCCCAGATTGTGAGAGGGATGTCTGACTGCCAGTTTAGGCCCGATCCCTGGACCTAAACCAGCAGTCGGACATCCCCCGAGGGGCTGAGGGACACCTGCCCCTCATGCACAAATTTTGTGCACCGGGCCTCTAGTGTTCTTATAAGGAAACTGTCAGTATGTGAGTTCCTTTTATCAGTTTGTTAGTACATTTTA
The DNA here is from genome assembly GCF_963455305.1 of Plecotus auritus. NCBI lineage: Eukaryota > Metazoa > Chordata > Mammalia > Chiroptera > Vespertilionidae > Plecotus > Plecotus auritus. Next base: position 112,367,633 of record NC_137775.1, on the reverse strand, counting down.
TTCTAATTCCATTTCATGGTTAAAGTAGTATAAAGTTTTTATTCCCTGTTACAATTCCTCACTGTCAATTCTTTCTCCATCTCTATGGAGCTATTGATGTCTTCAGAACCTTCTGGGGGAATAAAAATCTGAGCTTGTTGTAAAGCAAAATCTCATGATTTACAAGCAGATATATTTCTTAAGGGCACCAGTCAGGCAGATACAATTTTTCTGGTGTGGGAAAAACAAATCCTAAGGAGGTTTAAAACAATAAAGACAAAATATTATAAAGAAGAATGGTTAAACCTAAATTAAAATTTCTCCTAATATGGACCTCAGTTCTTGAAATATCTATGAGAACAGACTTAAAAACTAATCTCTGGTGCCTTTTAAGAGTGGTGATGTGATGAAGCCAGATAGCTTATTGTCTGAACTTAGTGATTCTTGTCTCTACCTGAGCTGAGGCATGATGTCATATATCTCCTTGTTTTGCTAACATTTAGTCTAAGGCAACTTGATTTTCTAAAACTACTTGAACTAGTCAATCTAGAGATTTTTGCAGTTGGCAAGCAAAGTAGCGGTTTCATTGATTTTAATTATTAATGTTTTGAATAGGTTATGTAAAACATGGCGGTGAGCCATCGCTCCCCACGATGGCAGGAGGGTATAATCAAAGAAGTACTTGTCCTCATTGGGGATGTATCCAGGAAGATTTCAAGCTACTCAAGTGAATAGCTTGAGCAAGCTAGTCTAGTGTTTCAGGTCTCATTTCCTGGGTGCACTGATAAAGGAATAACTAATGATCCTAGAAAGCGGTATCCAGTATCAATCCTGTTCCACAAACAGTTATAGGCCCAGGGAAGGCCCTGTGAACCACATATGAACATGTAACCTTCTGGGGCATGCTGCATAACATGGTTAGTGTTTGTTATGGCCATGGCAGTCTTTAGCCAAGGTTCAGTAGCCAGAGCCAGTGGGTTGTTGGAGGACGTTTCCTCTTCTGGTGGGTCCCTTTTCATTTGAGTGTGGTGGGTCCACAGCTTTTCCTCTGCAAGTTTTATAAAGGTGTAAGTTATCAATAGTACATCATACGGACCTGTCCACTTTTCAGCCAGCTGGTGTTCAGGTCTGTGATTTTTCCTGGTCTTCAAAAGTACTTTGACCCCAGGTTGAAATGGGTGGAGAGATTCCTCAGATGGATAATTGGACTATTTAATAGATCTTTGGTGGGAATAATTCTCCTTCTATACATTCCAGACAGGCTAGGAGCATCTGGAACTGTAATGCATGCTCTGGTGGAACCTGGAGCTGGAGCTGTTGTTTTTCTGTTGAGGAAGTTACCTGAGCATTCAGCTTGCATAACAAATCTCATCCTAGCAAGGGTATTGGGCATTTTGGCATATAGAGGAAATGGTGACAATTTAAAATCTCCTAATTGACACTCTAGGGGTTAGAAAAAGGGCTTTTGTTGCTTCTGTCCTGGTATCTTGATGATTTCCTGACTTCTTTTAGTCATTCTTATATTTAAAAATGTGGCTCCTGTGTCAACCAAAAAAATCAATCAATTTGTTCCTCACTGTCAAGTGTACCCAGGCTCCTGTGGGGAAATAATGGGTCAGGATGTTTCCAGAGGATCCCCTAGAGCTTCTCATTCATCATTTGAGTCACCACTTCACTTCACTATCTGCCTGTATGCCCTTTTTCACTCATATCTTATTTTTTTCATGTCTGTTGCTAAGCACTTGAAGCTTTCCACTTTGGTGACCTTCTGTACCTGGACTATTGTCTTTGCTGCAGTCTTGTCTATCAAACTGCCTACCACATCTTGGCTCTGAATTCTTTCAGGGAATGAGGGCACAGGGTTTTTTCTGTAGCTGCTTTATGCTGAAGAGGGGGGTCATTTTCCTTCAGAGCCTAGAGATCTTTGCTCTCTGTCAGAGGGGCTATGAGCCTGAGCATGGAAGGAGACAGTGATGGTATTTGGAGGTGCTATTCCCTGAGTACAAGTAGGACTTGTAACTTGGTGGAGACAAGCCATGTTACAAATTTCAATATTATTGGGGCAAAAACTAGAAAATTTAGGATCCAGTTATGTTCATAAGTGAAAAATAAAACTATGAAGACAATAAACTGAACTAGAGTCTAATGTCAATAACTGTATTATAGAGCACATCGAAATGCAATTTCTTCTCCTAAAATCACCCTCATTTTTATCAGAGTCAAATAAAGACCAATCTATTTACTGCATTGTCTAGTTTCAATTGGGCCTGATTATTTGCATAAAAACAACAAAAATAATGATAATATAGATGATTTTAAATCTGCTTCTATGTAATCTCAAAAGGAATTTTCAGATTGAACCTTAATTAGCTTCTCTGGGAAAGGAAGCCATGCCACAGAGTTGCCATCTGGCTTTGCCTGCAATACCTACAGATTTGGGTGAGTTCCTCAAGTTCTCAAGGTCCCCAAAATGTCTTGAGATTCTTTCTTGCTACCACCTAGGAAAGCAACCTTCGCTCCTTACATAGAAAGACTGTCATGAACATTATGAATAAGGAAGGTACCAGTCCTTTTCTCCAGGAGGCTTCAAAGTAAATTTTTATTTCTTAAAGCTTTCTGGTGACATTCAGAGTTCAGGCATGTCTTTCTCAGACATGCCACTCCAGTCAAAGTCTTGGTTAACAAAACCACATTTAGAAATTGGCTTTATGTGTCCTATTATGAAGACATCAGATTCCTATTGGATTTAATATCAAATATCTCCACAGACTACATGATCCTTGAAAGAACATTTGAGATTTTTTTTTATTTTTTACTATATATATAAACAGTATCCTATATAATAAAGAACTAATATGCTAATTAGACCGAACAGCAGAACGACCATCCAGACGACCTTCCGGACGAAGCCAGGGCTGTGAGGGCCGGCCAAGGCTGTGAGGGCTGGCTGAGGCAGCTGGGGCTGCAAGGGCTGAGTCCCTTGCACAAATTTCATGCATTGGGCCTCTAGTTATTAATAATTGTAGAGAAGACAAGATTTTTTTTTAAATTTTTCCTTGAAAACTTTTAAGGAAGCTGGAGAAGAGAGGGGGAAGACATCAGGCTTGGGCTGTTTTAGCTGCTTGAGTTTTTTAAAGTGACATTTTTTCCTTTCACATTGAGGTGAGTCAGTTGCCCCTGCTTCCACAGCCTGAACAGAGTTTGAGGGTGGCATTAATTACCCACTGTTTCCAGGAGTGCAACAGCTCCTGGACCTCCAGGAGGAATATTTGGAGTGTTTAAAAGTCATGTCTCCTCATTTTTCTTCTTCCTCCGGAGGTTTACTGTCTGGGAAGGAAATGAGTTCTTTTCCCCTCACTGAACCTTCAATTTTGATCCTTTCTGAGTAGAATGCTTATTAGTTAACAACATGAAAGCCTGCCTATAAGATATCTTATCCCATTTCAGAGCAAACAAAAACAGCATCTAAAGCAAACAAACGAGTACTCTCATACTAAATTCTCTAAAAGGAGGGACAGGGACACCAGCCTTAGAATTTTATTTCACACACGAACAGTACCCTATGTAGACGCATAAACAGTAGCCGTTATAGCAAATGACCTTCATATGGTCTAAATGGCACAAAGCCCAAATGGCAGAGACAGGATTCACTATGTGCACAAAACAGCAAAGAGAAAAGTCCCCAAAAGATAAGAAAGCAAGCAAAGAACAGTAACCAAAGTTTCATTTCAGACAGATGAGAGCTCTCAGAGAGCTCTCAAACCAAACAGAACAGACAAAGGAGAGCTCTAAACTGAAACTGACTTCCTCCGGTGGAGGAACTGGGATTGAAGTAATAATCTTATACCCTGCTAGAACAGTACCACAGATGACTTGTTGCCAAGTCCCAATGGCTAAATCAAAAGAGCGCTCCAACCAAATCCCACACCTGGGAACTGAGATTTTTCATAGTCGCTGAGCAGTGCCTACGGATTCTGACAGAATCTCAGGCGGTTCAAAGAACCCAACTGGTAGAGCAAGGGCTCCTAGTCATGCACACCAGGGATTCACTCAGTCTGGGCTCATGAGCTCACCAGTTAGGAATAGCAGGTGACCAGCACCAACAACCAACAGAGAGAGAGAGAGAGAGAGAGAGAGAGAGAGAGAGAGAGAGAGAGAGAGGCCCCGAGTAGAAATCACTTGGCAGCTGCTAGTGACTCCCAAGTTCTCTCATGGGATAAACAGCCTGGGGAACACCCTCCCGAGTCCAGGGGCTTACCAAGGGGAGCGGGGATGGGGCTCCCATGATGACCTGGCTGGCTCACCAAATCTGAAACTGGGAAGATAAACTGCTGTTCTGGCTGCCCACTGCCACGAAACCAAACTCGTGAGACATTTCCAGTTGAGAAGAAAAAAAGTTTATTCAGGGTCAACAACCTGAAAAAATGGCAGGCTCTTGCCTTCAAAACCATCTTAACATCTCAGTGCAGGCAAGGGCTTTTATAGGGAGGGAAAGGGGAAGCAGAACAAAGAGATCAGTGGGAAGGCTGTGGGTGTGCAGGCAGTGTCCTTGCTAGTCCCAATATGGATCTTTAATGTCAGCATACTGGAACTGGTCAATGCTAGCCAAATTCCTGCAGTTGGGCAATCTGCATCAACCCAAGTCACGGTCAACGCAGTTTATTGTATAAGCAGGAACTGGAACTACTAATGCTTGCAATCCTATCTAATAAAAGATTAATATGCAAATTAACCATCACTCCCCTATACCCACAAGCCACGCCCACAAGCCAATCAGGAGTGAGTATGCAAATTAACCCTACCAAGATGGCTGCTGCCACGGAGTGAGCAGGAGGGAAGCTTGGGTTTCCCCGGCGATGGAGGAAGCCAGATTTCAGCACACTCGAGCCGGCCCAGGGCTCGCTTAAGGCTACAAAGTTTCAATTATAGAAGATAAATTAATCCCAACAGAAATGGTGGCAGCCACAGAGCTGGAGAGAGCACGAGGCTAGGGTTGCCCCCGGCGATGAAGGAAGCCAAGTTTCCACAGCCCTGGCCTGCTTTGGCCTCTGCTCAAGGCTACAAAGTTTCAATTATAGAAGATAAATAAATCCCAACAGAAATGGCTGGCACCACGGAGCGAGCAGAAGGCTTGGCTCCGCTCAAGGCTACAAAGTTTCAATTGTAGAAGATAAATAAACCCCAGATACCAGGGCCTCTGCTTGGGTCACAGGGGGACATGGCCGGCCTGCAAACCACCACAGGCCCCTCGCCCAGGCCGCCCCACGCCCCAAGGGAACCCCCACCCTGATCCAGGACACCCTTTAGGGCAAACCAGCTGGCCCCCACCCATGCACCAGGCCTCTATCCTATCTAATAAAAGAGTAATATGCAGATGGACCATCACTCCAACACACAAGATGGCTGCCCCCATGTGGTCAAAGATCCTGCCCCCATGTGGACACAAGATGGCCACCACAAGATGGCCAGCAGGGGAGGGCAGTTGGGAGGGACCAGGCCTGCAAGGGAGGGCAGTTAGGGGTGACCAGGCTGGCAGAGGAGCGAAGCTGGGGGCAAACAGGCTGGCAAGGAAGCAGTTAGACATCAATCAGGCTGGCAGGGGAGCGGCTAGGGGGTGATTAGGCTGGCAGGCAGAAGCAGTTAGGGGCAATCAAGAAGGCAGGCAGGTGAGCAGTTGGGAGCCAGCAGTCCTGGATTGTGAGAGGGATGTCCGACTGCCCATTTAGGCCCGATCCTGCCTAAATGGGCAGTCGGACATCCCTCAAGGGGCCCCAGATTGGAGAGGGTGCAGGCTGGGCTGAGGGACACCCCCCGCCCCCATGCACAAATTTCAGGCCTCTAGTACACTTATAAGGAAACTGTCAGTATATAAGTTCCTTTTAATCAATGTGTTAGTACACTTTATTCTAGTTCCATTTCATCGTTAGTCAGAGTAGTATAAAGTTTTCTTCCATTGCATGAGATCAGACCAATCAGGGATCAGTGGAGGCACTTTCTCTTTCCACAGAAGACTGTGTCTTTCCTGCTAGAGCTGAAACACTGAAGATATCTTGCTGGATCAGAGTGGAAAAGTCCAGTGCAGGACAAAGCAGACCTGTAGGGAGCAGACCAGAGCTGTCTAGCTGGAGAGGGGCCTGACTCCAGGGCTTCATTGTCCCAGGACCACCTCATTGCCATGCTGTTTTTACAACTATGATATATCACTAATTTTTTAATTGAATTTATTTGGGTGACATTGATTAATGAAATTTTATAGATTTTAGGTGTATAATTCTATGATACATCATGTGAATATTGTATTGTGTATTCACCACCTCAAGCAAATTCTTGGTCCATCACCATTTATCACCTCTTTACACTCTTTTACCTTCCCCCCACACCTCCCTTTCTCTCTAGTACTCACCATACTGTTGTCTGTGTCTGTGAGATTTTTTTTCTTTTTTGCTTAATCCCTTCACCATTTTCACCCAGCCTCAAACCCCCACTCCCACCCTCGACAGCTGTCAGTCTATTTTCTGTATTATGAGTCTTTCTATTGTTTTTGTTAATTAATTTTATTCACTAGATTCCACATACAAGTGAAATCTATGGTACTTGTCTTTTTTCACTTAGCATAATCCTCTCCATGTCTATACATGCTGTTGCAGAAGGTAAGCTGTGCTTTATCACTATTAACATGTTCCACAGCCGTGCTGTTTTCACAGTCATGCTGTATCATAATTAGCTGTTTTGCAGGGAGTAAATTTTTTTTCTTCACCATACTCCAAATTTAGGATTCCTGTTGGCATTGAATTGGCACCAATGACCATTGGTTGAAACACTTTTGATTAAAGCTTATCTTTGTATTTACAGTACATTAAAACTTTTTAGTTATGAGCTAGTCAGTTGTAAATGAAAATTAATTTAATTTTCCTATAAGTGAGACAATATAACTGATTTTTATAGGCCTGTTTTTTTTTATTTAATAAATCTTTATTGTTCAGATTATTACAATTGTTCCTCTTTTTTACCCCATAGCTCCCTTCCACCCAGTTCCCACCCCACCCTCTGCCCTTACCCCGCCCCCAACTGTCCTCATCCATAGGTGTACGATTTTTGTCCAGTCTCTTCCCGCACCCCACTCACCCCTTTCCTCCCAAGAATTGTCAGTCCACTCCCTTTCTATGCCCCTGATTCTATTATATTCAACAGTTTATTCTGTTCATCAGGTTTTTTTACTCACTTGATTTTTAGATTCACTTGTTGATAGATATGTATTTGTTGTTCATAATTTTTATCTTTACCTTTTTCTTCTTCTTCCTCTTCTTAAAGAATACCTTTCAGCATTTCATATAATACTGGTTTGGTGGTGATGAACTCCTTTAGCTTTTTCTTGTCTGTGAAGCTCTTTATCTGACCTTCAACTCTGAATGATAGCTTTGCTGGGTAGAGTAATCTTGGTTGTAGGTTCTTGCTATTCATCACTTTGAATATTTCTTGCCACTCTCGTCTGGCCTGCATAGTTTCTGTTGAAAAATCAGCTGACAGTCATATGGGTGCTCCCTTGTAGGTAACTAACTGTTTTTCTCTTGCTGCTTTTAATATTCTCTCTTTGTCTTTTGCTCTTGGATTTTAATTATGATGTGTCTTGGTGTGGTCCTCTTTGGATTCCTTTTGTTTGGGGTTCTCTGTGCTTCCTGGACTTGTAAGTCTATTTCTTTCACCAGGTGGGGGAAGTTTTCAGTCATTATTTCTTCTAATAGGTTTTCAATATCTTGCTTTCTCTCTTCTTCTGGCACCCCCATAATTCTGATGTTGGTACGCTTGAAGTTGTCCCAGAGGCTCCTTACACTATCTTCATACTTTTGGATTCATTTTGCTTTTTGCTTTTCTGGTTGGGTGTTTTTTGCTTCTTTGTATTTCGAATCTTTAACTTGATTCTTGCAATCCTCTAGTCTGCTGTTGGATCTCTGTATATTATTCTTTATTTCAGTCAGTGTATGCTTAATTTCTAGTTGGTCCTTTTTCATATCCTCGAGGGTCTCACTAAATTTATTGGCCTTTTCTAGAAAATTCTTGAAAAACCTTATAACCGTGGTTTTGAACTCTATATCCATTTGTTTGTTTTCCTCCATTCCTTTCATTTGTGACCTGTTTCTTTGTCTCCATATTTTGGCTGCTTCCCTGAGTTGATAGAGTGGCTTTGTGTGCTAGGTGTCCTATAGGGCCCAGTGGCTCAGCCTCCCCAGTTACCTGAGGTGGACACTCTTGGTGCACCCCTTTGTGGGCTGTGTGCACAGTCTTGTTGTAGTTAAGACTTGATTGTTGTTAGTATCACTGGGAGGAATTGACCTCCAGGCCAGTTGGATGTGAGGATCAGCTGTGTCTATGCTGGGAGAACTTCTGTGCTGGAGACACCCTTATGAGACAAGACTTGCAAAAGCCTCTGTGCTCAGCCTGGATGGGGCAGAGTCTCAGGGCGGAGCAGACAGCATTGGTTTCCCATCAGCCCTGCCCTCAGAGGCCCCTGTGTCTCAGTGTCCTGTGGTAATCGCTGCAAGCACCTCTGAGAGAAAGCCGTCCTCGAGTTCCGCCTACTGCCAGTTTCTCCCCAAATGAGTTTGGTTCCCCAGAGTCTTGCCCAGAACTGGAGTTCAGTGCAGTCGAGAGCTTTTGTCTCCCTCCTGCTTGAGAAAGCCAGCCACACACTCAGTTGCCAGTCCTCTCCGCACGTGCGTCTCAATACCTCTGCCTCCTGAAGCTCCTCTGAGTCTCAGTGTGCTTTTCTCTTTCTTTCTAGTTGTAGAATTTCCACTCAGCCAGCCTTCCTGTGGTTCTGGATGATGTCTGTTTTGTCTTTTAGTTGTAGTTTTGAAATTGTTGTGCGAGGCAGCAGTTTAGGTGTTTACCTATGCCGCCATCTTGGTTTCTAGGCTTGGTTATTTTTTTAAATATATTTTTATTGATTTCAGAGAGGATGGGAGAGGGAGAGAAAGATAGAAATATCAATGATGAGAGAGAATCATTGATCGAGCCCACTACCTGGGCATGTGCCCTGACTGGGAATTAAACCCTGACCTCCTGGTTCATAGGTTGATGCTCAACTACTGAGCAACACTGGCTAGGCAAACCTGGTTATTTTTAATGTCAAGTTTTGAATATTTAAAAAAATTCATTTATTGTTCAGAAGCCATGATGTGAAACTGTGTATGGATTGGTTAAAACAAACATATCATGCAACATGTGACTTTCCTACTCACTTATCTTTCTACCTAAACTATATATGCATATGCATACAAGTCAAAATATATATACAAATGGATGCCAATTGTTCATAGGGGTTCCCAAGCAATCAAAAAAAAGGATATTACCATTAAAAGCTAATTGACTAACACCTACACACAGACACCTTATCAACATGAAGCTGACACCAGTATGAGATATCAACAACCAGTAACCCAGTAATGAGAATCATTCTTTGACATCAGAATTTAGTGGATAAATTACACCCCTTAATAACTATTGTAGTACTGGGAATGTTGAAAAATTCTCATACCAGAAGTTTCATTTAAAGTCTCAATATTCTGTAATCAAAAATGGAAACTTCTTGCTACTTCTCTAAAGCTCAAAATCTTCCTGTCACCAAACACCTCAGCTGAAGATTAAGAAAGCCTTGGGCTGCAGTCTTCCAACTTGAGATAAAGGTTCTTAAGACCATAAATTAAGAATCTCATTTGGGTTTGAACAACTGCATGGCATTCTCTCTGATCAAACATTTCTTAATGTGGAGGAGAGTTTGCAATTCTTCTATTAGAGATACTCAAAAGATTTAAAAAGAAAGGAACAAAAATGTTTTAAATTAAAGAAATAAAATAATTTAATGGAAGAGTTAAACAGATTATGAACTGCTAATATGATGGCTATAAACAAGAAGATGGAGCTAAAAATTACTTAATAGATCTATAATGTGGCCCAGAGATGTGGAATAAAAATTATAGAAGTATATTATGGATCAATGGAACAGGATAGATAACCCAGAAATAAACCCATCCACATATGTAGGGAGTGGCTATAGGTTTAAGCCTCGGACTGACCTGTTGGCAAAGCCACAAATAAGTCCCCTCTTAGCATAATTAGGCTTGACCTTATGACCTCCCTAGATCCTAGCTGGGTAGCTAATGGGCTGTGGGAGGTGCAGCAAGTGCTGCCAAAACAACTGAAACTCACAAGATCATTGTAACTATGGTGACCACTACCTTGTTTACCTCTGGCTATAAAATAAAGGCTCAGCTTACTGTCTAGAATCTAGATCTTTCTTTGTGGCCTTAGCCAGGTACAGGAGATCCACCTCCAGCTGTGGGCAAACTACGGCCCGCGGGCCGGATCCGGCTGTTCTATCCGGTTCTCTTGCTCTCCCCTCCACTCCTTTACTTTGAATTTATATTAGTTCACACAAACACTCCATCCATGCTTTTGTTCCGGCCCTCCAGTCCAGTTTAAGAACCCATTGTGGCCCTCGAGTCAAAAAGTTTGCCCACCCCTGACCTAGACCCAGCTTATTCTCTTTGTCTGTCTTTTCTACATCCTTCACCACCCCCTCAGGTTCACCGAACCCTTGGCTGTGTGGGGTCTGAGTTCGGAGGAACTACAGTTGTCAGGTGAAAGGACACTCCAGTGAAACACGTGCAGAAAGCAAAAAAGAAGGTAAGAAGTGAAGTTTAGTAATAATTAGGTATAAAACATGGGAAATTCAGGATCGCAGGGAAAGAATTTATACATATCCATGCTTAAGGCTATGCTCCAAGCAAGGGGCTGTTCTGTGAGGTATGAACAGCTTTTCGATTCGTTGGATTTTGTGAGTAAAACCTGCCCATGGTTTCCTGAGGAAGGAAACATATAGAAGCATGGGAGAAGGTAGAAAAACAACTTAGAGATCATTATATAGCTGAAGATCCAGAGGAAATGCCTGCCTCTGCTTTCGGTTTGTGGTCCCTGATTTGGTACTGCCTAGAGCCCACTCCAGAAAGGGAGTGGATGAATGTGGCAGGGGAATCAAAACAGATGGGGGAAGGCTACCAGAGGCTTCTGACTCCACCATCAGTACCTCCACTGCCTCTTCCAGTCCCTGGGGCTATAGCTCCTGTGGGAGAGAGCCCTCCTGACGATGTGCTTCCTCCCAAATATGAACAAAGATTGGAGGAAGCAAGGGAACAGTGCCAGCGGGTCTGGGATGATGGGGGTCTGATGCAAACATTCGGGGAGTTTACTGTTGCTCATAAGCCTCTCCTTTTACCCCCTAAAAAGCAAAAATAAGAATGGTGCCTTTGTCTCTACTCCAGCGGACTCTGCTGAGGAAGATCATCGGGCCTCCTGTACAATAGCCTCCGCAGGGTTAGCCTGGTGGAAGGATGCACAAACTGGACAATGGTTTGGACCAGATCCAGTAATGATGTGGGGAAGAGGTTGTGTTTGTATCTTTCCAGAAGGAGTAGCGCAGCCAATTTGGGTGCCAGAGCATTATGTGCATCACCACAATGGACCCAGAGAAGCTCCTTGTCCCTTCATTCAAAAGACTGAGAGTTGCCCTGATGACAGCAAAGCAGAAAAAAGAAGAAAAGGAAGGCTACGCAAGGGACTGAAGTGCCAACATGGGGTCAGCTGAAGAAGTTAACAACTGAGGCCCATCAGATGGTAGAAAAGCAAGGAGTGGAAGCTACTCCCTCAATCATGTTTCTGGCTATATTAGCATTGGTTAGCTGCCAGTCTTCTGCAAAGTCTTGAGCAGCCAAGTCCAAGGACTCTGAGTAAATCAGCAAAAGAAACTTTCATTTAGTAGAAAAATGTTACTGTAGTTTGATTTCTCTCTTATTGCTGTGTTTCATTGGCATTGTTCTGTTAATAGCCATGTCTGTGTTTTGCATTGGCATTGTTTTGTTATTGTTTTAATAGCTAGAGTTTTGTTCTTGATGTTCAAGTTTTAAAATGTTAACATGTCTGTAGTTTGGGTTTTGCATTGGCATTGTTTTGTTATTGTTTTAATAGTCAGAGCTTTGTCCTTGATGTTTAAGTTTTACTTTCATTATAGTAGCTTAAAAATAAAAGAAGGGTGAGATGTAGGGAGCACCTATAGGGTTAAGCCTCGGACTGACCTATTGGCAAAGCAACAAATAAGTCCCCTCTTAGCATAATTAGGCTTGACCTTATGACACTCCCTAGATCCTTCCTGGGTAGCTAATGGGCTGTGGGAAGTGCAGCAAGTGCTGCCAAAACAAGTGAAACTCACAAGAACATTGTAACTATGGTGACCACTACCTTGTTTACCTCTGGCTATAAAATAAAGGCTCAACTTGCCGTCTAGATCTTTCTCTGTGGCCTTAGCCAAGCACAGGAGATCCACCTAGACCAGGGGTGGGCAAACTTTTTGACTCGAGGGCCACAATGGGTTCTTAAACTGGACCGGAGGGCCGGAACAAAAGCATGGATGGAGTGTTTGTGTGAACTAATATAAATTCAAAGTAAAGGAGCGGAGGGGAGAGCAAGAGAACCCTCCGCTCTTTCGGCTCCGCGGGCCAGATAGAACAGCCGAACGGGCCGGATCCGGCCCGCGGGCTGTAGTTTGCCCATGGCTGACCTAGACCCAGCTTATTCTCTTTGGCTGTCTTTTCTACATCCTTCACCGACCCCTCAGGCTCACTGAACCCTTGGTTGTGCTGGCATGGCATACACATATGGGTAATGAATATATGAAAAAGGAGGCAAGAACATAAGTCAGTCCATTCAATAAATGGTATTGGAAAAATTGGACAGATAAATGCAAAGAAGAATGAAACTAGATCATCAATAAATCAACAAACAACACATGTTGGTGAGGATGTGGAGAAAAGGGAACCCTTGTGCACTCTTTGTGGAATTGCAAATTGTATAGCCACTATAAAAAACACTATGGTGGATACTAAAAAAATTAAAAATAGAACTACTTTCTAACCCAGCAATTCCACTTGTGGTTATATATCTGAAGAAATCCTAAACACTAATTTGAAAAGACATATGCACCCCTTATTATTTATTGCAGCATTATTTTTACTAGCCAAGATATAAAAGTGCCTATTAATAGACAAGTGATTAAAAATATGATGGTACCATACATATATACGATGAAATAATACTTGGCCATAAATAGAATTAAATCTTACTATTTGGGACAGCATGGATAAACCTAAAGGGTATTATGCTAAGTGAAATAAGTCAGGCAGGGGAAGACAAATACGATATGCTTTCACTCATGTATGGAATATAAAGAACAAAATAAATGAACAAATAATACAGAAACAGATTCCTAGATACAGAGAACAAAGTGAGGGTTGCCAGATTGGAGTGGGTTTGGGGGACTGGGTGAAAAAAATGAATGGATTAGTAAGTATAAATTGATAGTCATAAAATACTCATGGCAATGTATATAGCATAGGGAATATAGTCAATAGCATTGTAATAACTATGTATAGTATCAGGGGCACTAGAATTATCAGGGGATCACATTATGAATAATATATATGTCTAATCATTATTTTGTACACCTGAAACGGAAATAATATTCAATGTTAATTATAATTGAAAAATAAAATTTCTAAAAATGAGTGTAGTAGTCAAGTACAGAGAAACAGAAGCAATATGATATATGGAGGTATAGATATTAATATATCTAACTATCTGTATATCTGTATGCATAGTGAGAATGAAATTTGTTATAAGGAATTGGCTCATAAAATTGTGGGACTAGTGAATCTGAAATTTGCAGGACAGGCTGTCAGGCTGGAGACCCAGGGAAAAATTGATGATGCAGTCTTGAGTCAGAATCTCTTTCTCCTCAGAGTCTCTCATTTTTTTTTCCTGAAGGCCTTTAACTGATTACCTGAGGGCCACCCACATTATGAAGGTTAATCTGCTGTACTCAATGTTCACTGATTTAAATATTAATCACATCTAAAAAATACCTCACATTGACATCTAGACTGGTGTTTTACAAACAACTGGCACCTTAGCATAGCTAAGTTGACACAAATATTAATAACCATTTCAAAGAATTAATATTAAGAAATGTCGAAGATAAAATGAGAAAACACATTACTTGTCTGAATAATGTTTTAAGAGAGACAGACTAGAAGTGAGTCAATATCCACAGCAATATTATCTGAAAGTTAGTCAAAATTGATAGAAAGATAGACTTTAGATTAGAGTGACACAAAATTCCAGAGCAAGAAAATAAAATTAAATTCACAACTAGTTATGTTGTGAAATTTCAGAACATAAAAAAAAGACCATCATACAGAAAAGTAATCAGAATAAAGACAGATTGTTTACTGGTATCAATAGCTGCAGAAGATAATGGAAAGATACTTCAAAAGGCTCAGGGTATTCTGAGAGGTTCTAAGAAAACGTTCAGAACAGTATTTTGGGGAGTGTCATTCTGTTCCTAAACCTTTTTCATAGTAAAATATAGCTGGTTAGATAATTACTCTGCAACAGTGTGATGCTGTGGTTGCCTTCTTCAATCATTAAAACCTCCCTTTTGAGCAAAATGAGCAATTTGGTTTTTTTACCCAGCTAAATGAATGGTTAAAAAGAGAGGGTAAAATAAAGCCATTTTTTTCTTTACCAGGCAAAGTCTGAGAGCTTTCTTAATCTGCAGCCTTTGCTGAAAGAAATATTAGTACCCCCCCCCCCAAAAAAAGAGTGTTCTGAATAATAAACTAGGATGCAAGATGCAATTCTCTCTAAATAAATTTAAAATATTCTGGTAAAACTAAATGAACTTTAATTGTAAGAACAACAACAACAACGGTAACAAACAAAAATACCCATCTTACTTTGAAAAATTTAAAAGCAAGTAGTATCTGCAATACCAGACAACTAGCAAAAGAGGACAGGTAGGTGTTAAAAATTAAATTCTTCTAATATTTTTGAGAGAATAGAGATATTATTAGATTTTGTTATGTCAATAAAAGATGTTAAAAGTAAAAGGTCAATTGCTAAAATAATGAAAATACATTTATTTACTAATAGAATAAAAAGAAAATTAGCACACTTAAACAGAAATATTAAGCAAAAAGCATGTAAAATTCTAAAGGAAATAAAGTGATAGGAATAACTCCAAATATAAATTAATACTCACAAAATTGTAACTGAATTCATACAATATTAATTTTGTTATTCAGATTTGTTTAATCCAGTTTTGCCTCATGAGAGTATCTAAGCATCAAAATGCAGAGAGGCTGAAAGAAAAGAGACAGTAAAATATATGCTGGAAAATATTAAGCAAAGAAATCTAGTGTTGGTATGCTAATTTCAAATAACAAACGTTCAGGCTAGCTTCTGGAATAACTAGTCCCTTGAGTAATCTTGAGTGACCATACTTATATTCCCTAGAAGAGAACAAGTAACTAAATCTATCAAGCTGCCAATTTCTGGGCATTCTGAGAGGTTCTAAGAAAACGTTCAGAACAGTATCTTAGGGAGTATCATTCTGTTCCTAGACCTTTTTCATAGAAAAATATAGCAGGGTAGACAGTTGCTCTGCGACAATGTGATGCTGTGGTTGCCATCTTCAACCGTTAAAAAACCTCCCTTTTTTATTGGCTTATAGAACTCATTTTTTACTCTCTGGCTTAATAAACTGAGTTTATTTTTTAAATTTATAATTAAAAATAAAAAAGACCACTTATATGTTTTTGTATAGAAAGAGAGAGATATCCTATGTGTGAGAGACATTTGGATTTCCTGGCTTTAGCTGTTACATGCTGTGGGACTTCTGACTGCAAATCAGGTTGCCTACCACTAGATGGATGTTGTTTACTTGCAAAGAGAAAGCGTCTTAGACCTATTTGACAAGACATAAGGACATTTGTTTAATAGATAGATAGAAAGGTGATGATGATAGATATAGACACATGATCCTATCTAATAAAAGCTTAATATGCAAATCTACTGAATGGCAGAACAACCAGTGGAATGACCAGTCACTATTATACATACTGACCACCAGGGGGCAGACACTCAATGCAGGAGCTTCCCCCAGCCTGCAGGCCCCAGGCCAGCCAAGGCAGGTGCCAGTGGGGGCCCCGATCACCCCACAGAGGGTGATCGGAGGGCAGACCCAGCTGGCGAGCAGTCTGGCACCACCCCCCATTGCCCTGCTGGTCACCTCGAGGTGACTGGCGGTGGCGGCAGGGGGCGGGGCTGGAGAGCGGGCGGCTCCAGACCGGCCAAGGTAGGTGCCAGCTGGGGCCCCCCAATTACCCCACCAGTTGCCCCACAGATTGGCCCTGATCACCAGCCAGGCCTAGGGACCCTACCCATGCATGATTTTCATGCATCAGGCCTCTAGTATATAAATAAATAAGTAGGTAGATGATAGGTAGATAGATGATAGATAGGTAGATAGTAGATAGATAGATGATGGATGAATAGATAGATGATAGATACAGATGATAGAGATACTCTGTCAATAAAAATCTATTTAGGGTTAACAACTATAATGATAACATTAGAGTAGTTTAAGTAAAATAGATAGAACTGGAGAATGTAGCCTCTATGCTTTTGGATAAGTCATATGACCACACTGACTTCCATGCTCTATAAATGAAGAACTAAGTGATTTTTAAGATCCTCTTCTTGTGCTACAATTTTTTGAAGCAGTACATAGGAAAAAAAAGAAATAAACTCTTTCAGGCATCTGGCGATTGCATATATATACATATATATGTTTTTATTGATTTTTAGAGAGAAGAGAGGGAGAGAGAGATGGAAATATCAATGATGAGAGAGAGACATCGATTGGCTGCCTTCTGCACGCCCCCTACTAGAGGTTGAGCACAAACCAGGCATTTTTTGAAGCAGTACATGGGGAAAAAAAGAAATAAACTCTTTCAGGCATCTGGCGATTGCATATATATACATATATATGTTTTTATTGATTTTTAGAGAGAAGAGAGGGAGAGAGAGATGGAAATATCAATGATGAGAGAGAGACATCGATTGGCTGCCTTCTGCACGCCCCCTACTAGAGGTTGAGCACAAACCAGGCATGTGCCCTGACCAGGAATTGAACCTGCAACCTTTTGGTGCATGGTTCGATGCTCAACCACTGAACCACACTTATTGGACCTTTCTTTTTAAAAGCAATTTGTATATTTTAAAATTGTCTTTTACTTACTGTTTCACAAAAATTATATCTATTTTTAGAAATTCCAAATATTTGGCCACTCCAGCCCTGGTTAGTCTAATCTGTGCTTGGGTTCTATAAGCTCTTATTTTATCTCCTAATGACAACAACCTGTTCAAAGTCTGCCTGGAGATGAGCTCTGACGAGCAGTTTGGCAGCTGCTGCAGTGAGATCAGAATGCTGTCCTGCCCTTGATGGCCCTTTAACTGCCTGAGACTGCCCATTCTCTCCAGGTACCCTGTTTCTGAGGCTGAGATCATATCAAACCATCTAGGCTCAACATAGTCTGTCCTTGCCATTTCCTTTCCAGCAAATATACTTTCACTGCAAGTCTTGACCCGGACAAGGCACTTGGTTCTGAGTCTCTGTTCCCTCATCTGTAAACCAGAAATAATAGAACTTTCCTCTCATGGGTATGGGAAAATTTAAAAAGATAATATATGTAAAGCACCTACTACATGGACATTGGTTGACATATACTTTGTAGAATTAGAATTTTTAATTTTTAGAGAAAAAAAATATTCAGACATAACATGAAATTCTGATGACATGATCTCAAGCCTGATTAGGAGTAACAGAGGGGCTTGCTCTCAGGGGAGCTCAGAAATGAAAAAGACAAGAAAAAGTTGTTGCTGTGATGTTTTAAAATAGGGTGAAGTAAGGCTTGAAAAGAACACGATGAGTAAAATATCACTCAGCTGAACCTATGAAAAAGACTGAAAACTAATTAGGTGAAGATGTGTTTTAGTTATTAGTGTCATGAAGCTGACCACTATGCTGATGTAACCTTAGACTTTTTTTAAATATATTTTATTGATTTCAGAAAGGAAGAGAGAGATAGAAACATCAATGATGAGAGAGAATCATTGATCGGCTGCCTCCTGCACGCCCCCTACTGGGGACCAAGCCTGCAACCCAGGCATGTGCCCTTGACCGGAATCGAACTCGGATCCCTTCAGTCCGCAGGCTGACCTCTATCCACTGAGCCAAACCAGCTAGGGCTACCTTAGACTTTTTAACAGAAGTAGCCTACAGGGAGGGAGGTGCTAGCCCTATTCTGTTTGGCTCAGGTCACATCTCAAGGAGAATGTTATATCCAGTTCCAAATCAAAAGTTTTCAGGATGTTATACCTTAGGACATAGTTGCCCATGACTTGGATGAAGGAACAGGAGGTAAATGGTTTGTGGAAAAAGGCCAATTGTGGATTTAAGATAGAAAGTCTATGTTGGAGGTCATAGCTTACTATTTGAAGGTCCCAGTCAAAACCGGGGGTTGTATAAGTTTGCCAGATAAAATACAGGACATCCAGTTAAAATTAAATTTCTTATAAATAATAAATAATATTTTAGTTGCATGGAACATAAACTAAAAATTATGTTTTTTACCTGAAATTCAAATTTAATTGGACATCCTGTATTTTTATCTGATAAGATTGTTCAGTGAACTAAAAACACAATGACAATGATTTGAGATGGGAGATAGCTAAAATCCACATTAGTGAATATAATATTATAGAAAAATGATAGTCTTTTCCTATTTAATTGCTATTAATGTATTTTATTATTGATAATGGTCAAAACTAAAATTTAAAAAACCTTTGACATCTGTTATTTTAAGTACTTAAACTTTGGCTCATTGGAAAAGTTTCTCTTCTGGAATCAGCCAGGTTGTCTTCAAGCACTCTTCACGCTCCTGTGCTGGCTTCATTCCAGCTGGGGATGTGGAGAGGGCAGCTGCTGGCTCCAGTTTCGCCCTGCTCTCTTACACTCCCTGGAGGAGAGGGGGTCATTAGAACACTGGGCAGGGACAGCCAGTGCCTGTCGGCACCTACTCAGCTACCTGTCTGACAGCCTGTCTAGCTTGGGACCTTACTCCTTCCCTTCCTTAGGGGGGCCTCACAGGCTGACACTTGCCAGTTGCCTAGTGCTCACTAGAGGATGGGGTGCATTGGGATTAAGGTGGTCATGTTGGAATGAATGTAAGAAGGCAAGGAAGGGGGATAAGAAACAGACTGTAGTGAACCACTAATGATAAATGAAACTGCTCACCAATGTCAGAAATAAGGATTCATGCCCACAAAAGTAAGCACTGCATTATTATAAAATGTATGGACTCCTAGGGTAATAGAGCACTAAAAACAAACAGAAATTAAACATCAAGAAACACTGAGAGTAAAATATAAAATACTAACAATAGCGACTGAGAGCTCTAATGCTGACAAATTTTATGGCTACAGATAAGTAAGACAAATATACAAATACTTATACATACCTGTATATCACTTGTAGGTATATAAGCCAGGGTTCTCAAGATAAACAGAACCAATTTCCATGCAAAGAAATTTATTGTAATTACATAAATATGGAGGCTGGAAAGTTCAAGGTCTGCAATGTGGGCCAGCATGCTCGAGACCCGGGGGAACCACTAATGTAGATCCTGCCCTAACACTGGCAGCCTGGACACTGAGGAGAGTCATTGATGCCATTCCAGTCCAAAGGCCAGCAGGCTGATGGTGCAGATGAAGGCAGAAGGGAGTATGCTGGAGAGTTCCCTCTTGCTCAAGAGGCCAGTGTTTTTTATTCTATCAGGACTGCAGGTGATAGGATGAGGCCCACAACATTATGGAGGATAATCTGTTTGTTCACAATTCACCAGTTTAAATGTTAATTTTATGCAAAAACATCCTTGAAGTTCACACATTAAATTAACCATCACAGAAGGTACATACCACATTTTGTTTCTCCATTCATCTACCTTTTGACTATTGTGAATAATGCTGTTATGAACACAGGTATACAAATACCTGTTTGAGTCCCTGCTTTCAATCATCTATATATATAAAACCCTAATATGCAAATAGACCGAACAACTGGTCGCTATGACGTGCACCGATCACCAGGGGGCGCACGTGGAACATGGCAGGCATCAGCAGCAGGCAGCAGAGCGTGGAACATGGCATGCGTTGGCCATGGCGGGATGGTGGAGCAGGTGAGCGGGGGCACCAGACCAAGGCAGGGCACCAGTCGCTGTCACTGGGGCAAGCTTCTGGTGGTTACTGAAAATTCTTTGCTCCTGCACGTTGCAGTCCTGCCCGGCACTCACACCCGCTGCCAATTCCGGAGCTGCCGCTCGCACCTGTTGCAAGCGCCGGCTCCAATCACTCCAAGCCATTAGTGGGTGTAAGTGTGTGCACCATCAGTGTCAGTGTGTGGGAGCTGCAGAGGCAGCAGGAGCGGGGCTTCCAGCTGACAGGGGACTGGGGCCACGGCAGGAGGGGCCAGGTGGGGGTGTAGAGGATGGGCCAAGACTCACCCCTGTGTCCACCACAGCCTCATGGCCCACAGTTCCTTTCAAGGTGCACGAATTCATGCACTGGGCCCCTAGTTGTAGATATAAACTCAAAAAAAAATGCATTTGCTTGATCATATGATAGTTCTATGTTTAATTTTTTTTTAAGAATTGGCATGCTGTGTTCCACAGTAGCTGTACCATTTTCCCGCCAGCAGTGTACAAGGGTTCCAATTTCTCCATAGCTTTGCCAACACTTACTTTCTGTTGTTTTTTAAAAGATAGCCATTTAATGGGTGTGAAGTAATATCATAGTCTGATTTTTATTTTCCTTTCCCTGATGGTAGTGATGTTGAGCATCCTTTCATATGCTTATTAGCCGTTTATCTCCTTTGAAGAAATGTCTACTCAAGTTCTTTGTCTATTTTTTAATCAGGTTATTTTTTGTTGTTGAGCTGCAGGAGTTTTTAAAATATAATCTGGATATTAATCCCTTATCAGACATATTATTTATAAACTGGAGGCCCGATACACGAAAATTTGTGCAAGAGCATGCCTTCCTTCCCCCAGCTTCCGGCACCGGCTTCCCTCTAGCACCGGCTTCCCTCTAGCACCCAGACTTCCCTCCTCCAGCCACCAGCAGGCACCTAGGACCTGGGCTGGCTTCCCTTGGGATGCCCACAGGCACCTGGGACCCGGGCTGGCTTCCCTCCAGCCCCAGCTTCATCAGGAATAACGTCCGGAAGACATTTGGTCTAATTAGCATATTACGCTTTTATTATTATAGCTGTTTTCTCCCATTCTGCCAATTGCTATTTTGCTCTATTGATAGTGTTCTTTGATGCACAAAAGTTTTTATTTTTTATGAAGTACAAATTTATCAAGTTTTCTTTTGTTGCCTATGTTTTGATTTTATATCCAAAAACATAATAACATTTCCCCCCTATTTTTTTCTTCTAAGAATTTTGTAGTTTGGGATCAGATGTTTAAGTCTTTGATCCATTTTGAGTTAAATTTTTATATATGATATAAGGTAAGGGTCCAATGTCACTCTTTTGCATGTGGATACCCAGTTTTCTGAGCACCATTTGCTGAAAAGTGATGGATTTCTCAGGGTTGGATTTTTAAGAAGTGGCGAAATCAGGAAGAAAATTAACCTGAGTTTAAGTCAGACCAATTTCCAACTGATAAAAGATCCAACTTCTCAATTATATCAGAAAACTTACTAAAAATTAATTTCTTTCCTCAGTCAAAAACAATCACATTTATAGTTTAAATTAGTGCCAATTTTATACTGAATATTATACTTAAACTTTTGTCTTGTTCTAAAATAACTATGGGTAATATTTCACACATATCTTCTTAAATTATTATCGTTTATTCAGTGAATACCTTGACTGTTCCGTTTGTTACTTTTCAAGGTCAATTAGAATAGTTTTCTTGTTCTAACTGGCTATATGTTGAAACTCTTACTGTTAGACCATCTGAAAAAAAAATGTGTTAATGAGTTATATTTCCTCTCCAGAGCCATTAATAAAGCTGTAAAAGATCATTAGCTTAAGAGGTAGATAATTCCAACAAGTGACAAATGTACAAGGGCTCTCTATGCTGATGACATGTAGTTCTAGCAGAAGTGTTTTTAAAGCCACTGATCAAAAGTTGAAGTTGCCTCAATTGTGCGGGTTGGAGAAGTGTGGATTGCTTAAGATTAATTAAAGAAATTTACTCCTTAGACATACAGATGCCAATCTCATTTTAGGATATGGAGTTCAACAAGTCTTATAATCAGACTTTGCCACTTAAAGAAACTGGAGTGACTGAGTTTGTTTCTATAATTTTATCCTCAAAGGACAAAATGATTTGTCTTATTGTTAACAATGGAATCCTATCATAATTAGAAAAATAAATGGTATCACAAGCATTTTTCCCATTGCTATGTTTATTGGTGCTAATGTATTTGAAATGAGGGTGAAAAAAATGGGACCTGAAATTGTGTACATTAGTTCAGCTGTCCAGTTTTTAAAATAAACATTCTGAAAGTACCTATCCAGGAACCTTCAAAGTTCATTTTGGTACAATCCATTTGTGTTTCTTTCTTTAGAGTTATCATACTTTAAACAGCAATAAAGTGCACATTTAGCCAGGAAGATGGAGGGGCAAATCTATATATATTAAAAGCCAGCGTTTGTAATGACCAGAATGACCGGTCGTTATGCCACCCACTGCGGCCAGCAAACTGGCCCAATCAGGGGGCGGGGTTGGCAGCCAACCTCCCACAGCCCCTCCCCCCAGCTGGCCCCGCCCCTGATCAGACTCTCCCACCCTGATCAATGGGGCCCAGCCAGCCAACCTCCCATGGCCCTTCCCCCTGGCTGGCCACACCCCTGATCACCTCACACCCCAATAAGGGGCTGGGCTGGCCAGCCAACCTCCTGCAGACCCTCCCCCCAGCCAGTCCCACCCCCAAAGGGCTCCCACAGCCGGCCCCGCCCCTGATCACCCCCCTACCCCAATAGGGGGCGGAGCCAGCCAGCCAACCTCCCACAGCTCCTTCCCGGCTGCTGGTCCCCGATCAGCCCCCCCCCAACCCATTCGGGGCAGGGCCAGCCAGCCCACCACCCACAGCCCCTCCCCACAGCCAGCCCTGCCCCCAATTGGCCCTCCCCCACCCCAATCGGGAGCCGGACCTGTTGGCCAATCACCCACAGCCCCTCCCCCCAGCCAGCCCAGCCCTGATCGGGGCAGGCAAGCCAGCCAACCTCCCACCATCTCCTCCTCCCGACAGGCCCGGCCCCAATCTGCCCCAATTGGGGCTGGGCCAGCCAGACCTCACTCATGCACGAATTCGTGCACTGGGCCTCTAGTATATGTATAAATCTAAATGTGTAACTGAGTGGAGCAGAAATGGGCCAAAATTCATCAATTCTGGTTTTTTAAGATCTAATACTTTTAAGACAGCAACTTAAAAGTATATCAACGAAATTACAGTTGAAAGTTTTATGTCAAAGTCTTCAAGGATGAGAATTGAAATATGTTTTTGGGATAATTGTGACCATATTTGAAAGATTTCTATGGTAGTGAGAAATCAGCAAATAAGAAATCAAATACACACATATTCAGATATCAGGATTTGTGTTTTAGTAACGTCAAAACTTATTTTTTAAGTTTCTTTTTTAAAATGGTCACAGAAAGCCAAAAGCTCACTATCAAATTTTAAGCAATGTGAAAATTCAATATTCACATAAATAATACTCTGAAATATACTATAACCTCTCTGGGATCATGAAATAGTATCAAATAAATCAGATGTATAGCTAGATTAATTCAGTTATGGTGATTAATATATACAGTAAATAAATATTGGGCTATAAAATTATTGGCAGAAACATTAAAATATTTTAAAAGACAGAGTGTAATAAAAGCTAATTTGCAGTTTGTAGTAGTGAGTTCAGAATTAGCTTCATCAGGAGAAAACTAAAATCTATTAGAAAGATAATGCAATATAATGCAATAGTGACACAGGGACTCCTGACTTAATAAATAAACTGAAGTGAAATCTAGTCAGAGTGAGCATTTATTATAAAAAGCTTGTATCCAGAAGAAAAGAGGTAAACATATTCCAATGGTTTATTAAATAAATAAGAATTTTATAAGAGGAAAAAAAAAGAAAACCTGAAAATGAGATATAATCTTGCATATGATTCTGGCTTACATAAGCTTGCTATTTCCATTAAAATGTTGAAACACACATACTAAGTGGATACTGACAGTCAAAGTGGAGAAAGGAACAAGGAAGAGAGATTTAAAGTCACATATTTAAAAGCAGAGCGTTGTCTATTTTTTTCTATTTAAACTAATCAAACTTTCCAATAGCTGACAGTCAATAAACAAATAGTAATTGAATAAATGGTTAAGCAATGCATCTTTTCTAACACAGTTTTGTGTCTTTCAACTTGTTAATTTAAAAATTAATATGTAGCCTGGCCAGTGTGGTCCAGTTGGTTGGAGCATTATCCAGTACACTGAAAGGTCATAGGTTCAATTCCTGGCCTTAGATCTTCATACATAATCAATATCTAGTTGCAGGTTCAATACCCGGTCAGAGAGGCAACCAACTGATGTTTCTCACATCAATGTTTCTTTCCCCACCCCTTCTTTCTCTCTCCATCTCCCTTTCTCTCTCTCTAAAATCAATAAAAACATGTCCTCAGGTGAGGTTTAAAAAAATTTTTTTAATTAACATGAATTCTTAATATCTGGCTATCACAGTAAATTAAACACAATAAAAAGTGAACCTCTTCTCTTCATTTTTCTTCTTCGTTCCCTTCTTTCTTTTAAATCTTAAGCCCTACATGGAATGCCATTTGGAAATTCTCATGTTTTATTAGTTTCTATTAACTAGTAATTTGATCTGTAGCTATATTACAGTTGGAAAACAAATAGAAAGTGACCTATTTGCTTTCAGATCCTGGCATTGGATGACGTGCAGTAGCCTTAAGGTAAAAGGAGTTGAAAAACAAGAGAGACAAGTCACATTTGAGAGACAAGTTAACATTTACTATTTAGCTCCATTTTGGGGGTCACTTATCCCATTTTAGATTGGCAGTGTAGAAGTGTTAAATAAGAATTTGCCTACATGTGGCTTTAATTCGCAGTCTGAGATTGGCATGCCGATACTTATGTTTTGGTTGAAATGTCCAATCAAGAATGGGAAAAGAAATTCCAAAGATTGCCACTTTCTTTATTTCTCCTTTCATCCTTGTGGTAAACTAGTCTAATTCTCAGCCCAAAGATCATAGCCCAAAAACTCTTGGCTATCTACCCTGAAATACAAAAGTAAAACATGAAGTAACTTCTCGTTTTGCACCAAGTAAAATCAGACAATAATGCAGCATAAATATGGACAATACTATCATGATGCATTTTTTCACAATTGTTTTCTCATGAAGTTCATTCCAGATTCCTTCTGTAAAATTTTTTAGAAACAATGATTTTCAAATTTCAAGAAAGACCTTAAAATCATTTATATCTATCTGCTTAAAATATTTCTCCATCTTTTTTCCTGATTTTATTGATTTTTATCAACCAGTCAAGTTCAATAGATTTATTGTCTACAGAAATATATTAATTTTTTAATAACCCAACCAACCAGTTTTCATGAGGACTAAACTTTGATTATGCATGAAGATCTAAAGCAAGTGAATAAAAAGACATACCTATTCTTTAAACTGCAATCCCATGTATATTCAAAAATAAAAGGAGCAAACTAATTATTGGGAAAGTAAATATAATGAACTCAGAGTTCTAACTATAAATATATTAAAAAATAAAAAAAATGTAGACTCTTGTTTTAAAGCCAACCAAGAGAGGTACATAATTATTTAAAAGAATATTGATAAATGATGAATAATTTGTTATAGATATTAAAATACTTGGAATGAAAAACAACACTATTTAATAATGCCAATTAAAATATTTATCATACATTATAATATTTTTAATTTTGGTATTATATTCTAGTGCCATTGTCATGAATCAAACATTCTTGAAGCACAGTTTGTCTTTATATAGGGGTACAGATTTTCCTAAAAGTATAATGCATGGGCTATGATGAAATTTGTCCCCCAGAGGGCAGTGCAGAACAATCTCAGAGGGCACGGAGTGCACACAAAAAAAGCTTAAACTGCTTTCATCTTATTTCACTGGTAAGGAAAACAGCAACATTTCAAAGATACACTATAATGCCAAAACTCCTGGCTGCAAGATAGAAAGTGTTGCCAATCATCCAATTATTTCTACGACATATCAATCAATTCAATTTCCTTAATAAATATTATTTTTCATTTGATTGATTTATTAGTATTTATTTAGCATTAATTTTTTGTCTCGTTTAATCTTTTTATTTAATCCTCACCAAAGATATGTTTATCGATTTTAGAGAGAGGAAGGTGGGGAGAGAGAGTGAGAGAGAGAGATCCATTGGTGGCTATCTCCCTCCCATATGCACACCTATCGGAAATCAAACCCACAACCTAGGTATGTGTCCTGACTGGGAATAGAACCAGAAACCTTTTGGTATACGGGACAATGTTCCAACCAACTGAGGCACCCTGCCAGGGTTTAGTCTTTTTTAAAAACATTTTTATAGAATTTATTGGAGTTATAATGATTAATAAACTATATAGGTTTCAAGGGTACAATTCTATAACACAACATCTGTATATTGTATTGTGTGTTTACCACCCCAAATCAACTCTCTTTTTATCACTATTTATCCCCACTTTACTTTCTTCTATCACCCCTCATTACTATTCCTTCTGGTAATCACTATACTATTGTCTGTGTCTATAAGGTGTGTGTTTTTGTTTTTGGTTGTTTTTTGAGGGCGTTTTTTTTTTTTTTTTTTTTTTTTTTTTTGCTTAATTCCTTCAACTTTTTCACCAAGTCCCCAAACCACCCTCCTCTCTGACACTGGTCAGCCTGTTTTTTGTCACTATGAATCTGTTTTATTTTATTAGTTAATTTTGTTCATTAGATTGGGCATGTAAATTAAATCATCTGGTAGTTGTCTTTCACCGACTGGCTTACTTCACTTAGCATAATACTCTCCATGTCCATCCATGCTGTTTCGAAGGGTAAGATTTCTTTCTTTTTTATGGCCCAGTAGTACTCCCATGTATAAATGTACCACAGCTTTTATATCCACTCATCTACTGATGGGTACTTGGGCTGTTACCAGATCTTAGATATTGTAAATTATGCTGCTATGAGCATAGGGGTGCATATATTCTTTCAAATTAGTGTTTCAGGTTTCTTCAGATATATTCCCAGAAGTGGAAATAAGGCAATTTCATTTTTTATTTTTTGAGAACTCCATACTGCTTCCCATAGTAGTTATACCAGTCTGCATTCCCATCAACAATTTAAAAGGGTTCCCTTTTCACCACATCGTCAGCAATATTTATTGTTTGTTGATTTATTGATGGTAACAATTCTTACAGGTGATATCTCCTTATAATTTTAATTTGTATTTCTCTGATGATTAGTGATGTTGAGCATCTTTTCATATGTCTATTGACCATCGTATGTCCTCTTCGAAGAAATGTCTATTCAGATCCTTTGTCCATATTCTAATTGGATTGGTTTTTGAGTGTTTTTTTGTTTGTTGTTTTTTTTTTGTTGTTGTTGTTTTTTGGTGTTGACATGTATAAGTTCTTTATAAATTTTGGATATTTCCCCTTATCAGAAGTATCATTAGCAAATATGTTCTCTCATTCAGTGAGTTGTCTTTTCATTTCGTTGATGGTTTCCTTTGCTGTGCAAAAAAAACTATTTAGTTTGATGTAATCTCATTAGTTTATTTTTCTTTTGTTTCCCTTACCCAATGTGATATATCAGATAGAATATTGCTACAAGAAATGTCTGAGACTCTACTGCTTATATTTTCTTCTAAGATTTTATAGTTTTGAGTCCAACATTTAAGTCTTTAATCCATTTTGTGTTTATTCTAGTGCATAGTATAAGAAGGTTATCTACTTTCATTTTTTTGCACATATCTGTCCAATTTTTCCCAACACCATTTATTGAGTAGACCATTTTTTTACCTCATTGTATGTTTTTGCTTCCTTTGTCAAAAATCAATTGACATAGAGGTGTGAGCTTATTTCTGGGCTCTGTTTTCTGTTTCATTTATCTACCTGAGGCCTAATGCATGAAATTCATGCAAAGGGCTCAGTCCTCGCAGCCTCAGCTTTGTCCAGAAAGTCATCTGGACGGTCATTCTCCTGTTCAGCCTAATTAGAATATTAACTCTTTATTATATAGGATATGTCTGTTTTTATGCCAGTACCAGGCTGTTTTGTTTATTATGGCCTTGTAGTACAGTTTGATATCAGGTAGCATGATTCCTTCAACTTTGTTCTTCTACAGATTGCTGTGGCTATGTGAGATATTTTGTGGCTCCATATAAATGCTTGGGATATTTTTTCTAGTTCTATGAAAATGACATTGGTATGTGATAGAAATTGTGTTGAATCTATAGATTGCTTTGGGTAGTTTGGACATTTTAATAATGTTAATTATTTCTATTCATGAACATTGTATATACTTCTATTTATTTGTATCTCCTTTAACTTATTTCTTCAGTGTCTTGTAATTTTTGGAGTACATATCTTTTACATTCTTGGTTAAATTTATTCCTAGGTATTTTATTTATTTCCTTTTAGTACTACAGTAAATGGGATTGTTTTCTTAGTTGCCCTTTCTGATACTTTATCATTAAGATTTTAATTTGTCTTTGATGATTAGTGATATTGAGCATCTTTTCATATGTCTATTGGCCATCTCTATGCTTTCTTTGGAGAAGTGTCTACTCATTTTTAAAATTGGATTGTTCTTTTTAATGTTTACTTGTATAAGTTTTTAATAAAATTTATACATTTACCCTTTATCAGATGTATCATTGGCAAATATGTTCTTCCAGTCAATGGGTTGTCTTTTAATGTTGTTGATGGTTTCTTTTGTTATGCAAAAACTTTTTACTTTGATGTAGTCCCATTTGTTTATTTTATCTTTTACTTCCCATGTCTGAGGAGATATATCAGAAAATATATAACTAACAGAAATGTCCGAGATTTTACTTCTTATGTTTTCTTCTAGGATTTTTATGATATTGATTCTTACATTTAAGACTTTAATCTATATAGAGTTAATTCTTTTATTTTATTTTATTTTTTCCATCACCATTTATCCCCTCTATGCCCTCTTCCACCTCCACTACCCCCTTTCTCCCCCACCAAACATGATAGTTTTCCTGTATATGGTGTAAGAAGGTGGTCTAGTTTCATCTTTTTGTATGAATCTAATTTTTCCAACACCATTTATTGAAATGTCTTTATCCCATTGTATATTTTTGCCTACTTTGTCAAATACTAATTGACCATATAAGCATAAGTTTATTTTTGTGCTCTCAATTCTGTTCTATTGATCTATATGGCTGGTTTTTAATATCAGTACCATGCTGTTTTGACTACTATGGCTTTGTAGTATTGTTTGATATCAGGTAGCTTGATTCCTTCAACTTCGTTTTTTTTGTTTTTTTTTGTTTTTTTCTCAAGATAGCTGTGACTATTTTGGGTCTTTTATGGTTCCATATACATTTTTGGATTATTTGTTCTAGTATTGTGAAATAAGTCATCAGTATCTTGATAGGAATTGCATTATCATAGATTGCTTTAGGAAGTATGGACATTTTTACAATGTTAATTCTTCCCATCAATGAGCATAGTATATGCTTTCATTTATTTATATCTTCTTCGATTTCTGTCTTCAGAGTCTTTTTTGAGTACAAGTCTTTTACCTTCTTGGTAATTTTATTCATATGTATTTGTTTAAAAAAATGCAACTTATTTCTGGCTATTTATTTTGTACCTGCTACTTTATTAAATTCATTTGTCAGTTCTAATAGTTTTTTGGTGGAATCTTTAGAGTTCTTTATATACAGTATCATGTCAGCTGCAAATTATGACGATTTACTTCTTCCTTTCCAATTTGAATGCCTTTTATTTATTTCTCTTGTCTGATGGCTATGGCTAGGACTTCTAGTACTATGTTGAATAAGAGTGTGAAAGTGCACATCCCTGTCTTATTCTTGATTTTAGGGGAAATGCTCTTTGTATTCCCCATTGAGTATAATCTCCTCTGTGGGTTTGTCATAATAGTTTTTATTATGTTGTGATATGTTTCCCTCTGAAAGGTGAACATGATGGATGGTTAGCATGGTAGTGCACATGAGTAGGCTAAATAGCCATCTTAGATGGAGATTTAAGAAAATTCAATTTATTTAAAGATGGGGGATGGGATATCAAAAGGGAAGGGCTGCACAGCACCAAGACAAGGGGACATTGGGTCAATGATGGCAGTCCCCAGAAGCTGGAGTTTCATCCTTATGTGCAGTCACTGGTGGGAAACTTGTCATCAGTGGTTTTGGGGGCTGAGCTGGTGGGCTTGGAATGCAGATGGAATACAAGTATATGATCAGGACAGTTTCCATTCCTTATGTGATCTGATTCATAGTGCCCAATGAGTTTTTCCTGGTCTTTCATTCTCCTGTGATGTGAAGTTTACAACATGGCCATTAAGAATTGTATTGCCCTATTGGCTTAATATCCTCTACTAGAAGCCCAGTGCACAAAATTCGTGCATGGGGGGAGGGGTCCCCTCAGCCCAGCCTGCACCCTCTCCAATCTGGGACCCCTCGGGGAATGTCCGACAGCCTGCTGTTCAGTAGTTTGGTTGGGGATCCGGCCTAAACCAGCAGTCAGACATCCCTCTCACAATCCAGGACCACTGGCTCCTAACTGCTCACCTGCCTGCTGGCCTGATTGCCCCTAACTGCTCCCTCTGCCGGCCTAGCCACCCCCAACTACCCCCCCTACTGGCCTGGTTGCCCCTCACTGGCCCCCTCTGCTGGCCTGGTTGCTGCCAACTGCCTCCACTGCCGGCCTGGTAGCCCCACGTAGCCTGCTGTTCAGTAGTTTGGTTGTCCCTCACTAACCCCCCTGCCAGCCTTGTCACCCCATGCAGCCTGCTGTTCGGTCATTACTGTGAGGGCGTCCTGACAATTTGCATATTACCCTTGTATTAGTATAGATTCTCACTTTTCTGAGAAATTTTATCATAAACTAAAGACCCAGTGCACAGATTCCTGCACCAGTGGGGCCCCTCGGCCTGGCCTGCAGGGATCGGGCCAAAATCGGCTCTCCGACATCCCCCAAGGGGTCCCAAGAGGGAGGTTCTTGGGTGACACACCCCAGAACCAGGCTCCCTCCTCTCTGGTTCCAGGTGTGTCACCTGAGAACAGCAACTTCCAAGTCACTGCAGCTCAGCAGCTCCTGCGTTGAGCATCTGCCCCTTG
Organism: Plecotus auritus; assembly: GCF_963455305.1. NCBI lineage: Eukaryota > Metazoa > Chordata > Mammalia > Chiroptera > Vespertilionidae > Plecotus > Plecotus auritus. The sequence goes on along the minus strand of NC_137775.1, from coordinate 112,336,253 downwards.
ATGGTCAGTGTGCATCATAGCTACGGGTCTAATGGTCAGCCAGTCGCTTAGGCTTTTATATATATAGATGTGTGTGGATTTTGTCAAAAGCTTTTTCTGCATCTATTGATATGACCATATGATTTTTATCTGTCTTTTTGTTTATGTGTTGTATCACATTTATTGATTTGCAGATATTGTTCCAACCTTGCATCCTAGGAAGAAATACTACTTAATCATGTTGCATGATGTGTGTAATGTATTGCTGGATTTGGTTTCCAAATATTTTGTTGTTGGTTTTAGTGTCTGTGTTCATCAGGTATATTGGTCTATAGTTTTCTTTCTTTATAGAGTCTTTATCTGGTTTTGGAATTGGGATAATGCTGACCTTATAAAATGAGCTTGGAAGTCTTTCTTCCTACTTAATTTTTTAGAAAAGTTTGAGAAGAATAGGTCTTACTTCTTCTTTGAATGTTTGATAAAATTCACCCATGAAGCCATCCAGTCTAGGAATTTTATTCGTTGGAGGTTTTACTGTAACTGTTTCAATATCCTGAGTTGTAATAATTCTGTTCAAGCTTGGTGTTTCTTCTTGATTTAGTTTTGGGAGACTGTATGTTTTTAGAAATTTATCCATTGTGTCCAGATTGTCCAATTTGTGAAAAGTAGTTAGTCATAATATTTTCTTACAATCATTTTTATTAAGGGGAACCAAATAAATAAAACTAGAAATAACAATGGACACAAACAATGGTGTCCATTGTTATTTCTCGTTTTATTTATTTGGTTCCCCTTCTCTTTTTTTTTTTTTTTTCATGATGAGACTATTTAGTGGTTTATCAATCTTGTTTATTTTTTCAAAGAACCAGATCTTGGTTTCATTAACCGTTTGTATTTTTTTAGGTTCTGTTTTGTTTATTGCTTCTCTGATTTTTGTTATTTCTTTCCTACTATTCATTTTGGGCTTTGTTTATTGTTCCTCTTTTAGTTTCTTTGGGTGTAACATTAAATTGTTGATTTGATCATTTTCTTGTTTTTTGAAGTAGGCCCATAATGCTATAAATTTTCCTCTGAGGACTGCTTTTGCAGTCTATCATAAGATGTGGGTTGCTCTGTTCTCATTTTTATTTGTTTCAAGGTATCTTTTGATTTCTTTCTTGAGCTAATTAGGAACCCATTTGTTGTTTAGCAGCATGTTATTTAGCCTCCATGTGTTTGTGTGCTTTTCAAGGTTTTCTTTTTGTAATTGATTTCTAGTTTCATACCATTATGGTCACAGATATGATTTCAATCTTCTTGAATTTATTGAGATTTATTTTGTCTTTTAACATGTGGTCTATTCTAAAAAAATGTTCCATGTGCACTTGAAAAGAATATATATTATGCTGCTTTTAAAATGCTCTTAAGATATCAATTAAATTCATCTGATATGGTGTGTTAATTAAGACCTCTATTTCCTTGTTGATTTCAGACTGAAGTTTTCGGATATGTTCCCTCTGAAAGGTGATGTCAATGATGTACTAAAATCTTCTACTATGGCTGTATTACTGTCAATCTCTCCCTTTATATCCATCAAGATTTGCTTTATGTATTTAGGTGCTCCTATGTTGGGTACATAACAATTTACAAGCATTATATCCTCTTGTTGGATTGAAGCTTTCATCATTATGTAATAACTTTTCTTGTCTCTTATAATACACTTTGTTTTTAAGTCTATTTTTTCTAATATAAGAATTGTTACTCCAGGTTTGTTGTTTTTTTAATTCCCATTTGAATTAAATAGCTTTTTCTATCCCTTTACTTTTAGTTTGTGAGTATCTTTCATTCTGAGGTGGGTCTCTTGTTAACAGTTATTATAACTATGTTGTTTTTGTCTGTCTTCTTAAATAAGAGCCTTTTTTAAAATTTATCTTTTTTTAAATATATTTTTATTGGTTTCAGAGTGGGAGAGGGAGAGAGAGAGATAGAAACATCAATGATGAGACAGAATCATTGATTGGCTGCCTTCTGCATGCCCTTACTGGGGATCAAGCCCACAACCTGGGCATGTGCCCTTGACCAGAATCAAACCCGGGACCCTACAGTCCTCAGGCCGATGCTCTATCCACTGAGCCAAACCAGCCAGGGCTAAAATTTATCTTTATTGTTGAAAGTATCACAGAAGTCTCCTTGTTTTTCTTCCCATTGACATCCTCTGCCCTGGACCCACCCCTCCCAGGCCTTCAACACACTATTGTCTGTGTCCATGGGCTATGCATATCTGTAATAATAAAAGCACAATATGCTAATTAGACTGGATGTCCTTCCAGATGACCTTCCGGACAAAGCCAGGGCTGTGAGGGAAGCTTGGGTCCTGGGTACCAGATGGAAGCTGGTTCCAGCAGCCGGGGGAAGGAAGGCCTACTCTTGCACAAATTTCATGCATTGGGCCTCTAGTATGCATATAAGTTCCCTGGTTAATCTCTTCACATCCACTCTCCAACCCCCATCTTCCTCTGAAATTCCTCAGTCTGTTCCATGGTTCTATGTCTCTGGATCTATTTTGTTCATCAGTTTATTTTGTTCATTAGATTCCACATTATGAGTGAGATCATGTGATACTTATATTTGACTGGCTTTTTTCACTTAGCATAATACTCTCCAGGTTCATCCATTCTGTTGCAAATGGTATAATTTCTTTCTTTTTTACAGCCATGTAGTATTTCATTGCATAAATGTGCCACCGCTTGTTTTATCCACTCACTAGAGGCCCAGTGCACGAAATTCGTGCACGGGGAGGGTTGTTTCTCAGCCCAGCCTGCACCCTCTCCAATCTGGGACCCCTTGAGGGATGTCCAACTGCCTGTTTAGGCCTGATCCCAGTGAGATCAGTCCTAAACGGGCAGTTGGACACCCCTCTCACAATCCAGGACTGCTGGCTCTCAACCACTTGCCTGCCTGCCAGCCTGATTGCCCCTAACCACTCCCCTGCCAGCCTGATCTATGCCTAACTGCTCCCCTGCCAGCCCGATTGCCCCTAACTGCCCTCCCCTGCTGGCCTGGTCACACCTAACTGCCCTCCCTTGACAGCCTGGTCACCCCTAACTGCCCTCTCCTGCAGGCCTGGTCACCCTCAACTGCCCTCACCTGCAGTCCTGGTCCCCCCCAACTGCCCTCCCCTGCAGGCCTTGTCCCTCCCACTGCCCTCCCCTGCCAGCCTGGTCACCCCTAACTGCTCTCTCCTGCAGCCCTGGTCGCCCCCTAACTGTCCTCCCCTGCAGGCCTGGTCACCCCCAACTGCCCTCCCCTGCAGGCCTGGTCCCCCCCAACTGCCCTCCCCTGCAGGCCTTGTCCCTCCCACTGCCCTCCCCTGCCAGCCTGGTCACCCCTAACTGCTCTCTCCTGCAGCCCTGGTCGCCCCCTAACTGTCCTCCCCTGCAGGCCTGGTCACCCCCAACTGCCCTCCCCTGCAGGCCTGGTCCCCCCCAACTGCCCTCCCCTGCAGGCCTTGTCCCTTCCACTGCCCTTCCCTGCCAGCCTGGTCACCCCTAACTGTCCTCCTCTGCAGGCCTGGTCGCCCCTAACTGCCCTCCTCTGCTGGCCCAGTCACCCCTAACTTCCCTCCTTTGCCAGGCTGGTCACCCCTAACTTCCATCCTCTGCCAGCCTGGTCACCCCTGTCACCCCCAACTGCCCTCCCCTACAGGCCTACCCCCCCCCCAACTGCCCTCTCCTGCAGGTCTTGTCCCACCCACTCCCCTCCCCTGCTGGCCTGATCACCCACAACTGCCCTCCCCTGCCGGCCATCTTGTGGTGGCCATCTTGTGTCCACATGGGGGCAGCCACCTTTGACCACATGGGGCGGCCATCTTGTGTGTTGGAGTGACGGTCAATTTGCATATTACTCATTTATTATATAGGATTATATAGGATTTGCTGATGGGCACTTGGGCTATTTCCAAATCTTAGCTATTATAAATAGTGCTGCTATGAACATAGGGGTACATACATTATTTCTGATTGGTGTTTCAAGTTTCTTAGGATGTATTCCTAGAAGTGAGATCACTGGGTCATATGGCAGTTCCATTTTTTATTTTTTTAGGAAACTCCACACTGTTTTCTATAGTGGCTGTACCAGTCTGCATTCCCAACAGTGGTGTACTAGGATTCCCTTTTATCCATATCTTCACCAACACCTATCATTTGTTGATTTGTTGATGATAGCCATTCTGACAGGTATAAGGTGATAATTTGTATCTCTCAGATAATCAGTGACTTTGAGCATTTTTTCATATGTCTCATGGCCATCTATGTGTCCATTTGGAGAAGTATCTATTTAGGTCCTTTACCCATTTTTTAATTGGATTGTCATCCTTTTGTTAAGTTGTAGGAGTTCCTTATATGTTTTGAAAATTACCCCTTTATCAGATGTATCACTGGCAAATATGTTCTCTCATGCGGTGGGCTCTCTTTTCATTTTGTTGATGGTTTCTTTTGCTGTGCAGCAGCTTTTTATTTTGATGTAATCCCATTTGTTTATTTTCTCCTTAGTTTCCTTCGGCTTGCGAGACACAGTTTGCCGACCACTGCCCTAGGAGATGTACTGGTAAACATATTGCTAGGTAGAAATATGAAATATATGCCTACACATTTAAAAATAAAAAAGGATGAAGCAACTTTATTATTTCCCAAATAATGCAGGTAAAGTTTTGAGGAAAATCCTGAATATTCAAGTAAAAATATTGTTTTTTCTTCACAAGAGAAACCTAAAATCATGTTGGTGTGTCTTTAAGAAAGTTCCAGCAACATGGAAGTAATGGTTGCTATAGGGAGCCATTTCCATGGATTATGCTTTTAAATCTAATGTACATGATGAGTCAAGAGATATTAAGACTATATAATCATCAAAAAAATAAAACATGATGCTTTTCTAATACCTGCAATTTGAAACACAAAGTATAAAAAGATCTTTCCAGTCCCTTTTATAGCAAATAGCAAATCAACTTTCTCCAATTCAAACCTTGAACTGGAGATGTAAAATATGACTTAATATTTTATTATTTTTTAAATAAATATTCTTTTAGTTTTAAGTCAAAGTAAAGGTATGTACCAGGAATAAGAAAAAAACACTATACAATTATTCATTAAAAGGGCGTTTTCAAATTTTGCAGTGAATTAAAGCTTAAATATATTTAGATATTTTTCATTTAAATTCATCATATCAGTTGAGCCCAGCATTACTTCTCTGCACATCTTTTCTTCCCTGTGAATGAGTTGGTAAGAAGAATGTCACATCATCCATTCTGATTAGCCAGCAGAAAAGCAATGTGGAAACTGATTTAAAGTCTCTACCACTAGGGATGTCAAAAAAGATGTTACTTCCTACAGGATGACAGCACTGGGCCCGAGATGTCAAACATAATTAAAATTTTTATTTTCAAATGCATTCCTCCATTTATACATGCTAAAAGTATGTCTTACCTTTCAAACTTATAGAGTGCTGTGCTCTGCAAAATGGGAGAGAATTTATGATAGTTTAGACTGCATTTAAGAACAAAATCATTTCATCAATTAGTACCCTGCAGTTTCCTTCGGGATTAGGCATGAACGACTGGAATTTCATTAAAATGTTCTGAACAACTGAGAAACAGTGATTCTAGCAGGACTGATTTCTCTCACTTTCCTGCCGATTACTATCAAGAGTCTCCCCCACCCCCAGTGGGTTATCCAAATTAGAGAATAAATTAAGGTGCCTTTCTTTTTATAATGACATCACTCATTTCATTTTTTGAAAGGGAAGAGGGTCAGAAGTTGCATGTTACTTACTCATATTTACTTATTATTTACTAAGTTTTCCCCCAAAGTCTTTACATGAGTAATAAAATGCCTGGAGGAAAAACAAACAAACAAAAACCAGTCTCTTTGCCTTTTTATGACATGCACTCAGAATAGATTGAAAGTGCAGAGCTCACATATACTTTAGAGAACATCACCATGGATTTGTGTGCAGAAAGGGAAAATAAGGAATTTTAAAAGCATGGATCCTCCAAAAAGGTCCTCTGCCTTCATATCCCTAAAGTATAATCAGTGGAGCCCTGACCCACCCCCAACTGCAGCCAAGCACCTTATAACTAGCCTTCAAATGTACTAGTATATAACTGGTCATTACAGTATTTATTTCTTTTCTGTCATGAATTTCTAATTTTATTGCTTTGTGGTCAGAATATATAGTTGTAGTCTTTCCAATATAAAATATTTATTATTTTCTCTGTTGCCTAATACCTGGTTGTTTTGTAAATGTTTCATAGCACTTAATACTATTTAGATTTTGTTTAAAGGGCACTAAGTATGGGACATTCCATTAATGAAACTTATTTATAATAATTGTTCAAATCATTTGGTATATTTTAAAAATTTTTTTGCTCTGGCAAGCCCAAATTACTGAAGTGATATAGCTCTCTACAAATGAGAATGAAAGTGTTACTGTGATATACACAAAAGCTACATAAGGACAAAAATAGTAATGCTAAAAAGGTGGAGAGTTTAAAAATACATTTGCCAATGTGTCATCTTTTATAGAAGTGTGTCAATAGATATCATTTTATTTCTCAAGCTGTAAAATAAAGATATTTACATTAATGGATATAATTACTAGTCCATCCGAAAATATGTTATAGTATATACTTTCAAGTTACTGAGATGTGTGGAGAAGTTGGGAGGGAACATAAAGGAAACAGATATCATAGAGCAACAGAACACAGCAAGAAAGCCAAAAATATGATCATACAAAAGTAAATACTAATACAATAGAATTAAGTACAAATGTCTATCATAGAAATGAAGGTGAGATTAAAACCACTTTATAAAAGAAATTAACTCCTTAGTTGAGACACGGTAAAAGAAAGAAGTACCAGTCATATACTCTATACAAAATAATATCTAAAACAATGTAATTCATAGATTGAATATACAAGGGTAGACAAAAAAAGTATACAAATAAAAAGAGGCTCTGATCGGTGTGTCTCAGTTGGTTGGAGCATCCCCCCACCCTCCTATACTGAAAAGTTGTGGGTTCAATTTCCTGGTCAGGGCACATGCCTAGGTTGCAGCTTCCATGGGGGGGTGCGGGGGGAGGGGGTATGTATAGAAAGAAACTAATCAATCTCTTTCACATTGACCTCTCTCTCTCTCTCTCTCTCTCTCTCTCTCTCTCTCTCTTTCATCAATGAGCATGTCCTCAAGTGAGGATTAAAAAGAGAGAGGGAGAGAGAGCAAGAGAACAAATAGAGCCATATCAATGTTGGACAAAAGTGAACGCAATATACAGAACATTAAATAGAATAAAGAGTTGCTCTTTTTTTGTTTTTGTTGAAGGATTCCTTTCTCAAGTAAATTTCTTAGAACAGATGGGCATTCTATTGTAGAGTTTCTTGCATATTTAAGTTTATTTTTAGGTTATCTTCACACATGAATAAAAACCTGACTGATATTGGGGTCACCTTAGGTTACCCTTATGACCCTTTTTAAAATATATATTTTTATTGATATTTAGAGAGGAAGGAAGCAGGATAGAGAGATAGAAACATCGATGAGAGAGAGGAACATCATTGATTGGCTGCCTCCTGCACACCCCTGACCAGGAATCAAACTGGTGACCTCTTGGTTCCTGGGTCAATGCTCGACCACTGAGCCACACCAGCCAGCCCCTTATGACTCTTTATGTATTGATTGGTTGACTACTGATATCTAATTCCCCAAGAGAATACTGAAGTCAGGTTGATTTTTTTTCCCAACATCTTTGATTGTGTTTCTTCTGCTTGGATACTGAATTTTTATAGCATAACTAGAGGCCCGGTGCATGAGTTCATGCATAGGTGGGGTCCTGACAGGGGTTGGGGAAGCCAGGACACTATGAGCCCTCCCGGTGGGCAGTGGGATGCCCTTGCCGGCCCAGGATCTGGATCCGTCCTGCTGTCGTTCCCACCAGTTGTCGAGAGCCACCTGGCCATTGCTTTATTTTTTTCTTGACACTTCAACTGTTTATTCTATAGTCAGAAATGGATCTACGTTACCACAGAGGATGAAACCCCACTGTAAATAGACTGAAAGCAGAAAATGGGTAATTTCACACAATGTGTCAGTTATCAACCCAGATGGGTGCACAAGTACAATAACACATGAATGAAGGAAATCTAACTGGCTAAGAGGTTCAAGAAGAATGTCACCCACATGGTAACAAAATCCAAGTGCTCACCAGGCCGGCCACAGGCCTCACTTCACAGGACAGCCCTAACATGCATGAGGTGCTGGGCTCTGTGGTAGCTGCGTATCTTTCTGTGTAGTTGTCTGTGGGCCAACTGCTTCCTTCCTTCTCACTTAGGGCGAGCAGCATGTGAGGGCAAAATGCACTGTCGAGGAAGGCAGAGGGCTGCCCGGAGTGGCCGGCCCATGGGGTGAGAGGAGGACACAGAGGACACTATCTCACCCAATTGTGATGCGGGCTGGCCGGCCTTCATCTGCCTGACCCCACCCGGGGAGGGAATGAGCAAGGTGTCCATCTCTCCATTCTCCATCCTTCCATCTGTGACACCTGTCACCCTTGCCAGGCCTCCCACAAAGTGAGTTCAGCTCAATCCCTGAATGTAAATGGGCATGGTGGGGGGGAAGGGCTCCACTCCAGTGCCCCCTGATTCCCAGTGACAGGACCTAGTCTCAGGACGGTGGCCACAGCTGCAGAACAGATCTGTTTCAACAAAAGTTGGGAATGCAGACTTTTGTATGAGCCCCTATTCCAAAAGGTGGCAGTTTATTCACATTGTGGCAAAGACACCTTCAAGAGTAACATAAGTGGGTGAAGTCAAGGCCAAACTGGGCCATTTCCTCATCCAATCTCTCTGAGGCGCGTGGACAGAACCAAGTCTCAGCTCTTCGCAGGACACTCCCGGGGTTGTTGTGGTTTTTTTTAAGCCTTAAGGACGGTAGTCTGTCTCCATTCTTATTCTTTGCGACTTTTTCATCGTTGGATAAAAGGATATGTACATTGGGGCAATCCTCTCGAGATACAATATTCCAGTTGCACCCATGTGACTAAGATAGTGGCCCTCAGAGGGAGGGAGCTGGCAGATGGGGAGCAGGGAATTCTGAAAACCAAAGGGATGACAGAGACGCTAAGCCTTTCCTTCACACCTCTGACTCCCCTCCTTAGGCGGCCTGCAGGCCAGGCGTCTGCTGGACCTTTACCACTTGATGTCCCAGCTACTGTCAGGCTGCCCTGGCCCTGCTAGGTGGTGTGCAGGGCCACCTGGGCCCAGGGAGAGTCACCACCACCCCCCAGCCACTCCTGGTACAGCTCCTGCACATAGGCGCTGGTCTCCGGGGGCCACACTGGAATGGCAGCGTAGATGCCTTCCATCTGCCACAGCAGTGCCCTGTCTGCATGCCCGTCGTCCGCCGGGGCCTGGCCCCTGCTGCTTAGGCATGCCGGGCGCAGGCCAGGACCTCCACGAAGTGGCAGGGGAACTTCCCCCTCTACAGCTTCAGGACCACTTCTGGATGTTCCAAAAGCCGTAAGCAGCCTCAAAGCGTAGCAGAACCTCTCCGTCCCTTTCAAGGGTGACCTCCTGGAAGTCTTTGTTCCTCAGGGTGCGGTAGGTGAGCACTCCCACATCCTCACTGAACAGCTTGTTGGCCATGTGCCTGAAGATGTGTGCCAGGTACCTGTCAGAGCTGGCACCCTCGTGGAGCATCACCTCCTTCTCCTTCATGTCTCCAAACAGAGTGTCCATGGCAGCGTCATTCGAGGCGAGGTCACTTTGCTCCATTATCTGGACAATTTCACCTGAGGTTAACACGCAGTCAGCACCCTGGGAATTATACAAAGCTGTGGGAACATCTTCTCAAAGGGCCTCCAGTTTCATGTCATAACATGGGGCCACACTGACGTAGAAAATCTTGTCTGGGGACAGGTTCTGCCAGCCCATGATCTGCTCGGGAGACTTGGCCATGCAGAGATGGAGGTGATGGGGTGACCCAGAACACACTCTGCATATCGGTCCCAGCCGGGGCAGGAGGTGGTCAGCATGGGTAGCCAGGGTTCTTCCTCACGGTACTGGCAGTACCGACGTACAAATTCCTTCTGATTCTCCAGGATGCTGAAGTCTGCAGCTATCTTCATGTCAAAGACAATGTGCCCCAAGGCTTTTGAGGAAGCCGCAGAGTCTTCTGGATGCATCAGTGACACCGAGGCTCAATTTAGCAGCAAAATAAGGCAGAGACTAAGGACACGTGGACACTGCCAGCACCTTGTGCTGTGAGGTATCACATTTCTTATTAAGGTTCAGAACATGAAGGAAGTCCTTGTTGTTCTGTTGAGAAACTTGGACTCCTTCCTCTGTGGTCACATAACTGTCACACGCCAGGCAGTCACTCAGAAATATCTTGGCATCGGCCAACTTATGGAATTCTCCCTTCTCTCCATTCTCCTGAGTCGGACTCCGATGTCAACTGCGGCATTCTCTTGGTCATTGGTTTTTATTTTTTTACTACATTCCTTCTGTGCGTGCAGTGATCACACTTCATCTGAAGCAGGGCAAGTGGGGGCCAGCACATGAGACCTGGAGGAAGCAGGGGAGAGCAGTCACAGCTCCTTGTAGAACTTCTAGGAAGGGGAAGCGCCAAGGTGCCTGAGGCCGAGTTCCAGGAGGCTTGGGTGCTATAGGGATCCTGCCGGCAGCGCTAATCCGTCGGTGCCTGGCCCATTCTCCGGAGATTGAACTTGAAGGACTACTGAGAGAGTGAGTGACTGCCACCTGGGCTGGTGATTGTTCTGGTCAGCTTTTTATATATATAGATTCTGTTGATGATTTAGATTATACTAGAAATTCATGCACAGGGGTGGGAGGGGTACCTCAGCCCAGCCTGCACCCTCTCGCAATCCGGGACAACTGGCTCCTAACTGCTCGCCTGCCTGCCTGCCTGATTGCCCCTAACCACTCTGCCTGCCTGATCACCCCTAACTGCCTCCACCTACTTGCCTGATCATGCCTAACCTACCTCTGCCTGCCTGTCTGATCACCCCCAACCACTTTCCTGCCTGCCTGATCACCCCTAACCACTCTGCCTGCCTGCCTGATCACCCCTAACCACTCTGCCTGCCTGCCTGATCATCCCTAACTACTCGCCTGCCTGCCTGATCACTCCTAACTGCCTCTGTCTCGGCCCCCGCCACTGTGACTTCATCCAGAAGGACATCCAGAATGACATCAGGAAGGTCCTTCTGCTGTCCGGTCTAATTAGCATATTACACTTTCATTATTATAGACTAGTGGCCCAGTGCACAAAATTCGTGCACAGAGGGGGATTCCCTCAGCCCAGCCTACACCCTCTCCAATCGGAGACCCCTTGGGGGATGTCCAACTGCCAGTTTAGTCCTGATCCCTGTGGGCATCAGACATTCCTCTCGCAATCTGGGACCACTGGCTCCTAACCGCTCACCTGCCTGCCTGCCTGATTGCCCCTAACCCCTCTGCCTGCCTGCCTGCCTGATTGTCCCTAACTGCCTCTGCCTGCCTGCCTGATCGCCCCTAACTGCCTCTGCCTGCCTGCCAGATCGCCCCCAACTGCTCTCCCCTGCTGACCTGATCTCACCCCCAACTGCCTCTGCCTGCCTGATCTCACCCCCAACTGCCCTCCCCTGCCTGCCTGATCTTGCCCCCAACTGCCCTCCCCTGCAGTCCTGATCTTGCCCCCAAATGCTCTCCTCTGCCAGCCAATTTGGTTCTTATTGGTCAGTTTCTATGCCAGTCAGCGTCAAAAGCTCCGCCTCCTAGGCAGCCATTGGCTCCTCACAGTTGACCCAGATTTGGTTCTGATTGGTCAGTTTCTATGCCAGTCAGCATCAAAAGCTCTGCCTCCTGAGCAGCCATTGGCTCCTCACACTTCACCCAGATGTGGTTCTAATTGGTCTGTTTCTATGCCAGTCAGCATCTCTGAGCCTATCAACGGAGCCTGATCAGAAAGGCAGGGCTGATCAGCAGCGCCAGTGGAGGCCTGGAGAGAAATGGAGGTGCAGCTGCTGGCCAGACTGGGAGAGAAAGAGAGAGGCAAGTGCTGATCAAAAGCTACCACAGAGTCAGTCTCTCAGGCCTCTCTCTGGACCTGATTCGCAGCCCCCTCAGCAGTCAGTGCTGGGGAAACATGCCTGCAGTGGAAGCAGTCAGACTGCAGGACTGACTTCTGGTTGGTCGAGCCTCAGTCATTACTGGTCATTACGACCCAGGGTTTTTATATATTAGGATACCTGGCATACATTACTGCCTTTAATTCTTGCAACAACTTGATGATATTTGAGGTTCATTGCAACCCATTCAAGTGATCAGTTCTAGTATTAGTGATGGAGAAGGCAGTCTTCGTGATACTTTGGATAAGCTTCCCCTAAACTGTTCTATTTACACAGCAATTTCTTAGTCAAATACTAAGAAATTTTTTAAAACTCTTGCTGATATAAAAGTCTTGATATCGCATTTTATCAGAGTCCATAATATCAAGCTTATATCAAGGTAAGGCATATTATCCCAAAAGCAAGTTCTTATCTACCAATTAATTATTCCACAAGATTTTACTCTCTTTAAAAAATATCATGATATACTCAAACATATAAAAATTACAGTATAACAAATACCCATGTAACCACAACCCAGAATTAACAATAGGCTAACAGCATTTTACTTTAAATATTTTAAATTAACGTTAAGAAACTAATCATTCCAGATTTTAAGTGCCCTTGTACACATCCTTGGTCTCTTTCTTCTCCTTCATTTCTCATAGAATCATCCTCCATCCAACTTATCTGGGTTTCTATATATTATTACACATTATGTCAGATTTTTATCGATATACTGTATAGTCTCATGCTGTACTTTGTTTACACATTTTATTTTTGAAACCTAAGACATTTTAACACTTAGAAATCAAGGTCAATAATCTCTGAGTACTTAAAAAGAATGTGGGTTCTCTATTTGTTATGGTCAGGACCTATATGTGTTAGATCTCATACATATCTATTAGATCAAGCTTGTTAATTTAATTGTTCAAACCTTCTGTAACCTTGAAGTTCTTTGTCAGCATGTTTATTGGTTACTAAAGAAAAGGCATGTGCAAATATCCTGCCATAACTATGGATTAGTCAAATTGTCTTTATAGTTCTGTCAATTTTTCCTTTAAATATATTTTTTGCAAAATTTTGTCTTATCTTGATGTGCTGATATAAACTTGATATTATGGACTCTAATAAAATGTAATATCAAGAAGACCTTTATATCAGCAGCAGAGTTTTAGAAAATTTCTTAGAATTTGCTTAAGAAAATACTGTATAAGTAAAACAGTTTATTTGAAGTACTTTAGAGTCTGCCTTTTCCAATAAGAATTTCTAAAACATACACTTTTAGCAACCTTCAAATATATGATACGGTGTTGTTAACTATATTCACCATGCTGTATATTAACATCTCCAGGACTTATTTAAATTACTACTAGAATTTTGACCATCTTTGCCCTTTAAATATTTATACTTAAATATTTAAATATGCTCCAAATATTGTGAGGCCACCATAAATAAAGTTTAATTTTCTTAGTTCATGGTGAAATATTCTTTTTATATCTATGTTGTATCTCTTTTCATCCCTCTTAATGTTAAATATATCTTTTGTTTATTAAACAATAAGCATTTATTTGGCTAATGTTTCTTGATACATTTTTTTCCAAAAATGTATTTACCTTTCTGGGTCATCATACAATTTGTGTCTAGTAAAAATGTAATAAATCTACATAGTGTTTTTTTTCTTCCAATTTGAGTATCTCTTTTGTATATGTGAATTTAATCTTTTTATTTTTACAATGATTTCTGGTACATTTTATCTTATTTCCATCATCTTCTCTTGTGTTTTATTTTTTTTTTATCTTTATTGTTGAGAGTATTACAGATGTCTCCCTTTTTCCCTCCATTGCCCCCCTCCACCTGGTTCCAGCCCTTCCCCAGGTCTTCATCACCCTACTTTCTGTGCCCATAGGTAAGATCTTTGGTTAATCTCTTCCCACCCCGCTTTCCCTCTGAGACTCATCAGTCTATTCCATGTTTCCAGGACTGTATTTTTTTCACCAGTTTATTTTGTTCATTAGATTTCCTTTTCATTTATTTTGATTTTTATATTTAATTGTTGATAGATATGTATTTATTGCCATTTTATTGTTCAGATTTTCTTCTTCTTCTTCTTCCTCTTCCTCTTCCTCTTCTTAAAGAATACCTTTCAACAGTTCATGTAATACTGGTTTGGTGGTGATGAAGTTCTTTATCTTTTTCTTATCTATGAAGCTCTTTATCTGACCCTCAAGAGTCCCAAACAAGAGGAACCCAAAGAGTCCCACATCAAGGCACAGCATAATTAAAATGCCAAGAGTTAAAGACATGAATCTTAAAAGCAGCAAGAGAAAAGCAGTTAGTTACCTACAAGCGAGCGCCCATATGATTGTCAGCTGATTTCTCAACAGAAGCTTTGCAGGCCAGAAGGGAGTGACAAGAAATATTCAAAGTGATGAATAGCAAGGACCTACAACCAAGATTATTCTACCCAGCAAAGCTATCATTTATAATTGAGGGTAAGATAAAGAGCTTCTTTTGTGTTTTATTTTTACAATGATTTTTCTATGCTTTATTTGCTTCTTTCATTTTCTGCCTTTCTACTGAATTAATTGACACATTTTTCTCCTTTTATTTCCCTTTATTGATTAAAATAGTGTTGTTACAGTATAGCGAAAAGCTAGAAAAATTCAAAAACAGGAGAAATAGGGGAACTGAGGCAAGAAAATTAAACAAGGCCAAAATGTTTTGTAGACCACTTGTAGCAGGACCTTATCTTGAGAACAAAGGGTTAAAACCTCTTCTCACTCAGGAATGCAGAAGAGGAGGGGGAAGGGAAGAGGGGGAGAAGGAGGAATTGTAATACAACTAGCGAATACATATCTCAAATCACCCTAAAACAAACTAAAAGACAGCAAAGATGAGGGAGAAGAGGGAAGGAAGAGTACAGTTTAATCTCAACGTACTGTTTAACAGAGAAGCCAGCAGTCTCGGGATTTAATTGCCAGGTGCTTCTCATAAATTCTGGGAAAGCCATAAAAAAGTAAAAGGGAGAGACTCCTTCAGAGTTAACCTATACCAGGGTATCTAGCAAAAGAATTTTAAAATCTATAGACAAAAGAGTATATAACCAGAACCTCCACCAGACTCACTTTTTCAGACTAGCTTATTTGCTTCTTTCTTTTTCTGCCTTTGTACTGAATTTGTTCATCTTGTTTGGGACTCTTGAGCAGGGGTCCTCAAACTTTTTAAACAGGGGGCCAGTTCACTGTCCCTCAGACTGTTGGAGGGCCGGACTATAGTTAAAAAAAAAAAAAAAAAAAAAAAAAAAAAACTATGAACAAATTCCTATGCACACTGCGGGCCCGGGAAGAGTGGGCTGCTAAGCAGGATAGGCGGGCCCAGATAAATGTCCTCGGTGGGCCGCATGTGGCCCACCAGCCGTAGTTTGAGGACGCCTGCTGAGGGTCAGATAAAAAGATTCACAGACAAGAAAAAGCCCACCTGAGTCCCAGATCAGCTGTAGTAGATTTGTTTGCCTTGCTTCTTTCATAACTTTGCTTTAACACAACACAATCAGAGTCACTCATTTGAATTTGTTTCTATGAGACTAACAAGAATCAAGGTGGGGATAGCCCCTTCTGACTCAGGGGCCTGTCTAATAACATCTCTCTGGTTGTCTGTAAGAGGTGCCTCTAACAGTTTTATGGATGAATTTGTTTTTAATTGTCCATCTCAGGACTGAAATAGTTCTATCAGTCTGAAAACCCATGCTTTGATAAATTGTCTAAAGTTCTAGACCATTAAACTTGTTTGCTTTCTTTTTATTTTATTTTTTATTTAATTTATTGGGTTATAATGGCTAATAAAATTATACAAGTTTCAGGTATACAATTCTACAATATATCATCTGTATATTGTATTGTGTGTTTTCCATAGACCTGGAGAGTATTATGCTAAGCCAAACTTGTTTTCAAACACTGTTTCTCTCCAATTGTCTATTTGTTCTTTTGGAACTTATATATAGGTCTTCTTACTTCATATTTCCATATCTTTTCATTTCTTCTTATATCCTAAATATTTCACTCTCTTCAACTATATCTAGTCTTTTCTTCATCATATATGCTATTGAAAGGGCGGGTGTTCCTTCTGTTTCATGTCCTCCACCTCGTGGAGTCAGGTTCCCGCCCTAGAACCTCTCCAAGAGCCCAACCCACACTTTTGAATTAGCCAATAGAAATGCAAGAGGAAAGTAAGCCGTGCCCTGCCCCCATGTGCAACCTGACCCCGACCAATCAGCGGAGGCCACACTACCTCACCCCTCCTACCTCTCCCAGGCCCCCTATAAATCAGCGCATTTGGGGACTGGGGCTCTCTCTCCACCTCGCTGCTGCGCCGGTGTTTGTGTGTGGGGGGGGGACTGAGCTCAAGCTAGCTCGATTAAAGGCTCTTTGCTTTTGCATCGGACTCGGCTCCCTGGTGGTCTTTGGGGATCATGAAATCTGGGCATAACACTATGATTTTAATTTCAAAATCTGTATTTTTTCAATTTCTGGAATTCATATTTTAGTATTTTTTAAATGTCCTACTCTTTTTCCATAATGTCCTGTTTTGTTTCTATTCCTCCTTATTTTAACATATGGAAAATGGTCCTTTGGTCATTTCATTAAAATTGTTCATGGCATGTTAATCAAGCTATTTTGTGCATCTACTCACTCTTCAGTCATTTCCTCCTATTATGTACCATTATTTTGCCATTCTTCTTTGTGACACTACTTCCAGTGGAGTCTACTTGTGCTAGGTTGTGGAGAAGTTTCCACAGGATGATTTTTCATATACCTCTACTGGATCCTCATTTTTTTCCACCAGCTTTACGTGTTGCCGGAAGCCAATTCCAGCATGTCAGCAGGGCTGAATCATCTGGGATGGCTAAAAAGCATCTCCCCCAAACCTGAATAGGATTGTCTGCTGCCAGACAGCTCAGGGCATTTTATTGCCTCTGTTGGCCAAACACCTGAACAGCTGTAGGCTATTCCCCAAACTGACAATGCTTCTGTAAACCTTACCTTTTGAAGTGTATATCTCCACCTTGCCTTAGGACAAATTGTATTAATAAAAGCAAGGGTCCTAGACAAGGAGGTAGTCTTTCAGTTCCTTTAGCTGAAGTACCTCTGACCCCCAATGTCTTTCAAAATTATCTTTCTTCCTTGGACTCCTTAATCATCTACGCGCCCCGGCAACGTGTGCTTATTTTTTAAATGATAATTGCTAAAATGCATGAAAACTGCAAATTTGAACCTTACACTCAAGTTTAGAAATTCAGATTTGGAGTTGTGATTTCTCATGGGTGGTTCTTTTCTAACCATACCACTGGAGCACTTCCAAGTCTGTGACTAGACAAACGTGATGGTGCTGAACTTTATGGAAGGAGTTCATTTTCAGCCCCCTGCCAAACACAGGCCTAGGTTTCTTCTCTAGTTTGAGTCAGGTTGGAACCTTAGCTGCTATTCAGTTTCAGCTTTCCTCACTTGTAACTGTAGCTTTAGAATCCTTGATTTCTAGCTCCGAGGGCCTTTCCTTGTTGTTTTTAAAAGTTGACATGTGTTTTTGAAAGTTTGTTGTTAAATGTATTTTACATAGGAGTGGGATTTTCTACATTAGTTTAGCACACTAGATTGACCAGAAATCTAATATACTTTTCTTTGTCCTTGAAATTCAGTAACTTACATAAATCTTATCTGGATATGGTTATTGCTATTAGGTTTTCCTAAAACACAATTAGCCTTATTGATTTTCCTTACATTTAGGAAATGCTCTACTATGAATTTGAATGTTGATTGTGTTCACTAGCTCCATTCCCTCCTTAAGAATTTCATTTGACATGTTGTACTTGTTTTTGAAATTGCCTTACATGCCATCTTTCAGATGGCAACCACCTCTTTATGAGACTCTCTTTCCAGCTTTTCCTCAGTAACCTTGAATGGTTTTCTGCTATGTCAGTTTTGCCTCTAAGGCAGGAGCAATTATTGTGTAAACATATTGAAGCATTCAGTTTGTTAAGAGGTCAATTCTTCCAAATTAATCTAAAGATTCAATGAAATCCAATTAAAATCTTAGTATGCTTTGTTATGGAACTTGAAAAGCTGGTTCTGAAATTATATGGTTACTAGAGGCCCGGTGCACAAAATTCGTGCACTGGGGGGTGTCCCTCAGCCTGGTCTGTGCCCTCTGGCAATCCAGGACCCCTTGGGGGGTGTCGGACTGCAGGTTTAGGCCTGATCCCCAGAGGGTGCTGTGCCACTTGTGCTCATCCCAGCCCACTGTGCCTGCTGCCGCAGCTCAGTAGTTCTACTGTGGAGTCAGGAGAGGCTCCCACTACTGCAGCTGCACTTGCCTGACTGCTGTGAGCCTGGCTTCTGGCTGAGCAGTGCTCCCCCTGTGGGAGCGCACTGACCACCAGGGGGCAGCTCCTGCCTTGATTGTCTGCCCCCTTGTGGTCAGTGCACATCATAGCGACTGGTCGACTGGTCATTCCGGTCGTTCCATTGTAATGGTCACTTAAGCTTTTATATATATAGATGTAAAGGACCCAGAGAATAAAAAAATATATTTTGAACTGCAATGTTGGAGAATTTGCTGTATCACATTTAAGATTTACTATAAGCTACAGTAAATGCTGATAGTTTGGTATTGATGCAAGAGAAAATAAATAGGTCAAGAGAAAAGAATAGAGTCCATAAATAAGCACACACATAAGTTCAATAGTTTTGACCAATACAATTCAATGGAGAAGATGGTGATCTTTTCAATATTATTCTGAAGCATCAACTTATCTGAGACAACCTTGACACTTAACTAATATTATATACAAAAATTAATTGTGATGTACTATAACTTTCATTTGCAGGCTAAAATTTAAAGCCTTTAAGATAATATTTCCAAGAACTTAGGATGAGTTGTGATTCATTAGGCAGGATGCAACAAGCACTAACTTGCAGTCTTCCTGGGCATGAAGGTTGAATTGCTTTTGGGTCTCCTGGAGTTGGGATAAGTTCAGTCATACATTTCAGTTGCTAGAATACTAGCTTTCTACATGCATTAATTATCAAGCTTATTACTATAAAACCACAGCTCAAATTTTTAACTTCTTGAGTTCCTCATTAATAGCATGATAATAAAAGGATGTAGGAAGGCAAGAGAGGAAATTGCAAGTGTTCTCAGAGCTAAAATCTAAAACTTGCATAATATCATTTCCACCACAATCTATGTCAAAACTTTTATAAGACCAGCCCAGATTCAAGACAGAGAAGAGATAGACTTTATCCTCTGACAGGAGAAGCAGCAACCAAACATCACAAAGGGGCATGTGCTCAGAAAAGTAGGATTGTTGGGAGTCATAGTTACAGCAATCTAACAATCTAATACAACCAATATATAGGAATGACAATAAGTGCTCGAAGCAACAACAGGGCTAAACCTCACAAACATAACGTTGAGTGAAAAAAAGAAATATACATTATGTACCATTTCTATGATTTACAAAAATCTACAAAACTAATACATGGTGTTAGAAGTCAAGAGAGAGTTCAAGGAACATTTCTGTGGTACCATTAATGTTTTATTTCTTAACCTATGCAGTGGTCCCATGGGAATGCTTACTTTGTGATCATTTATTATTTTGTTCTTTTCATTAATTTAATTTACTATGTTTGTTATACTTCAAAAGAATTTCTTTGTAATCCTCAACTGAGACAGAAATAGAGAAACAGTAAGAGAGAGAGAGAGAGAGAGAGAAATATGGATCAGTTGCCTTCTGTACGTGCTCTGACCAGGGATCAAACCCATAACCCAGGTATGTGCCCTCACTGGGAATCAAACCAGCAATCTTTGGTTACACAAGACAATGCTCAACCATCTGAGCCACTCTGGTTGGGCAAAAGAACTTTTAAAATCAGAATAAAAACAAAAGAATTAAAAAATAATGCATGTAAATTTTCCTTAATTCAATCCTTATTTACCTGAGCAGTATTTGATGCCTTTCCTAAAATATGTGCTGAGGAGTGAGAATTATCCTGACATGTGGTCTATCTTTGAGAATGACCCATGTGCACTTGAAAAGAATGTATATTCTGCAGCTTTGGGGTGAAATGTTCTATAAATGTCAATTAAATCCATCTGATCCAGTGTGTCATTTAGAGTCACTTTTTCTAGTTAATTTTTTGTCTGGAATTTCTATTCAGTGAAGTCAGTGGGTGTTAAAGTCTCCTACTATGACTGTATTGCTGTCGATCTCTCCCTTAAAGTCCTCTAGAAGTTTTTTATATATGTAGGTTGTAGAGGTGTTCTCTCTTTTCCGCGTCAGCATGGAAAAGGAACGGGTCCGATTCTGAGTGGAGGAGCTGGGGATTAAGAAATAAAATAAAGAAAGAGACCAGATAGAAAGATAGAAACAAAGCTGGGAGCCAGGTGGGATGCCATCCTCTTTGATGGAGAGGCAGGGACCACCAGAGCCCATGCAGCACATTTATTTTATACCCCCAAATACCAGGAAGTATCACCAAAACTTAGGATCAAAGGAGCTTATTTGCATTCTTTTTTTTTAAAATATATTTTTATTGATTTTTTTACAGAGAGGAAGGGAGAGGGATAGAGAGTTAGAAACATCGATGAGAGAGAAATATCGATCAGCTGCCTCTTGCACACCCCCTACTGGGGATGTGCCCGCAACCAGGGTACATGCCCTTGACCGGAATCGAACATGGGACCCTTGAGTCCGCAGGCCAATGCTCTATCCACTGAGCCAAACCGGTTAGGGCTTATTTGCATTCTTGAGTAGGCCCTAGCATTCCTGGTGCTTGCCTGGATTTACTTATCAAAGTCCGCTAGGCTGACACCTGGGCTGATATGAAGGCCAAGCTGTTAACATTCTCTGCCTTCTTGGGGAGGGTGTATCCGAGACAGGGCTCTGCCAGTCGCCTCAGACTCAGCTGACAACAATTTAAAGAAATGCCCATGTGCCTTCCCAGGCGACCCTCTACAGTAGGTGCTCCTATATATTGAGAGCATATATGTTTACCAGGGTTATATCCTCTTGTTGGATTGATCCCTTTATTATTATGTAGTGACCTTCATTGTCTCTTGTGATGGCCTTCATTTTGAAGTCTATTTTGTCACCTATGAGTATTACTACCCCAGCTTTTTGTTTGTTTGTTTCCATTTGCATGGAAAATTTTTCCATCCCTTCACTCTAATCCTGTTTCAGTCTTTTGTTCTGAGGTTGATCTCTTCTAAACAGCATATAGTTGGGTCATATATTCATATCCATTCAGCTACCTTATGTCTTTTGATTGAAGCATTTAATCCATATACATTTAAGGCTATTATTGATAGGTATTTATTTGTTGCCATTTTAATTCTTTATGCCTATGTTTCTCTCTCTCTTTATTGCTCCTTCTCATTACAGCAGTCACTGTAGCATTTTTTTGCAGTGTTGGTTTGATGGTGACAAACTCCTTTAGCCTTTTTTTTTCTTTCTTTTTGGTCTGGGAAGCTCTTTATTACACCATCTATTTTGAATCGTAGCATTGCTATATATGGTAAGCTTGGTTTCAGATCCTTGCTTTTCATTACCTTGAATACCTTATGCCAGTGGTCGGCAAACTGCGGCTCACGAGCCGCGGTTTGCCGCTCTGTTGACTAATGAGTTTGCTGACCACTGCCTTATGCCATTCCTTTCTGGCTTGTAGAGTTTCTGATGAAAAATCAACTGGCAACCTTATGGGAGCTCCTTTGTTGGTAACAAATTGATTTTCTCTTGCTGTCTTTAAGATTCTCTCTGTCTTTAATTTTTGGCATTTTAATTATGATGTGTTTGGGCATGGGCCTGTTTGGGTTCTTCTTGCTTGGAACTCTCTGTGCCTCCTGAACTTGTGTGAGTTTTTCCTTCACCAGGTTAGGGAAGTTTTCTGCCATTATTTCTTCAAACAGGTTCTCTATCCCTTGCACACTTTCTTCCCCTTCTGGTACTTATATGATGTGAATATTGTTATGTTTCATATTGTCCCATAGCTCCATTAAGCTGTCTTCCTCTTTTTTAATTATTTTTTTCTTTTTTTTGGTTCTCTGAGTGATTTTTCATAACCTGTCTTCTAATTCACTGATCAGATCCTTGGCTTCTCCTAATCTGCTGTGTAGTCCTTCCATTGTGTTCTATATTAGTGTTATGTCATTCTTCACAGTTACTATATCTTTTCTCATGCTCCTGAGCAGGCGTCCTCAAACTATGGCCCGCGGACAACATGCGGCCCGCTGAGGACATTTATCCGGCACACCAGGTGCCGCTGCCTGTACTGCTTAGCAGTCGACTTGTCCCGGGCCCGCAGTGCGCATAGGAATTTGTTCATAGTTGTTTTTTTTTAAACTATAGTCCAGCCCTCCAATGGTCTGAGGAACAGTGAACTGGCCCCCTGTTTAAAAAGTTTGAGGACCCCTGGCATAGGTGGTATTCAAAAACATAAGTAGGATGGAATTACAAAGGGCATTATTGTAGAAGAGGTCCAAAGATTCAGAGCTTTCCAAGGTTTAGATGTGTGGGAGATGAGGAGAAACCAGCAGATGAAACTGAGAGAGTAATAGCGAATACAATACCATGGAGATGCACCACCCAAATTCCCCCCAAGGAAGGACTTGCTTCACAGCTTAAGGAAGTACGGCAGCTATTTTAGGGTGGGTTTCAAAAGCATGCCCTCCTCTGAAAAGCCTGCTTTAAGAAAACAATTTTTTTTTTTTATATTGGAAGCTATTCTGGCAATTTTAAATTAAGTGGTCTTATAGTTCGTAACATTGAGGGAACTATCAGCTGAAGAGACTTAACACCCCACAATCAAATTCAGCTTTCATACTTTTTTGAATTGTAATGACTTTAAAGAACATTTTAATTCAGGTGAGTTATACATTTTATATCTAAATTAACAACTACAAGGTGGGGCAAAAGTCGGTTTACAACTGTGAGTATGCAAAACACAGACTTTATTTTTGTATTATTATTTCTTAATTATTGTATAATTTTCCATATAAACAACTGTAAACCTACTCTTTTTTTATTTTAATCCTCACCTGATAATATGTTTTCATTGATTTTTAGAGAGAGAAAAAGGAAGAGAAACATCGATGTGAGAAAGAAATATCAATCAGTTGCCTCCAATATAAACCCTGACTGGGCATCCAACCTGAAACCTAGGTATGTGCCCTGACCAGGAATAAAACCCACAACCTTTTGGTGCAAAGGATGATGCTCCAACTAACTGAGCCACCTGGCCGGGGCTGTTAACCTACTTTTGTCCCACCCTATGTAAGTTTTTCCTTAAATATTTCTATCATGTCTTTGGTCAGACACTTATAGCAACAGAAACAAAAATACATATAAAGACAACTTCAGATGGCTTATTTTACCCAATTTCAGTTCTTGGCTAATTTGTCTATAGACATCAAGTGCCTTGTACTCAAGGACCATGCATCTTTGTATCTACTAGTATAGTATTTAGGCATGTGCTAGTTCTTAGTATGTGTTCAATAAACCCTTAATAAATGAATGAATTAATATTTCACAGAAAGAGCTAATGAGGAAAACAGTAAAAGTAAATTTAATTTTACCTTCCCTTCCTTCTTTTATGATAGAAACTAGAGGCCCAGTGCATGAAATTCATGCACAGGGGTGTGTGTCCCTCAGTCAAGCCTGCACACTCTCCAATATGGGACCCCTTGAGGGATGTCCGACTGCCCATTTAGGCCCGATCCTGGTAGGATTGGGCCTAAACGGGCAGTTGGATATCCCTCTCACAATCCAGGACTGCTGGCTCCCAACTGCTTGCCTGCCTGCCTGCCTGATTGCCCCTAACCACTTCTGCCTGCCAGCCTGATCACCCCCTAACCACTCCCCTGCCAGCCTGATTGATGCCTAACTGCTCCCCTGCCAGCCTGATTGCCCCTAACTGCCCTTCCCTGAAGGCCTGGTCCCCCCCAACTGCCCTCCCCTGCAGGCCTGGTCACCCCTAACTGTCCTCCCTTGCAGTCCTGGTCCCTCCCAACTGCCCTCCCCTGCTAGCCTGATCACCCACAACTGCCCTCCCTGCAGGCCTGGTCCCTCCCAACTGCCCTCCCCTGCTGGCCATCTTGTGGCGGCCATCTTGTGTCCACATGAAGACAGCCATCTTTGACCACATGGGGGCAGCCATCTTGTGTGTTGGAGTGATGGTCAATTTGCATATTACTCTTTTATTAGATAGGATAGAGGCCTTGTGCACGGGTGGGGGCTGACTGGTTTTCCCTGAAAGGTGTCCCAGATCAGGGTGGGGGTTCCCTTGGGGCATGGGGTGGCCTGGGCGAGGGGCCTGTGGTGATTTGCAGGCTGGCCACGCCCCCCAGCGACCCAAGCAGAGGCCCTGGTATCTGGGATTAATTTATCTTCTATAATTGAAACTTTGTAGCCTTGAGCAGAGGCCAAGGCAGGCCAGGGTGTGCAGAAAGCTTGGCTTCCTCCATTGCAAGGAAACCCAAGCCTCCTGCTCACTCCATGGCCGCAGCCATCTTGGTTGGGTTAATTTGCATACTCTCTCCTGATTGGCTAGTGGGCGTGGCTTGTGGATGTAGTGGAGTGATGGTTAATTTGCATATTACTATTTTATTAGATAAGATGACAATAGAGAATGAAATGACAGAAAAGAAAGAGAAGGGAGTGGGAGGCACCTAGATAATACACAATTAAATAATAGCTTATTATATTACTGTCTCTCACATTTGCTCATTTACATAAAAGCCTAAAATGTGGTGTGGTCAAATAATTTGTGTATTGGAACAAAGATTTCTTTTTATTTTTTTTACTTTCTTTCTTTTTTTTTTAAATAAATTTTTATTGTTCATATTATTACAGTTGTTCCTCTTTTTCCCCCCATAGCTCCCCTCCACCTGGCTCCCACCCCACCCTCTGCCCATACCCCCTGCCACTGTCCTCATCCATAGGTGTACGATTTTTGTCCAGTCTCTTCCTGCACCCCCCTCACCCCTTTCCCCCTGAGAATTGCCAGTCCACTCTCTTTCTATGCCCCTGATTCTATTATATTCACCAGTTTATTTTGTTCATCAGATTTTTTATTCACTTGATTTTTAGATTCACTTGATGATAGATATGTATTTGTTGTTCATAATTTTTATCTTTACCTTTTTCTTCTTCTTCCTCTTCTTAAAGAATACCTTTCAGCATTTCATATAATACTGGTTTGGTGGTGATGAACTCCTTTAGCTTTTTCTTGTCTGTGAAGCTCTTTATCTGACCTTCAACTCTGAATGATAGCTTTGCTGGGTAGAGTAATCTTGGTTATAGGTTCTTGCTATTCATCACTTTGAATATTTCTTGCCACTCCTGTCTGGCCTGCATAGTTTCTGTTCAGAAATCAGCTGACAGTCATATGGGTGCTCCCTTGTAGGTAACTAACTGTTTTTCTCTTGCTGCTTTTAATATTCTCTCTTTGTCTTTTGCTCTTGGCATTTTAATTATGATGTGTCTTGGTGTGGTCCTCTTTGGATTCCTTTTGTTTGGGGTTCTCTGTGCTTCCTGGACTTGTAAGTCTATTTCTTTCACCAGGTGGGGTAAGTTTTCTGTCATTATTTCTTCAAATAGGTTTTTAGTATCTTGCTCTCTCTCTTCTTCTGGCACCCCCATAATTCTGATGTTGGTACACTTGAAGTTGTCCAGAGGCTCCTTACACTATCTTCATATTTTTGGATTCTTTTTTCTTTTTGCTTTTCCAGTTGGGTGTTTTTTGCTTCTTTGTATTTCAAATCTTTGACTTGATTCTTGTGATCCTCTCTGATGTTGGGTCTCTGTATATTATTCTTTATTTCAGTCAGTGTATGCTTAATTTCTAGTTGGTTCTTTTTCATATCCTTGAGGGTCTCGCTAAATTTATCAGCCTTTTCTAGAAAATTCTTGAAAAACCTTATAACCGTGGTTTTGAACTCTATATCCAGTCATTTGCTTTCCTCCATTCCTTTCATTTGTGATCTGTTTCTTTGTCTCTGCATTTTGGCTGCTTCCCTGAGATGATAGAGTGGCTTTGTGTGCTAAGTGTCCTATAGGGCCCAGTGGCTCAGCCTCCCCAGTTACCTTAGGTGGACACTCTTGGTGCACCCCTTTGTGGGCTGTGTGCACAGTCTTGTTGTAGTTAAGCCTTGATTGTTGTTGGATTCACTGGGAGGATTTGACCTCCAAGGCCAACTGGCTGTGAGGATCAGCTGTATCTATGCTGGGAGAACTTCTGGGCTGGAGACACCCTTATGAGACAAGACCTGCAAAAGCCTTTGTGCTCAGCTTCGATGGGGCAATATCTCAGGGCTGAGCAGACAGCAATGGCTTCTGGTCAGCCCTGCCCTAAGAGGCCCCTGGGTCTCAGTGTCCCACGGTAATTGCTGCAAGCACCTCTGAGAGAAAGCCACCCTCGAGTTTCACCCGCTGCCAGATAGTCCAGTTTCTCCCCGAATGAGTCTGGGTCCCCAGAGTCTCACCCAGAGCTGGAGTTCAGAGCTGTCGGGAGCTTTTGTCTCCCTCCTGAATGAGAAAGCCAGCCGCGTACTCAGTTGTCAGCCCTCTCCGCACATGCATCTCCATACCTCTGCCTTCCTCAGTTCCTCTGAGTCTCAGTGTGCTTTTCTCTTTCCTGACAGTCCAGTTTCTCCCCATATGAGTCTGAGTCCCCAGAGTCTCACCCGAAACTGGAGTTCAGAGCTGTCAGGAGCTTTTGTCTCCCTTCCAATTGAGAAAGCCAGCCAATCCTCTCCGTGCACGTACCTCCATACCTCTGCCTTCTGCAGCTCCTCTGAGTCTCAGTGTGCTTTTCTCTTTCCTTCTAGTTGTAGAATTTCCACTCAGCCATCCTTCCTGTGGTTCTGGATGATGTCCGTTTTGTCTTTTAGTTGTAGTTTTGAAATTGTTGTGCGAAGCAGCAGTTTAGGTGTTTACATATGCCGCCATCTTGGTTTCTCCTCAGATTTCTTTCTTTTTTTTTAATATATTTTATTGATTTTTTACAGAGTAAGGGAGAGGGATAGAGAGTCAGAAACATCAATGAGAGAGTAACATGGATTAGCTGCCTCCTGCACACCCCCCACCGGGGATGTGCCTGCAACCAAGGTACGTGCCCTTGACCAGAATCGAACCTTAGACCTTTCAGTCCGCAGGCCGACGCTCTATCCACTGAGCCAAACCGGCCAGGGCTCTCCTCAGATTTCTTTATCACCAGTGTATGTACCATCCACCAGTGCCCAACCACATTCATTGGACCATTTTGTTTTGTTCCCTTTGAACAATTTTGTTTCACATTTATAACATCTATAACATTTGTATATTAATTGAAGTTATGTGTTTCTAAGTGATCCTTTCTACTCCTCACATTTCTTAGCATTTAAAATGTATTAGTTACATGGATACAATATCATCAAATAAGGGCAAACCTGGGTAAAATCCGTAAGTGAAATATGAAATCAATTAATGTAATGGCTGTGCAATTTGTAATAGTTACTTAGAAATAGTTAGCTGATCTAATGTGAAATAAATATGATAGAATGGGGGGAGGGTGTGGTCAGCCATAAGACTTTTTTTCTCCCACAATCTCAGGTGAGTTCTGTCATCAGTCACCCTAGTAAAATTTATGGTTATTTTGGACACATTTTGCCCCATAACTCATCTTAGAAATGGTCTATAGTTTTAGTTATCCTCAGAAAAGAGGAGAAATGAAATAAGGCAATCCATAGCCTATGCACTGCTTTTCCATTCTAGGATCTTTGCCTCCTTCCAGGAATTTTTTACACAGAAGTGCTAATTTCTCCATCATTGATTCCAGAGATTACTCTGACTCAGCTAAGGAGAAGTCACAAGATAGGCAACCACTTAGGAAGCTCTCTCTATAAAAATATTACCTCTCAACCTGTGGTTTCTTGTACATGAAATTTCACCATTTACTTCCATTTGTTAAGCACTGTCTTCTCTATAAGACCTCTTTAAAACTGCAGATTTGAATTTCAGAAAATTGAGACAGAACACATTTTAGAAATTCTCATATTTTATAGATGAGAAAAATGGAATCCCTAAGTGAGAAAGTGGCTTCTCCAATATCAAATATCAAGTAAAGAATGGTGCTAAATGAGAATCCCTATCTCCTAACTCACCATAATAACCCTGGAGCACTGGAAGCCTGAAAGAGGGCCATGCGAAGGGAAAAAATGGGTACATGTAGTTTATTTGGGATGTGATCCTAGTGAACAGAAGTGAGCCAGGAAGAGTAAAACAGGGAAGAAAAGAAAGCCAACACAACAATGTTTTGTGAATGGCTTAATATGGAATACTAGTCAACAATTAAAAAGAATCCGCCATTAACACCTACAACAACATAGGTGAACCCCACTGGCGCACTACGGAGTGTAAAAAGCCAGACTCAAATCAAATTATACAGCATGAATCTACTTATACAAAATTTGAAAACAGAGGGCACTGGCTGGCCTTCTGAGGTGATCAAAATATTCTATAGCTTAAACTTGGTGGTGGCTGCATGGATGTGTACATATGTAAAAGTTCATAAAGTTGTATCTTTAAGATTTGTGAAGTTTTATGTAAGTTGTGCCTCAAATATTTTGTTACATCAGGGTGCAATGCCATTATTAGATCCATTATAAAAGAGAGCCCTGCAAAAACCTTACAGCAACTTTGTTCTAAGAATGTTGTTGAGAATTCTGCTCAGTATTCTACAAAATGTCCTCTTTAAGGGGAACCAGAGGGAAAGTCTGTCTTAGTGGCAGGAAGAGCTTTGCTTTTGCTGAGCAATTGGCTTGTTTTACTGTTATGGCCATTCTAAGACATGGAGTCAATCGTGCTTTGCCTTTAGTGCTGGTTACTGGAGAGCATATAGTTTAATGCGTGTTCCATCTCCAGTGAATAGTCCTCATTAATATTCCTCACCCTTACTGTTCTTATTGCCTCATTTAATCTTTACTACCTTAAATGTATTATATCTTGTATTTTTACCTATCTTAAAACATTTTTAAAGTAAGCTGATGAAGATAAATAACTGGATATATAAATATATTCAGATACTTACAACAGTGCTTGGTTCCCATTTGCTTCTATCCCATATTGCCCCCATCACCTTCTAAGTTTGAAAGAATTGCATATGGCTTAAAGGCAGGGAGGAATAACTGACAGTTTTCAGTTTTGATACCACCCCCTCTTTATCATGGGAGTCTTCTTAGAGTACGAAATCTCAGAGAACCTTGGTTACTCCCAAGGACACAGATGATGGTGAAATCAAAGACAAACATGAGTACTCCCCTTCCCAACACTCTAGGAGCCTCCAGTAACAATTACTATATGTTTTAGTGACTCAAATTAAAAGCAAGTTACATCAGATTACTCCTTAATAATCTTCTATATATAAAATTATTTTAGGTCCATAAGTAAACCAGCTACTTTATTGTTTCTTCTTCCAAAATATGACATCCACTTCATAAGCCTCCATTCAGCTAGATGCTGCCATACACCACAGGGTAATTGCCTCCCGCAAGTGTCCATTAAGTAACTATCACTTAATTCTAGATAGACCAGACTTCATTTACAAGACACCAGTCATCTTTGAAGCCAAAAATAAAAATATAAAAACTGAAAAATAGTCTTTTATTATCAATTATCTAAATGCAATAAAATATTAATTCATGTGTTTAATAACACTCTTTCCCTGAGCTATCTTAGTTACTTCTGTATCTCTAGAGCCTGGCACAGTGGGTGCTCAATAAATAGTTGTTAAATAATTTTGCAATGCCAGTTGGTTCCTCCCTCCAAGAAGTATCACCATGCTTGAATATCCTTCCTGGGGAGTTTACTATACCTGATTATACACAGGTGCCTATCAGTGCAGGATCACTAAAATTTGTCCTGTCTTATTAAACAGGACAATATGCTGCTGCTTAACTCAGAGAAAATGGAAACCATGATTATTAATCTGAATAGATTGTGTTGTATTGCATTAGCAAGCAACGCTAAAATCTCAGTAGCTTAATCAAGTTGATTTTTGCTCATGCTATATCTCCACTGATGTTCTCCACCAACAGAAACTGCACAATAAGTGTTACAGATTAAAGCCCTAATCTCTAATGTGACTGTATTTGGAGACATGGCCTTAAAAGTAGTAATTATGGTTAAATACAGTCCATAAGGGTGGGGCCTTAAAATAATAGGACTGGTGTCCATGTAAAAAGAGGGAAACACAGCAGGGGTGTGCATGCACAGAGAAAAGGCCATGTGAGATCACAGCAAGAAGAAGCCCATTTGGAAGCCAGGATGAGAGGCCTCAGGAGAAACCAAACCTGCTGTCCCTTTGATATGGAGTCCCAGCCTCTAGAACTGTGAGAAAATAAATTCCTGTTATTTAAGCCATCCATTCTGTGGTATTTTGTTATGGCAGCCCTAGCAAACCAGTATAAGAAGAAAAATGGAAAAGTCCTTGTGCCAATAACCCTACTCCTGTGAAGTCCCCAGGAGCAACATGAGGAGAAATTTTCACTATTGTCAATTGGCAAGAATGTGCTGAAGGGCATAGTAAATGATTTCATTCTCCAGATGAGACCCAGGTCCCTCCAAACAGTAAGTCACTCTTTCCATTAAGACCTGTCTTCTGGGCATAGTGCTAAACATGCTTCAGGGAGTAAGTAAGCAGAAGGTAAATAGTCCCCAGTGGCAGAACACAAGCAGATCTGACTAGAGAAGGTTGCCCTGGAGGATTTACATACTCCTCTCCTTAACAAGAGTTTTTTGAAATACTGTATTTCTTCATTAATAGGAATAACAAAAGCGTTTGGCCCTTGGTGGCAGCACACTCCTCCCTCTCCAAGTCTAATTTCTTACTGGGCTTCCTCCTGCTTCCCTTGACTGCATGGGCTCTACACTGAGACACTCTCCAGGAGTGTCATCTGGGGAGATTTACTTACTGGTCTTATTGATCCCTTCCAGCTCTAGATTAATGAATTAGTTTTTCTACAGTAGACTTAGCAAATCACAGTTCCAATTCAGGACCAAAAATTGAATTCTACCCTTTAAAAAACAATGAATTAGCACAAGTTAATGTATATTCTGTCACTACATTTCTACCCAAAATATGGCAATGTTTCGTTTTGTATATTCTTATATACAAGGTGGAAATATTATTTTAATTGTGCTACAAATAGAACAGTATAATTGATACATTGCTCTTAATAATGTTGTCTATATTGAACAGCAAGAAACAAATGCTCTTGGGGGTTTCTTTTTAAGTCCTTGAGATATATACCGGCAATGAATTTATTATCACTTATAATTTTAAAAAATGAAATGTGCAGTTATGATTTTCACTTCTCAGAAAGGTAGAAAAGAATCCAAATCTAAATTCTAATCTACCTGTTCCCAGACGTAAAGAATTTGACCAACAGCAGTTATCGTGGAGATCCTGGCTCTGGTGAAATCTCCAGATTACCCAGAAAGTATCATTGCCTCCAAAGACAGACTCAGGAAATCCTCAACCAAAGAAGCTATAGTTTTAATAGAACAGCAGCTTTGGGGTTGGATTACCAGGGGAAATAGCAAGCTGAGTTGATAAAATACTCAATTTACACCAAGCTATTGTTGACACATCCCTACCCTTTGGAACTTATCCTAGAATTGCCTCCAATCCCAGCACCTCTCTGCTTCCCCACGTATTTTGCTTCCTATTTGTTTTCCCATTTTGATCTCACTACTGTATCATTGGTTGTCCCATTCTCCAGACCATTTCCTAGTTATTTCTTGGACTTTCTGTTCCCAAGAGATTGTCTAGTATGTCCTCTTGGTCTCACAATGAATCTACTTATCTCTGAAATCATTGCCAATGCCATCTGTACACAGCCTCCTCACCAGTATCTTGGGCAATAGCCAGTCACCCCCATGACTCACTCCTACCCCAGCTCTTCCGTGGGGCAGCAGAGAGAAAGAAAATGTTTTGTTATGACTGAGTTTAGCCTGATTCTTTTTGTTTCTATTACTGGCACTCTGCTCAATGAGGAAGTGGTTTCAGACATTCTTTCCCTCTTCCCAATCATGACAATAGTTCCTAGTTCACACCCTACATTCACTATCTCACCCAGGACCACACTGTATCTTCCAATAATTTCCTATTCCTTCTGTCAATAGCTTAGCCACATCTGCCCTGAATCCTATAAGTAAAATTAACAGAAGGTCAAGGAGGGATAAATGGTGATGGAAAAAGGAGACTTGACTTTGGGTGGTGAATGCACAATATGGGCAATATACAGATGCTGTATTGTAGAAGTGTACACTTAAAACATATAATTTTATTAACCAACTAGAGACCCAGTGCACGAAATTTGTGCACAGGTAAGGGTCCCTAGGCCTGGCTGGCAATCAGGGCCAATCTGTGGGGCGACCGGCGGGGTGATCGGGGCCCTCGCTCGTACCCACCTTGGCCTGGCACCACCCGCTTGCTGGCGCCCACCCCCTGCCACTGCCACCAGTCACCTCCCTCTGCAGGGCAACCAGTGGGGCAATCAGGGGGGCCCTGGTTTGTACCCGCCTGGGCTGGCCTGGCATTGCCCACTCACAGGCCCCACCCCCCGCTGCCACCTGCGGGCTGGGGGAAGCTCCTGCATTGAGCGTCTGCCCCCTGGTGTTCAGTGCACATCATAGCAACCGGTCATTCCACTGGTTGTTCCTCCGTTCAGTCAATTTGCATATTAGGGTTTTATATAGATAAATGTAACTCCGATTAATTTTTTTTAAAAAAGATTTGTGTTTCCTTTTCAACTGTGCTTGCATCAGTGACTTTCCATTTATCTAAACCTTTTCTAAATTCTCTCTCACTTAAACCTATGTTGTAATGTTGTAAGTCATTAAAGTAAAACAAGACAAACAAAACAGCTTCAGGGTACTGCTCTTTAAAGCCTAAAGAATGAGGTCAAAATCAGTGTTTCAAGAGCGACTCTTTGGAGAGGATCTGCAGTGGCTGATGTCTTGAAGCACATGCACTCTGTCACGTCACCTCAGAGAGTCTGCAGCCGATATCCCCAGCAGTCACCTCTTCGGCAATGCTGCCTGCTGCCTTGCTTCTGAGTGATTTTGGAGGAGGTTTCTGCCTTCCTTCAGAGGCACCCATTTCAGGTTGCCATCTCATAATGACTGTGGTGTTCAGCTCTCATTCATTCACCCAGTACATTCAGAGTATAATTAAGATGCAGTCTCCTCTTTGAATAAATAATGTAGATCTTCCAGTTTCTGAATTTGCCCTATTACAGTAAAACATTTTTCTCTCTCTGCAAAGCTTCTTTACTCAGAGTTGTGCAAATTATACCTCTTATTATTCTTCTTAGTGAAGGGGTAAAGGGGGTAAAATAAAAAGTATCATATATATTGATATGAACACATGTATTGAAATATGAAGCCACACGTTAGATATTTGCACATGCATCATTTTTATTTTTCAGAAACTGTCTTCTTTGAGCACTATCTGAATCCAAAATTAATATCCTTCCTGATACATCATGCTGATGTGCATATAGAACTGGTGTCCTTTTAAGAAACAGGGGAAGAAAAAGTATGGGATAAGTGGCCATTGTGCTAAAAATAATTGCTTGTGACACACCTATGGCTGCTCCAGTCTCTCACTGACCTTGTCTTACCAAGTCTCTTGCTAATTTACTTTTACCTGTGGTTATGATCTGAGGAGCCAAAAAAAAAAAATGTCTCTTCTACTTTTTGATGACAATACCTGAAATTTTATCCTTGCTCCCCCTGCATTCATTTTTGGATAAAGGATTTGTAGTCATAAAGAATTCCCAATTAAGATGCTACATAGATCCTGAGATATATTTGCTGATAGCCAATAAGAACACCTAATAGATGAGTGAACTGTATATCACTCATTTGATTTACTGGTTGACAGAGGGAGCCTCAGTAATAGGGCATTGGGCAGCTTAGTTTTAGTGAGAGAGAAGAGGAAGAGAAGATGGAAGACATGAGAAGTTTAAAGCCCAAGGCACTAATGAAGTGCAGGCAGCTTCTGAGGGCAGTCAAGGAGAAGCAAAACCCAATTAGTAAACAAGAGTAGAGGTGAAACCCTCAAGTATGGAGGAAGTGGTAGGAAGAAAAAAATAGAGAAGGGTACCAGACCCAATCTTGGCCCAAGATTGTGGTAGAAAAAGCTAGAACAAATGATAAGAAACTAATAAAAGGAAAGAGAAATTGGGTACAATTTCTTAATTTATTTGCCAGAACTCTCCTTTAGATCATGGGCTTTTAGAGGACAGGGTCTTAGTCTCCATTTTATTTGTGTGGGACCAGAGCCTAGTGCACTGCCTGGCATGTAGCAGAGGCTTAATTCATGTTCAAAGGATGAATGGATAAAATCAGTTTCCTTTCTTTTCTAATTCTCACACATAAAATCTTTGCTATGAGGAGCCAAAAATACTTCATATATGATGACACTTCATCTGTGTACTCAACATTCTTAAAGGTGTTAGGCCCTTTGAGAAGTATAAACTGTGTCACTTACAGAAAAGCTAATATCTTTACTCAGAAATGTAGTAATGTCCATCATCTAATAAATAATGATAATTTATTGATAATTATTATTGTCTATAATAGGCACTATACTTATTTTCAATTTAAACCAAACTCTATGCTGACTTCTATTAGATTATACTTCAATATATGTGAAACAGATTTAGATGAAATATAACTAACAATTCCAAAATAGTTCCTTTAGACATGCTATAATTTTTAAACTTAATTTAATTTTCTTCTTATGTACTAGGAGAAAATGTATGAGATTCTTTTTCCCCATACATCTCTCTTTCCTCATTATTAAGATATTCAGACTGGCCCAGCCAGCATGGCTCAGTGGTTGAAGGTCAATCTATGAACCAGGAGGTCACAGTTCTATTCCTGGTTAGAGCACATGCCAGATTGTGGGAGATACCCAGTGTGGTGCTTGCAGGAGGCAGCCAATAGATTATTCTCTCTCATCGTTAATGATTCTATCTTCCTCTCCCTCTCCCTTCCTCTCTGAACTCAATAAAAATATTTTAAAAAATATATTCATATTGAATTATTTTGAAAAGGCAGTACTTAGTCAACATTCTCAATCAACTAATGAGAATATATTTCTTCCCAATGGTTTAATAATAATTCTTGCATCACCAACCCTGAATATTCATGGAAGTATGTCCTAATTCTATAGATTTTATCACTGTCTGTTGGTGGCACAGCAGAACACAAGGACAGTTCATTGATCTCAAAACATTTAGGTTTCAGCAATTATCATAATGTCTTCCCTGACTTACTATCATTAATTCAACTATTGAGGAAATAATACTGAGAGGCACAGGAGACTGACCAATTAATATTATGCTAGTCTTTGGAAAACATAAAATTATTATATCACGTGACTGGAGTCTTATTTCAGCTATACCTTCATGACATAAAGACGTCTAATCAATTAAGTGGGGGAAATAAATCAGCCAAGCCAGTTTTTGTACTTAGGTAAATTGACTCATAGCATATTTATTCTTTTTCCTCACTTTCCTGTTAGAACACAGCTTGTCAGTGGTCTGATTGATATTCATCATCTTCTTTCTTTGGCTAGTCAATCTCTCTAGGATTCATTTTCTTCATCTGTTAAATCAGAAAGTTAGATTGGTTTGGATTTAACAAACTTGTCCTATAAAGGGGAACATAATAAATATTTTATGCTCTGTGGGACATACAGTTTGTGGCAACTACTCAACTCTGCCCTTTTAATGCAAAAGCATTCATAGATAATATGAAAACACAAGGGCATTTCTGTGTCCCTATAAAATGTTATTTACAAAAACAGGCAGGCAGCAGGACAGATTCGGCTTTGTGCAGTAGCTTGCCAACTTTCTCAGGTCTTTTTCAAGTCTTGATTTTACATGTTAGATACATATAAGGCATCTAAATGCCACAGGGGGAAATGAACTCACCTAGTTCCTTAATCACCTAAAATTAAAGAGGCATAGAAATCCCCCATTACAGAAAAATTCCTCTGGAAAAAATCAAGTAGACTTAAGTAAACTCAGTTGATTATTAACAAAGGACCCTCAATTCTGCTAAGTTGGCACACATTTTATTGGTTGCCCAGGTTATATATCTTTTAAAATCCAAGCCAAGTCTCCGGGTTGTTTCTGGATGAGGAGAGAATATGCATATCAGCTTGCAAGAATAATAGGATTTCACTCCAGGTTTTGTTGTTTTTGACTGCACTGAAGGAACTAATATGCATTAAAACAAAAATTAGGTCTCACTGCAACTTCATACTTAAAAAGAAAACCATTTTGCATTTCTGCGTAGAGTACCTATGTCATTGAGTAGCTCAGATAGCAAAAGCCTCAAAAGTCCAAGTCATGTATTAATCTCTTGTGAATGTCAGTCTGTGAAGGTCTTTCAGCATCATTCTGTTCCACCACTATGAACTGCGCGCACACATACACACACACTGAATATAGTTTGAGAAAGCTAATCTGTGAAGACCTAGTAGATAACTGTGTGCTGAAAGATATGTCATATTCAAAACAATTTTAAAATGTTTATAAAGGTATTACAACTGCCCAAGAAATATGTCCACAGTGACAAAGAATCCCTAGATAATAATAATTAAAAAAAATGACAGTCCATTTGGTTTACAGGAGGCTTTCTCATCCTTGGCATTACTGACATTGAAGGATATTTAATGGCATCCCTGGCCTCTACCCACTAGATAAAGTAATAGTAGTTCCCTCTTCCTCTCCCTCAAGAGACAAAAATGTCTCCAGACATTGGCAGATATTCTGGGTTAGGAGAGGAGAGGGCAAAATCACACATAGTTGAGAACCTATGGATTATAGAAACAAGATATTGAATTGGCCATAAATAATTGCCTCAGGGGTAAGTAGTATCTGACATTCACAAATATTTTATAACATTAAACTCCCAGATCCCTTCTAATTTTTTTTTTCAATCCAATACATCACAGAATCCCCCAGACCAGTGGTTGGCAAACTCATTAGTCAACAGAGCCGCAGTTTGCCGACCACTGCCCCAGACCATTGAGAGGAAAAGTGGAAGAGACATTATCTGGAGAAAGAGTACTACTATGTTAGTCCTTTATTCTAAGCAGTACCGAGCCCTTTCCCAGTGGCAATGTTACCATACCCAAATTTTACAGACAGGGAAATCAGACCCAACCTACTGACTATGTGTCCCCACTTAGTTCATGATGGCTTGCTGGTAAGAAGACCTACAGAGCCTTTGGCCATAGCAGTGAGTCAGCCTCTATGAACTTGGGCTTTTAAATCCCAGATCTCAAACTCTGTTCCAGCACCTGAGTCTTTTTTTCCTACCACAACCAAGTCTCTGCCTGGCTTCCAGGTATTTTAGGCAGTATTGCCTATACCCAGAGCTCACTGCTGGGTCCCTACTACCTGCTACACACTTCCCAGCTGAGTACAAACTATTTGTTGAGGCTTCATTGCAATTTCCTGCTATCCTTCTTCCCCTGTCTGCTCTTGTGGTATGAACCTTGTGGTTCTACTTCATTTCTGTATTTCAATTATCTCTGTTCTGTGGGTTTCACTGTTAGATTCTGTCCTAAAATCAACCACCTATTTGTTTATTTCAAACAAAGTAATCATAGAGGAAATGGGAGAAGCAGCTGTGTGGTAACTTCAAAGGCATCCCACCTTGAAAGCTTCCTAGTATAACCTGACAACCAGAGGTCCGATTATTAAAAGAAAAAAAAAATCACAGGACATGCTGTTATGTTGTGTTATAGAGGTTTCCAACATTCTGAATCATGCAGAAATTTCTACTGCTTTCTGATATTATATTCTAGATAAAAAGAGCAAAACCAGAAGGAAGTCAGTAAGGTAATGTAACCCAGGAATAGTTCTTCTCTACATGGAAAAGATAAAACGTAGAGATAATAACAATTGCAAAAAAATGAGATATTAAAATTAAATCTTGCACAAAATCATGTTTGACCTCAATTTGAGGGACAATAACATTTAGTCATGTTTAACTAAAAATATATGTATATATATTTATGTACCCTTGTTTCAATAGCCATATACCTAGGAAAAATCTATTCAAACATAAACATGAACCAGAAGAAATTTAAATACAAAAGTGATTTCTATTTCACCTCTTGAGATGAAATTGTCTGTTTTCTTGGCTTATGCTGCACATGATAAACACCAATGAAAATATCTGAATTATAAACATCCTAAAATGTGCAGCCTTAACTATAAGACATGTAGAAACTCCAAAGGTTCACAGTGAGAAGAGCATGGGCCTAGTTCCTAGGGGGACAGGTGGCTGGGGTTAGGGCACAGACAGGGGGATTCACCCAGCTGAGAACATGTCTGGCTGCTGTGTAAATCCTAATGATAAAGAGAACTTCCCCAATGTTCAGGGTTGAGGTTGCCTCCACAGGTACAGCTAGGGTGAGGTCTGGCACAGGCACAGACCATGGGAATGCCATGATTCAAGGAAGGCCCATCTGGTTGGAAGCACATTCTCAGCCAATAGCTCAGAGGGTGTAGATAGTGAAAGGAACAAGAAGTGTGAGGTTGACAAGTTCTAGAATGATGGTGTAGGGGCCCTGTCCAGGGTACGCCAGATGTTCAAGGCCAATTTGCCATATGCAGGTGCAAAAGCAAGGACACAGTGATATTACTGCATGCACTATGCAGGCATACCTTTCTATAACCCAACTATTGATGTCACTATTTGGAAAGAAGCCTCTTCTGTCTAAGTTGGTATAAAAATGTGTTACTGACCAGCCGGTTGCTGGACTGCTTTATGTGACGGCTTTGTTAGCAGCTGCTTTGTGGGGCTACTTTGAAGAACTGTTTTGTCTGATGGCTCCTTGTTAGCAATGGTTACTTGGTCTGTAATAAACCCTCTCCTATATAACATACCTATGACTGTTCATATCTTCTCCATCTAATACCCCGCAGCCAAGGACCTGTGCTCCCACAGATGGTCATGCCTCAGTCAAACATACTGGGTTTCAGATCAAGGTTTGAGTCCCAGATGTTAATTGAAATACAAATCAGGAACAAGATCAGAAATTCAGAAAGTCAGTTTCTAGAATCCATCCACTGGAAAGGATAAAGTTCTAGCTGTCTTATTCATGCATTCATCATTCATTCATCCAATCCTTTGTTCAATGCTTACATTCTAAACACCTATCAAACACTGCTAGACACTGTTCCTGGCCCTATGGATTCAATGGGGAAAAATAAGTGTGGTCCTTGCCCTTTCAAAGATTTTTTTTTCTGGAATTGATTTGGGGCTTGAGAAGTAGTAAATATGTAAGTTAAAAACTTCATCAAGACAGGGCTGATAAACATTACCACTGCTAGCAAGACTGAGCTGCCCTGTGCCCCTAAAATTTCTGCTCCAGCCCACAGGCAGCCACATTGGTAGCAAGAATAGAAATGTGGTTCTACCACCTTATAAATATATAATAAATGGAGGCTGTGATCATGATGACAACAATGATAATGATGATGATGATGATGAGTAATTATATCATTGTTTCAGGATCCAACTAAGAGACCAAAATCACACCAGTTAGTTAAACAGAAATAAATCAATATAAAGAAGTGTTAATTCAGTGAAAGTTGTTAATTAGATATTGAAAAGACAAAAAGAGAACTCTAAAGTACCACAGAGGTACTAACTGCCAAAGAAATTGAAATTATTAACAATTAAAAGCCTGGAGGACAGACTCCATGGTGCTGAAATTTCTGAGAAGGGGTGATATTCAGATGGTTCTGGGTCCCTGAGTTTTGAGGGAGGAAATATCCCATGGGGCTGGGTCCAAAAACTCTGAAGATGGTGAGACAGCTGGCTGGTAGGGGGGTCGCTAAGAGCTGGCTCTATGAGTGTTGGGGGAAAATTGCAAACTGGATTCAACTGTTGCTACTGGAACAAACTCTGCTTCATGGATAAAGAAGTATTACTGGGGTGATGTTCTTGGGAAAAGAAAACCAAGAGAGAGAGAGAGAAAAAAAAAAACAGGAAGAAAAACAGAGAACAGCAGCAAAGATAAAGGAGTGTGTTCCATCTACCTCCTCTTCCTGGCTTGCAATCTCCCTGTAGAAATCCCCCACTGTACGAATTTAACCAACCAACAAAACAGAAACATGACTTGCAAAAATCCATTCCCAGTATCAAAAAGCAAAATATGAAAGAGTGGGTTTGGTGTTGAGAGATGATAGTTTAATACCCAGCCCAGGAATCTATGGGAAATTATTTAACTTGTTGCAACACAGTTTATCAAATAAGGACAATAATACCTATCACAAGAAGATAGTTTGAGAATTAGACAATATACATATAAACCTCTTGACACAGTGCTTGACAAATAAAGTGCATTATTTTATAACAATTAATGGTTTCCACTCTTGATTCATCCTTTCTATCTGCCACCATAGTACCTTTCTTAAACAACTACTTTGTGGAACTCTATGTGTGGCCTAATTTATTACCAGAATATATCTCAGCAGAAAAATCCTATCTAATAAAGAGAGAATATGCTAATTGATCATCATGCCCTCACAAGATGGCGGTGCCCACAGCCACAAGATGGCAGCACCCAGTCCCCTCAGCCCCGCCTCATCCAGCTGGAGTCCCCCAGTCCCCTCAGCCCCACCTCATCCAGCCTCAGTCCCCAAGTCCCTTCATCCCCGCCTCATCCAGCTGCAGTCCCCCAGTTTCCTCAGCCCTGCCTCATTCAGCCTTAGTCCCCCAGTTCCCTCAGCCCCGCCTCATCCAGCCAGAGTCCTCAGTCCCCTCAGCCCCGCCTCATCCAGCCTCAGTCCTCCAGTCCCCTCAGCCCTGCCTCATCCAGCTGGAGTCCCCCAGTCCCCTCAGCCCCACAGGGGAAGGCAGTTGTGGGTGACTGGGCCAGCAGGGGAGGGCAGTTGGAGGTGATCAGGCCAGCAGGGGAGGGCAGTTGGGGACGATCATGCCAGCAGGGGAGCAGTTAGGCATCAATCAGGCCAGCAGGGGAGCGGTTAGGGGGCCATCAGGCTGGCAGGCAGAGTGGTTGGGGCAATCAGGCAGGCAAGTGGTTAGGAGCCAGCAGTCCCAGATTGTGAGAGGGATATCACAGGGATCGGGCCTAAACCGGCAGTCGGACATCCCCCAAGGGATCACAGATTGGAGAGGGTGCAGGCTGGGCTGAGGGACACCCCCGTGCACAAATTTTATGCATCGGGCCTCTAGTCTATTTATCAAACCTCAACTAATAGCAAGCTATTCTAGATTGAGGGCCATATTTGGCTCTTATATTTTCATTTCCATTTTTCCTATCATCCTGAAAATCTGGCAAAAAAATATATAACACCTATGTATTTTCTTGCCCTTGCCACCATCAACCCAATAGACCAGCTTTCCATTAAAACAAATTTAAATTCCTTCTTTCCACCTCATGAACAATTCTAATAAGATTTCAAACTTGATCCAACACCCTCTCCCTAAAAAGTAATCTTCAATACCTTGTGGCCTGGGAGGACTGCATACTGAAAAGAAGACATAGGAACCCATTACCATTTTTCTGATGTTCTCAATATAAGAGCACCATTACAGACAACAGAGACCTTAGGCCTAGCAAGGAGATTTATTGAAATTAGAGCAGTGTCAGATGCTTTATGGCATATTTTAGAGGCAAGAGCCACCATAGCCATGACTGTCCCACAGAAACAAACTCCTACAAAAAAAGCAAAATATAGCTCCTCTGTTCTCTTGCATGACATTATGGGTTTTTCCTAATTCGTTCCCTTTCTGGTCTAAGACCTTGGGGGTGAATTTTTTTAAACCTCTAAACTTCATTTAATTCCTTTGAAATGAAATTCATAACACTACCTCATAGGTTTGTTGTAGGAATTAGATTTTTTTAAAATACATATTCAAGGAGAGGGAAGAAACAGGGAGGTGTTCTTTAGTGTCTACAGTTTCAGTTTTGCAAAATGAAAAAGTTCTGGAAATCTGTTGTAAATATATTCATAGCAATATGAATATATTTAACACTACTGAACTGTACACTTAAAATGGTTATAATAGCAAATTTCATGTTATGTGTTTCTTTACCGCAATTTTTAGATAATTATATTGAATCAACCAATTAATTAATTAATTAAAATTTCCTATTGCATGCACGCACACACACAACACAGGGTCATTGCTCATCACAATGCTTTTGGCACATTGTAAGCATTTTATGAGATTCTGACTCTTTCCCCTTTGAGTGTCTTAACCATTTCATGACTTCAGCCTCATCTGCTTGAATTTCTAATTCTTCTTCCAATAGATTAAACACTATATGGGCTTAAACACATTCTGAAAATTACTGCTCCTTAACAGTTCAGCATGGGCATGCTTTATCTTGCCAAATAGACTGTCAGCTCCAGCAGAGAAGAAACCATATCTCATATTTTTTTATGTTCCTCTTTATGTCCAATGAATCTTTGCATTAAGAGTTGGCTGAGATGCTACTTCAAATGAAATTTCAGTTGCCCCTGTCTTTGGTTGGGCCTCTACATTTCACCATCAATCAACACTTATTTATTGATCTGTTAGTTTACATAGAGATCTCTTTAAGGAAGAGGGGGCAAGAGCAATGGATGGGGAAGGTAAAAATAAAACAAAAAGTTATATAAGACACAATTATTGTCCTCATAAAGCTTACAATCTATTTGCACAAAGCAAACATGAAGATTTTGGTAAAACTGCAAGACTAAGCTTCCACTGAGTGTTATAGACAATGCAAGAATTCAGGAAGCCATGGGTACTTCAGAAGAAATTCAACAAAAGATTAGCTTTAGAAAAACACAAACACTAAAGTAAATATTATTTAGAGTTAAGATAATTATTCAGGGAAAAAATGTGTCTGCCTACTAACTCTAACTTTAATATAAAATTTATTATATAGTTTCAAGACAATAATAACAATATTATTTTAAGCACTGCTTCTTATATACTATCACTAATACTATCACCATGTATACATAAACAGTGTGAAAGAAATTACTTGCCAGCATATGTCAAAATGGTAAACATTATATCTGAACATATCTGTCTGACTCCAAAGCATAAATTCTTCCCACTATATATAGCATTCATTCATTAAACATTTATTGAGCATTTACTATGAGCAAATATTGTGCTAAAGATATAAAACTTAAAAAAAATATTTCTTCCTT
Organism: Plecotus auritus; assembly: GCF_963455305.1. Lineage (NCBI taxonomy): Eukaryota > Metazoa > Chordata > Mammalia > Chiroptera > Vespertilionidae > Plecotus > Plecotus auritus. The sequence continues at coordinate 112,292,834 of NC_137775.1, read as the reverse complement.
CAAATGGATCAGTATGGTAAGAAGGCAGTTACATAAAAAGACCATTCCAACAAAATGCATTTCAAACAGAAATATGAAAAGAAGATAGGGAGCACATAGGAAAGAAACCTAATCCATTTGGGAAACCCTGAAACAAGTATGTCAAACTCAAAGGCTAACACGGGCCAAATAAGCAAGGTTTAAGTTTATGTAGGCCAAAAAAAACAAAAGCTTCAATTTTCATAGAAACGTAGGTTTATTTCAATAGAGACATGCTGAATGCAAAGGGCTGAAATAAATGAGTAACCATTAACATAAAATAATAGAACATTTTAATAAAAATTAATATTTTTTTCTTGAACATTAACTTACCAGACACTGAATAACTGCACAAATTAATAAGTGTATCGCAAATAAACCTATTTTTCTTTTTATCTGAAAGCGAAATACTTGTTTGACACACCAAACAAGTCAGTCTAAGACTAATGACTTGGCAATCGGCTGCTAAAATATTCCCTGCTAGTATTAGTGGAGAGAAATGGGTAAGGCATGTAAGGGAAATGAATGCAACATGTTTATAGTAATCAGTCATTAGCAAACATTGTAGTTCATTATGAATAATTATATATAACAGGATACTGTAAAAATTAAGTTACAAAATTTTTATTAAAATGTTTCTTACATACCGTTATATTGGCTGGGCCGGAAAAATATTTGTTGTGGGCTGCATGCAGCCCGTGGGCCATGAGTTTGACATGCTTGTTTTAGAGCTTCTCCTACAAAATAAACCATCAAAAATAGTAGTTAATTTGATGGAGTCTTCTCATTTACATCCAATAATCTTTCAACTATGTTCTTAAACTAATAATTCTAGTTTTACTACAGTCCTGGTTAATATTCAGTTTGTTAGTGTTTCTCTGAAAGCAGGGAACCCATAAAAGAACACTATATTGTTAGGCATGACTCAAACTGGAAAGAGCACAGTAGAACTTTCCCTTCATATTCTAGATACTACACATCTATTCCTGCAGCCCAAGATTACACTCACTGTTTTCATGGCTATGTCACACAAGTTAATTCAAAATGAACTTTATGTTGACTAAAACTTTAGAGCAGTGGTTCTCAACCTTTCTAATGCCGCGACCCTTTAATACAGTTCCTCGTGTTGTGGTGACCCCAACCATAAAATTATTTTCGTTGCTACTTCATAACTGTAATTTTGCTACTGTTAATGAATCGTAATGTAAATATCTGTGTTTTCCGATGGTCTTAGGCTCTACAGCAGCGGTTCTCAACCCACCTGTCACGGCTCTACAGCAGCGGTTCTCAACCCACCTGTCACGGCTCTACAGCAGCGGTTCTCAACCCACCTGTCACGGCTCTACAGCAGCGGTTCTCAACCCACCTGTCACGGCTCTACAGCAGCTGTTCTCAACCCACCTGTCACGGCTCTACAGCAGCGGTTCTCAACCCACCTGTCGCGCGACCCACAGGCTGAGAACCGCTGCTATAGAGCCTAAGACCATCGGAAAACACAGATATTTACATTACGATTCATAACAGTAGCAAAATTACAGTTATGAAGTAGCAACGAAAATAATTTTATGGTTGGGGGGTCACCACAACACGAGGAACTGTATTAAAGGGTCACGGCATTAGAAAGGTTGAGAACCACTGCTTTAGAGTCTTAGCTGCTAATTTATTCAATAAATATTTATGAAATGCTATTACAACTATAGTATAATACTAGCAATAATATGAGAAATCAGTGAGTTAAAACTGAAAGAGGTAAGACCCTTTATCCAGCCATAGCTATGTGGCAAGAACACTTGTTAGAGCTACCCAATTTTCAGAAAATGTTAACTGTCTCGCTAATTGCTGGTCTCAGTTCCAAAGCATATGGATGGGCCTTTAGCCAGCAATTTAGAACACCAGCACTCCAGGTTACCCAGCTACCTTCCAAATACCTACTCAGAGAAGAAATGTTTAAGAAAGATATGTCAAAGGCCTTATAAATTCAATTCTTGGACCTGGAGATTATTGTGCTAAGTGAAATAAGCCAGTCGGAGAAAGACAAACACCATACGATCTTACTTATACTAGTAGGTGGAGCCTATGAACAAAATAAACTGACAAACAAAATAAAGCCAGAGGCATGGAATGACTGACAGCTTTCAGAGGGGAGAAGAATGGGGGATACTGGTTGAAAGAAGGTGAAGTGGTTGGCCTAAGACAGTGGTCGGCAAACCGCGGCTCGCGAGCCACATGCGGCTCTTTGGCTCCTTGAGTGTGGCTCTTCCACAAAATACCACAGCCTGGGCGAGTCTATTTTGAAGAAGTGGCATTAGAAGAAGTTTAAGTTTAAAAAATTTGGCTCTCAAAAGAAATTTCAATCATTGTACTATTGATATTTGGCTCTGTTGGCTAATGAGTTTGCCGACCACTGGCCTAAGACCATGTATGCATAGAACCTTGAACACAGACAATGGTATGTTGATGGCCAGAGGGGGCTGGGGCGAGGGCTGGGTGGAGTTCGGCAAAGGGGAGAAAATAGGTATTCTGTAATAGTGTCAAAAATAAAAATGAAGCCGAAACCGGTTTGGCTCAGTGGATAGAGCGTCGGCCTGTGGACTGAAGGGTCCCGGGTTCGATTCCAGTCAAGGGCATGTACCTTGATTGCATGTACCGGTGGGAGGTGTGCAGGAGGCAGCTGATCGATGTTTCTCTCTCATTGATGTTTCTAGCTCTCTATCCCTCTCCCTTCCTCTCTGTAAAATATCAATAAAATATATTAAAAAAAATAAAATAAAAATGAAGTTATAAAAAAATGATCACCTTCAGTGAGATGCATTTAATGCTTTGTCCTCTTCTTTAACAGAAGATTGTTCTAAGAGGCAATCATGTAAAATTCACAGCTGCATTGTTGTTTTAAAACTGAGGATATTGTTCATTTTGTTACTCAGAGTCCTTTTCACCAATAGGAAAGGCTTTCTTTTTTCCTCTCAGTAATGAGATATGTTTCTACAGTTCTAAATAAGTAAATCATCAAAATAGTTTTAAACTTTTTTAAAAAGTTAAGTTTTAGAGAGAGAAAGGTGAGTCTGTAAGAAATAACAAGAAAAAAATGTTATTTGATACATGCACTAATAGCAACAAACCTTTGTATTTTCTACTTCAACAATGGCTGAAAGGGGGTCCATGAGAGCAAGACAGATCATTATAATTGGGTCTTATTAAATGCATATTGTTAATTAAGTTAAAGTGTTATTCAATTGCCCCTATGTTTCCCCTTCCCAAATAATCAGCCCCAATAACTTATTTTCCCCAATGACAAAGGTTCTAAGCTCTGATGAACCTAAGAACTACCTGGACAACTTGTTTTAAAAATTGGTGTTTTTAAATAAATTCCCCATGTAACTGGAATGCAAGTAAACCACAGAACACATTTTGAGAACATTCTTCCTGGATCACCGTTAGGATCACTTACATCAACTGTGTCACTCATCACTGGGCTCTCTACTGACTCTCTAGTTCGATTTTAAAGCCTGGTGACCATAGGTAGGTAGAGTATCTTACTAAGGTCCTACTAAAGCAGAGCAAATGAAAGGATTATGTCCCTGTTCTTATATAGCACACCACATTCACTTTATTACATTCTAGTGTTGGTGGTCATGCTCACAAAGGCAGTGCTTCACTTTGACTGTCAGATTGAGGTCAGCTAATTCTTTTGACTCTCCTGAGAAATGAGAGCTCAAAATGCATTAAAATGGGTTCAAATCATAATCAGATGTAACTATGAAGAGCATTGTATGAGACTGTTTCTCAACTGAACCAGTTGCAATCATTTTTCAAATATCACCTATTCCACTTCTAAAATAAACAACTTCCCTTTGAATAGAAAAATCTGGCAACCTCCTTGGGTAAAATTATTCTTCCAGAATGTAAGATCTTTTTAATCATATTTTAAATTATTTATAAATATTTTTAATTCAAACAACACCACTTTTAGAATATCTACAGATAAGCCTATTGTCATAATAGACCAAGGGAATAGGTTTATAAATAATCAAAATATTACTGGCAGGAATAAAGAAACTTGATTGTTGTTCCCCAGCTTACCATTTTATAGATAAATAAATCATTTCATGACACAGAAAATGATGTTATACCAGAAAGTTCTCTACCTAGAATATCTATATGATTTATCATAAGAAATAGATTTAAAAACCTGAAGTCCTAATCACTTACAATATATCAACTGAAAATTCTCCATAAATGTCTGCATAAAAGGCTCAGATATTCATTCAAGTTTCAAAGATCAATTTAAAAGTCACCCCTTCCTAGGTATTGGTTATCTACAAAAACTATAGCTCTATATGTTCTATCATGTCTAAATTGGCTCTAGATAAAAAGCATTATCAAGTGGACAAGTTGAGATGGCTAAAGCAGAAATTCAAGGTCTGAAAAATGAGTGATTTTAATCAGAAAATGGCCAGATAGAAATCAAGCTAAGACAAGTTAGGGAATGATTCCCTCTCTATTTGCATTTTCTAGCTGGTATGTTTTTAATTTTATAAATGTCATGCTCTCTGTTAGCAGCTCTTAATTATAATGAGCACCTGATATACAGAGGAACTAATATTTCCTTATAAACTGCATATACTAAATTGTTAATAACCTCTCTATACTTTTGTAGTGACTAGTTTAAGTTTCTGACCTCTAAGCAAAGTTTTTCAAAAGGCCTTTCTGACTTTCTTTTTAAGTTTTGTATATTATACGGACTCAGTGACAATTGAAATTTGCCAACACATCACAATCTATGTTCTTTGCCATGTGACATCTATGCCCATCAGTCAGTTCTTTGACATGTAATATCTGTGCTTCTAAGCCTGGGTCAGACATACTTTAATTTTTTTAAAAGAACACATTTTGTACATATTTAGTATATTTATTAAATATAGGTTAAAATCAGTTGACAAATTAGCAAATACAGGCAAACACTCATCCACCAAAGGCAGACCTGGAGGGAAGTATATAAACCCCAACAAATCCTCACCATGGTTGTTTCCCAAGCACCTTATTTTTAAAAAAAATTTAATGGTATATGATCCTGTGGGAATCTATACATATAAAGATGTAATACGCTAATTTTTCCGTGAAGGCGTCCCCGTAACGACCTATTTGCATATTGATGCGCGAGCAGCAGGAGGCAGCGGCCAGAGCCAAGTTCCTGGGGGTCTGAGGAGATTGCCTGACAGTAGCCGGGACTGCAAAGAAGGCAGAGGAAGCGGCCACGGGGAGCTCTTCCAATCCCATTGCATGGACACCCTACCCCAGTCAACGTGTCCCCGGGGGGACAGAGAGGCTGACCAGACGGGAAGAAGACCCAGCCTCAGGGATAGCTGCAGCCCCCACCTCCGACTCCCGATCTCTTCCCCCACCACCCCTGCCAGGGGTGCCCACAACAACAGCAGGCTGCAACCACCCATCAGCGCCCCCAGGGCCGGGGCCCACCGCTGCTGAGTCCCCTCCACTGGGGCCAGGCACGCCTCTCCTCCCTACAACTCCAGACCCGGGTGGAGGCAGGCCTGAGCAGCCCCCCAGGGTCAGACCCTTCCGACAGCAGCGTCTCTCTGCATCTGAAGCACGCTGAACCTTGCTGGGGGCGCGGCTAAACCCGCCCTCCTAGCCCACCTGGCTCCTCCCTGGCCTGGCCCCCACCCCGCTCCAGGAGATTGGAGCTCCGCCTTGAGCAGGTACAGCTGTGAAATAGCCACATAAAATTTAATGAATGGCGCCAAGCAGGAAGGTTTGAGTTACCCCCCTTCCGCCTCCCCACCCCGCTAAAGCCCCCCTAATGCCCCGCCCCCTGCCAGCGCCTCCAGGGATGACCACCGCTACAGGGCTGCTGGCCAGAGCCCGCCCCTCTGAGGCCTGTGGAACCCTCTGCAAAGCTTCCATAGCTACAGTCCCAGGAAACAATCATGCCCTCCTCCCCTAATCAGCACCTGCCACCTGCAAGGGTACCGGTGAGCTTAAAAATAACAATCCCTTCCCGTTTAGACATCACTTACTTGATGAAACATTTCTAGGTTTATTAGCTCAGAACCTCCTCATGACAACCCAGTGAGGTAGGTGGAGAAGAGATTACAGTTCCCATGGTGTATGCGTATGTATTCAGAAATGAAGCTCAGAGAGTAAACGTGTCAAGCCCAGTGGTTCCCAAGGTACAGCACACGCCCCACAGGGGGGACAATTTGATTTTAAATGGGGGCAATTCGAGAATGAGTTAACAGTGAATTTTTTGCATTTCTTATGGTTCTAGGGGGCCTCATCTACAGCGTATCCTACATAATAAAAGGCTAATATGAAAATGACCGAATGGTGGAATGACCAGTCACTATGATGCGTGCTGACCACCAGGGGGCAGATACTCAGTGCAGGAGCTACCCCCTGGTGGTCAGCGCCGCTCAGCCAGAAGCCAAGCTCACAGCTGGCAAGCACAGCGGCAGTGGTGGGAGCCTCTCCTGCCTCCGTGGCAATGCTACAGATGTCCAACTGACAACTTAGGCCAGCCGTGGGCAAACTACGGCCCGCGGGCCGGATCCGGCTGTTCTATCTGGTTCTCTTGCTCTCCCCTCCGCTCCTTTACTTTGAATTTATATTAGTTCACACAAACACTCCATCCATGCTTTTGTTCCGGCCCTCCGGTCCAGTTTAAGAACCCATTGTGGCCCTCGAGTCAAAAAGTTTGCCCACCCCTGACTTAGGCCTACTAAGCCGTCAGTAGGACATCCTCCCATGGCTCCCAGACTGCAAGAGGGCACAGGCCAGGCTGAGGAACCCCACCCCCAAGTGCACGAATTTTGTGCACTGGGCCTCTAGTAATCCCTATAAAAGTATATGGACAATGATTAAGAGTATAGACTCTGTCAGACTTCCTGGGTTCATATCCTGACTCTACCACTCATTTGTTATATAACTTTAAATAAATTACTTAATTATGACTCATTTTCCTCATATATAACAGGAGATGATAATAGTATCTGTTTCATACAATTATTTTGAGGAGTAAAGGAACTTACATTAATGTGTAGAATAGTTCCTGGAACATATTAATCACTGTTTAAGTGTTTGATAAATATAAATCGATCAATCGGTCTTACCCTATATATTATGAAACCATGTTTGTTAAGAAATGTTTTCCATAATAAATATGTTCACCTTCCCATGAGGCAAAATTATCCTGACTTGAGATTTCCTTGTGCAGCACCTAAGTATTTCCTGATCAGCTAGTTTCATGTCTCTGAGAGTCCTATATACTGACCATATTATGCATTTTACCTGTCTCTTCATTTAATCTGCATTGGGAATCTTACAGTTTGGTGATTTTCTCACTACGATGAGAAAACTCAAGCTTCATGAACTTAGATGATTAGCATAAATTAACAGAGTTAGTAAAAGAGCTGAATTTAGGGCCAAGCGATGACATCTCTACAGATAATGTTCTTTATCAGTCTATTACCATAGATAAAGTACTATATATGACATAATCTTACAACTTTTCAAAACTATAAATTTGTTCCATCCAGGCATTCTTAACCTGTTCCTGGAATCCCAGCAATACAAGAATATTTGAATCTCTTAGTGCCTGTGGGTGAGGTTCCTCTACAACCCTGGACCACAGGCTTTTGAATGTGATTGATTCCCACAGATTACTGAGGTTCATTAGTAAAAGTCTGGGCCATATCTGCAATGGGCTCTAGATGGTGCCTGGAACCATGTCAAAAATGACATTTTGCGCTGAAACCGGTTTGGCTCAGTGGATAGAGCGTCGGCCTGCGGACTGAAGGGTCCCGGGTTCGATTCCGGTCAAGGGCATGTACCTGGGTTGCGGGCACATCCTCAGTGGGAGGTGTGCAGGAGGCAGCTGATCGATGTTTCTCTCTCATCGATGTTTCTAGCTTTCTATCCCTCTCCCTTCCTCTCTGTAAAATATCAATAAAATATATTTTTAAAAAAATGACATTTTGCATCTTGCCCACACACCTCTGCAAAATGCTGGCACCAGTGTTTTATCTCAGCAATATTCAACTTTTCTACAATAGTTGAATAGCTCTAGAAAGTGTGACTTATCCCATCCTGTTAATCTAATGATTAGTTAGCTGTGATGTAATCATCTCAGTGATGAATGTCCTATTCTTGAAGGAAAATGCTGACTAACTCTAGGCTGGTCTTTTCTAATTGTGGAGCTCCAGTAAAATGTCTCCACTCACTTGACTTGGCTCACTTGTCTGGGTTTTATGAATTCTCTGACACACACCAGTCACTGCAAAAATCCTGATGTCTCCCTGTCTTGCTTCCTCTGATGGATCCCAGAAGTGCCTTCCTTCAGGGCCTAGCAATGACCCACTTCTAATGGTTATAAAACAAGCAGGAGCCACTTCTCTGAAAACATTTATTGGTAACAACTGACTTGGGGAAATTTGCCCTCCACTGCTCAAATAACTAACTGAAGTAATGTTCTTTGTTTCTGAGTATTATTGTTTACCAGTGATCTCTATTTAAGTAAAGAAGGGTGTGTAGGTATAGGTCCTCTTAAATTGTAAGATTAAATTCTAGACTCAATAACCCTAGACTCATAACACCAAAAGAACTCAATAGCAACCTGCAGAAGAATTCAGACAGTGGGGGGAAAGAGAGGTGAAATGTGACATTGTTTCAGAAGAACAGTAGTTCATGTTGCTACCAGAGATGTTCTCAGGCAGAACTTGTAGCTGGCAGATGCACAGTACAAAAGAAGCTGCTCATCTCTCTAGCACTGCTAAGGAAATAACTGTCATTTTTAGAAAAGGGATTACACATGTGCAACATAGCAATTATTGTTGGGGAGGTCAGTGATCTAAACAAAATATCTAAAACTGAATTACATCTAGGAAATCATTGTTCATTAAGATGGTTTGCAGGCACAATAGAAAGCAAGTTCAGGTCAAAAAGAGTGGAGGAGCCCAGCCTGTGTTGCTCAGTGGTTGAGCATTGACCTATGAACCAGAAGGTCATGGTTCAATTACCGGTCAAGGCACATGCCCAGGTTGCAGGCTCAATCCCCAGTAGGGGGCATGCAGGAGGCAGCTAGTCAATAATTTTCTCTCATCACTGATGTTTCTATCTTTTTCTCTCCCTTCCTCTCTGAAATATATATATATTTAAAAACAAAGAGTGGAGGAGACCATTATATTCATTGTATTACAGAAATTCATCCCTGTCAGTACATCACTTAATACTAATAATCCCTGACATGACATTTTCAGTTACAATAAACATCTTAAACTATAGAAAACTATTTATATGACTTTTGACTTCTAAGTCAAAGACAAAGTTTGAAAAGAAACAAACATGACTTTTTTGAAGCTGTCAAATTGGAGTTCTTTCAACTATGGAATAAAGCAAATGAGTTCTAAATAAGGGATATGAAAAAAATAATGTTTATCCTCTTTAGACAGTGGACAAACTGAAGCCAAGGAGGTAAGGTAAAAATCTTCATATCATATTCAACACTATGTCAAGCACCATCTCTTAGGAGTAATAAAAAAGTATTTCCTTCTGTCCTACAAGCTCTACAATTAATTCTCTCATAAAAATCTATCAATCTATTCCTCTGAGCCCATAGTCTTAATTCCTATAATTTTTTTAGCAACACTTCTAACACTGCCTTTTCCTTTGCTGCAATTTATGGAAAAAGAAGTGGTTACAAATTAGCTGTTGTAATGCTATCTAATAAAGAGGGAATATGCAAATTGACCATCACACTGCAACGCCCACAGCCAATCAGGAGGGAATATGCAAATTAATCCGACAAAGATGGTGGCAGCCGGAGCCCGGACGCTTGTGTCTTTGCCATGGCGATGACGCAAACGTTCCCGCCCCAGCCACTCTGGACCTGTGGGAAATGGAGGAGGAGACGGAGAAGTCGGGCACCAGCGCCTGAGGCTGTCTGTGGCCCGGGAGATGAAGAAGCCATGCAACCCGGGAGACGAAGAAGCCACCTGCCCCGTGATTCCAGGCCACAGCCAGCTGGAGAAGCTGCCCACCCCACATCTGCCCAACCCACTTCCTGGGGGAAGACAGAGAATCTGGGCGCCAGTGCCTGAGGCTGGCTGCGACCAAAGAAGACGCCCACACTGCATCCCAGGGGAGACAGAGAAGCTGCCCGCCTGCGGTCCAGGCACCTGCGGCTGGCTGCACCCAGGAGAGAGAGAAGCCACCCGCCCCAAGGTCCCAGGCTGCAGCTACCCGGAGAAGCTGCCAGCCCTGTGGGCCCAGGAGATAGGTTCCTCTTCTCCCACTGCAGTCATTACTCCGATATTCCCCTTCTGAATTTCCCTCTGCTGCTACGACCCAACTCCACTTTTCATCTGAAGGATAGGGAACAGAGAGAGCAGTGTTAAAAGCTTACATTTTTAAGCAGATAAGGTTGGTACTTAAACATATAAATGGAAAACTAGAGTCCTTAAGGTAACAAAGGCTAGAAAGGGAGGGGACAGGGACAGGGCAAGACATATTATATGCAGCAATCCAATGTGGGGACTGAAAACTTTGCAATGATGACAATTAGTGAAGATATGAATCAACTAATTCTTCGGACATCCCCCGAGGGCTCCTGGACTGCAAGAGGGTGCAGGCTGGGCTGAGGAACGCCCCTCTTCCTTCCCCCAGTGCATGAATCTCATGCACCAGGCCTCTAGTTAGAAATATAATTCAAAAGAAATTAAGAGTTTTGTTTCTTTGTTGGGTTTCGTTGTAGTGGTCCTAGAGTTCATTCCAGCTAAATTATTTCTTGAAGCTATTCACCCATACCTAGACACTTTCAAAAATATTTTCATACCTCTGGACGCAATATGATGAATCAGTGATGTGACACTAGCTGAATGGAGAATATGTTTTAAACATAAGCATAACCACCATTGGGTATAAAATAGCTAAATAGTAAAATCCAATTAAGGCAACATCTAGATGATTTTCTGAACTGCGTCCAGCACAGCCAGTGGTGAACCTGAGGAGGAGCGGTGAAGAATTAAAGAAAATAGACAAGAGAATATAGTTGGGGCCAGGTGGATCACTGCACCTGGATGAGGACACAGTGACCCTGCCTGTAAGCTGAATCTTTATTTTATAGTCAGATCACACAAAGCAAAACAAGGCAGTGGTCAAGGTATTTACAATGTTCTTGAAAGTTTCAAATCTATTTCTTTCCTGTTGTTGCAATTCTCTAAACTCTATCAAGCACTGTTTTGGAAGCACTTGCTGTACCTCTCACAGCCCACCTCTCTCAACTACCTAGGACTATAATGTCGGACTATAAGTTCAAGCTTACATACAACCATAGCCTTTGGCTATAATTGTGCTGGGAGGGCAAGCTGGGACTTGTATGTGGCTTTGCCACAAAAGGACTGTGCCCTCTTGTCAGTCCGAGGCTTGATCCCGTCCAAAAGCTGTAGCTGCTCTCCACAATTTCCCACCAAAACTACTTCAGCTTTCGAGTAATAGGGGAGTGATTTCCAGGCAGTCTTTAAACTGAAGCCTAGGAAACCTAAAATTCCTCTGCATTCAAGAGTTCCACAAGCATTTTCTATTTACCACATTTGTCTGCAGAAGAGCACATTTATAATGGAGAGAAGCCACATCCTGGACACCCCATATTTTATGGATTTTGTTAACAGCAAAGAATAACAATCACCAATATTTAATGAGGGCTTTCTACATGCCAGCCACTAATTCTAGGAATTAACTTATTTAATCCTTATAATATGCATATGAAATAATATTATAGCTCATTTTATAGATGGATAAACTGAGACTTGGAATAGTTTACTAATTTATCTCTTTTCATATAGTTAGTAAGCAGTAGAGCTAGTATTCTAACCAAGCAGTGTGACCCCAGGTACCCTAACTCATAGTCACTAATCAGCAGAACAGAAATACAAATAAGGGGAATTGGTAAATATTGGTCACTTTAGAACCATTTCACTTAATCCTTAAAAAATATATTCTGTTAAAGGAAACTAAATCTCAGGGAGATTAACTACCCAATTCCACAAAGCTAGCAAGGGAAAAAGCTAATAGTCTATATACTATATCACATTACCTCTCTAAGCTCAAAGACTAAACTGAGTGGCAGATATAGAAGCAGAAATCTTACTTCAATTTGCATTTCAGTGTTGTTATAAGAAAGTCACCAGTGGAACTTGTCTGGCAGGGATGCTGACAGGATATAGAAGGCCTCTACAGATAACATAAAACCAGTATAGATAATCTAAACCATTAAGACACTGCAGTGTTAGGGTGTTTGTGTGTTTGTTTGTGTGTGTGTGTGTGTGTGTGTGTGTGTGTGTACACATAGTACATGTAACCAAACAAACAAACAAAAGAATGGAAGTTGGGCTGCCTGCCAAAATGAAAGCCAAACTCGTGAGGCAGGTGCTGGTGTAAAAGGAAAGAGGTTTTATTCAGGAGCCACAAAACTTGGGAGAATGGCAGACACCTGTCTCAAAGACCAATCTCTCTTTTTGCTCAGGCCTGCCATTCTTATAAGGATAAGGAGGAGAGGGCTTTTAAAAAAATTATTTATCTTGCTAGCTTTTAGTATGCTCAGGGCCCTATCCATTCATCTTTCTAGCCTTTTGCATGCTCAGGCTCTGTCCATTCATATTTCTAGTTTTTGGCATGCTCAGTATAAGCCAATGGGGGAGACTCCCTGGTGCTCCACTGCAGTGGTTGGCAAACTCAGTCAACAGAGCCAAATATCAACAGTACAACGATTGAAATTTCTTTTGAGAGCCAAATTTTTTAAACTTAAACTTCTTCTAATGCCACTTCTTCAAAATAGACTCGCCCAGGCTGTGGTATTATGTGGAAGAGCCACACTCAAGGAGCCAAAGAGCCGCATGTGGCTCGCGAGCCTTGGTTTGCCGATCACTGGTGCACAGGAAAAGAGATGACACTTAAGCAGAGCCCTAAATGATGTTGAGAAAAACAGCCATGCAAAAGTCTGTAGAAAAAGTCTCACTGGCCGAGAGAACAGCAACAGCAAAGTCAATAGGGAACAACAAATTGGCATGTTCAAGAAACAGCAATAAAGTGTGATTGGAATGGGATGAGCATTACCTGTTGCAATTAAAAAACAAAACAAAAAAAAACAACGACTTTGCATCAACCATGTCTGGTTCTTGTCTAGAGCACCCCAAATAGCAAACCCCTTGAGTTTGGTAGCAACGTTATTGTGTAGCTATCCTCAGACTTTGGATTTGCAAGACACCGTGGTGCCGAAACCGGTTTGGCTCAGTGGTAGAGCGTCGGCCTGCGGACTGAAAGGTCCCAGGTTCGATTCCGGTCAAGGGCATGTACCTTGGTTGCGGGCATGTCCCCAGTAGGGGGTGTGCAGGAGGCAGCTAATCGATGTTTCTCTCTCATCGATGTTTCTAACTCTCTATCCCTCTCCCTTCCTCTCTGTAAAAAATCAATAAAATATATTAAAAAAAAATTATTAAAAAAAAAAAAAAAAAGACACCGTGGTTTGGCACTTCTTTGTCTCATAAAATCTTGTTGGCACACTTATTATTATCCAAATAATTATTGGCCAACATCAGCCGGCCCTTTCTGAAGTGTGTTGAGGTAGGAATATAATACAAGATTATGTACTACTAGTGTCCATGGGCATTGTACTGAGTGTGCCTGCTGCACTGAGAGACTGGCTTTCAGATAGGGCAGGTGACTTCCTCCCTAACACACAGCTTTGGTAACTTACAATCTGAGGGTGTGACATAAATGGCGGAGTCAGTAAATTAGAGTTAGGAAGACTCGGTGACTGGAGAGGTACCGTAAGGCCTTGACTCAGAAAGGGTTATAACTTACATATACAAATAGTTCATTCTTAGGATTTCAAAACTGTTGGAAGCCGCCAGTTTAAAAGTATACGAAACAGATGGCTCTGCTCGGGGATTTCTTCCAGCTGTTGCCTTCACTCTAGTGGACAGGGGGAAACAACCGTTGCTGTCATTTTCTGTTCCTACTTTTAAGTAGCTTTCATACAAATACATTAGGTCACTTTACCAGTAAAACATTGGGGCGTGTGTGGTAAACCCCAGGAAACTCGCTCCTCTTCTTCCCAGCAGAATGTGGCCGCCCCTTCCCTCCGTCCCCTTTCCGTAGCCAGTGGGCAGGGAGCTGGTGCATCCTGGGAGTCGCGGGGATTGTGGGAAATGTAGTTTGGCCACGCCGCCCTCCTCGCCTTCCTTTAATGGCTGCTTCCTGGAAGGTAATGTGAGAATTCTCTCCAAGGGATCCTTCGATTTCCCCAGTGTATTTATAAAACGGGGCAAATTTACACCCTGCCGGGCCAAAGCAGGGATTCTTTTTTTAAAATTTAATGCTAATTTCTGGAACGCATTTATCTGTCGCTTCGATTTATTTTTAGTTTTTCCTGAATGGGCGAACTAACCAACCTCAAGTCTACCCGTGCTTGAACAAACTATTTTCTCTAGTTTGTTCATTCTCTCTACTCATTCCTCCCCCTTCCGTACAGCCTCCTTGCTCTACCCTGACTGTAGCTGCCCCCTTAAAGTAGTAATTAATTAATAATAATAATAATAATAAGTAGTAATAATTTTTAAATTTTTCCCCATCTTCTGTAATAGGCGCTGTCACGTGGAACCTCTTAGCCTCCGCATTCCGAACTCCAGGAAGGAAGTATTTCATAGAGTTACACATACAGTATATCGTTTCTTTGGTAAGTCTTACTAATTCCCCACAACGTCAGAGATTTATGTTGTGTGACTTTTACCAGATTTGTCTACATTTCCTGGTTGGGAGAAACCCTTTGAAAATGTAATTTTTACTAACTAGGATATTTTAAATTTCCAAGTGTGTTTTGTGCATTTTCTGTTTGTTCTTAATTATGTTCTGCTGTTCAGTGTGTTTGGTTGATTCACACGGTGTTGGCATCTACAGTGTGGAGAATCGCTGGAGTCAATTATCATAAGAAGGGAAATTAGCCTCAAGTGATCATCTTTAAGGATCTTTAAGGATCTTTTACTTCCCTCTGTTTTTTTCATGGTAGAATGAGAATATGTGTCTGAAATTTAAACTTAAAAGGTTATGTTTGTCATGTATTCATATTGTCATTTAAAAGGGTAGGAATTTTAATGGTTCCTTTATGTTTCCATGTTTAATTTCTAGAAACCTTCAGCACTCAAGATCCAGCCATCTCAAGGTTCCAACATCATGACCTCAGTTCCAGCACAATTGTTCATAGTCCTCGTTTCACTGCTTTTGGTGCTGCCTGCTGTTGAAGCAGTGGAAGCTGGAGATGCAATCGCTCTTTTCTTAGGGGTGGTTCTCTGCATTACAGGCATTTGTGCTTGTTTGGGGGTATATGCACGAAAGAGAAATGGAGAGGTGTGACTTCGAAGGGCCTCCTGAATCAAGCCTTGCCCTGAAAACATTTGAGCTGCTCAGGTTAAAAACTGAGCTTTGGTGTCGGAAAGTTCCCAAGAAACAGTACATAGGGTAATTTTACATTCTTAAGTTTCCCTATAAATGGGAATAAATTGATATATGTTAAATGGGAAAAAATTCTTTTTCACAACAAATAATGCAGTCTATAATTTAGTTGCTAGTTAGAAAGAGGGTCAAAGAAGTAAGATGGCTGAAATTTGCATAAGTAATATTTAGTAATCTCAAAAATTCTCAAAGCACATGAAATTGGAAGAAGGAAACTCCTGCCCAGAATCCTAGGAAGTAGCCACAATTCTGTTGTAATTACTGCCTCCTGCATTATTGAGGAGTCTTTTCTCTATTTTTTTTTTTTTTGTTATCTCCCAAGTTAATATTGTACTTAGATATTAGATATTAAATATAGTCAGTCAAAACTTGAAACTTTTATTTCTTTGGGGGGAAAGTAGTTAAAAACTATGTTAGTGTATCTAACATTGAAATGGAGAAAAGATTTAACGTAAAAAAATACTTTGTCTTGACATTAAAATAGGGAAGAGATTTAATGTAAAAAAAATAAAAGCCTTTATATTAATTGGCTAACAAACTCTTGGTGAGAAATAGTACCTATATAATAAAGATATAATATGCAAATGGTCGTTACATAACAACCAACCATGTAAGGACCGGATCACGAATGGCAGAGAGCTACAGGAGGGGGCGGGGCAGCAAGCTATGAGCGGGGGTGGAGGGAGCTACAGGAGGATGGGGCAGCAGGTGGAGAGCTGGAGGGTGGCAGCAAGCTACTGGCGAGCTACTGGTGCACGGATTCGTGCGCAGGGCTACTAGTATTAAATATAAACCTATTATAAGTTAACGTACAGTGTCTTTTTTAAAATATATTTTTGTTGGTTTCAGAGAGGAAGGGAGCGGGAGAGAGAAACATCAATGATGAGAGAGAATCATTGATTGGCTGCCTCCTAAATGCCTGCACTGGGGATCGAGCCTGCAACCTCAATTGAACAATCACCTCCTAGCTCATAGGTCGACGCTCAACCACTGAGCCATGCTGGCTGGGCATGGTGTCTATTTTTGTTTATAGAGGTACAATCAGTGAAAAACTAGAAATGTGCATAATCAAGCTAGGAAAGGTTGTTGGTAGAGAATCCACAGAAGGAAACTATACTGGCTTATACTGATTTACACACCAGCTCAATGACCTTGCTACTTTCCCAAACCAACATTATTACCTGGGGACTTGTTAGAAATACAGAACCTCAGGTCTCCTCCAGACCAATTGGATCAGAATCTACTTGTTTCAGAGCCCAAGGTAATTTGTGTGCACATTTACATTTTAAGAAGATTGATCTAACCTGTTTGAGTCCACAAATCACCCAATGCACTTGATAAAACTACATTCCCAGGTCCTTCTCTCAGTTGTGTTGGAGTCATTGTAGGTTGAAGCCTGGAATTCTATGTTTATCAAGTTCACCCAGTGATACCGTTGACTCTAGCTACACCAGTATAGAATAATCTGAGTAAATCAAACTGCTTTAGTTCTTACTGGAAGCAGGTAGTCGAGTTTTTCCTAAAATAATGCATTATCTAATCCCCAGCTCTCCAGGTGATATTGGAAGCCCTAATTTTGGTCAGAAAACGAGCAGCAACCTTAAGATTCTGTTTACAGTGCATTTCTGCAGGTGTTAGCAGACCTGGCTAATGAGGGATTTGGTGACGAGTACAAGGAATGAGGGACAGATACACTACAAAGACATAAAAACCAAATGGATCTGTTTTTGTCATAGCTGACTTGTTTTTTCAACAGAGAAAGCACTAACATGTTTTGTTCAAATAAATTGGCAGTTACATATCATGTAATTATAAAACTTAATTTTATATGCCTTTTTTTTTTAATATAGAAAAAGGAATGCAGCTTGTGGGACAGTTTGTCCTGTCTCATAAACTAGTCCATGGGTACGAATGTAGGTAGAGAGGCTGCTGCTGCTTGTATGTCTAAACTTTTCAGTTGGCATTGGGAGGAATCAAACCTGAAGTACATTTTAAATCACTGCATTAGTCTTTTAGTCATCTCTAGATACTATTATTTAAATGTTCAAAGTAGGACTACAGGTAAACATGCTTTAATGGCATGTATTTTCAAAAGTGCCTAGAAAGAATTAGAAAACTGCTATTTTCCTATTTTACCCTTAAAAGTAGAGAATTATCCCGAGGAGGCATTTAGGAATTTTGATGGCTATGATGGGGAATGCCTTCTCTATTTTTAGTCTCTTTTCTCATCTAAGTTGGATTATATGGTTTTGCCTGAGAAGAACAGAAACTTACAGTGGCTCTTAACCTTTATGGGGCCACCAGCTCCTTTGAGAATCTGACAAAACATATGCTCATTTCCTGAGAGAGAAAAAAAGGCACATATATGCTGGCATTTTTAAATTAATTTTAAGGAGTTCACAGAGCTGAAGCCCACCCAAAAATCCCCAAATGCAAATTTCTGCTCTTGTATTTCCTCCTTTGAAGTTTTTCCAATCTTGGAATTCCTTGATTGGCTCTGAGCAATAACACCTGCTGTTGGAGCAATGTTAGGAAAAAACGGGATAAACAAATGTCCCCCAACAACATAATTTGTAGATGTCTAGTAAATGCTTTGTATATGTTAACTCAGGGGAATCCAGTTAAAAAGGCAGAAGACTAATACTTGAAATCAATAAGAAGTGTTGGTAAAGAGCCTATTCTTCTAATGCTAAAAATCAGTGCATCATTTCTCTGTCTGCTTTTAAGACTTTTTCACTGTCCTTAATTTTCAGAAGGTTGACTGTGATGTGTCTTATTTTGGGGCTTATCCTGTTTGGGGTTCATTCTGGTTCTTTTTTTTTTAAATTTTTTTTTATTATTTAAAATGTTACACATATTAGTACATATATCTCCTTTTTTTTCCCCATTGACCTTCAGCCAGCCTCCCCTACCCCCTGTCGCATGCCCTCATCCCTCCCGCCCCCCAGTGTCTTGTGTCCATTGGTTGTGCTTATATGCCTGCACACAAGTCCTTTGGTTGATCTATTTCCCTCCCTCCCCAACACTCCCCAGCCTTCCCACTGTAATTTGAAAGTCTGTTCAGTGCTTTACTGCCTCTGTATCTATCTTTTCATTCATCAGGTTATAATGTTCTTTTCCATAAATGAGTGAGATCATGTGGTATTTTTCTTTCATTGCCTGGCTTATTTCACTTAACATAATGCTCTCCAGGTCCATCCATGCTGCTGCAAATGGTAAGAATTCCTTCTTTTTTATAGCAGCATAGTATTTCATTGTATAGATGTACCATAGTTTTCTAATCCACTCATCTGCTGACGGGCATTTAGGCTGTTTCCAAAGCTTAGCTATGGTGAATTATGCTGCTATGAACATAGGGGTGCATATATCCTTTCTGATTGGTGTTTCTAGTTGCTTGGGATATAATCCTAGAAGTGGGATCACTGGGTCAAATGGGAGTTCCATTTTTAGTTTTTTGAGGAAACGCCATACTGTTCTCCACAGTGGCTGCACCAGTCTGCATTCCCACCAGCAGTGCAAGAGGGTTCCTTTTTCTCCGTATCCTTGCCAGCCCTAGTCGGTTGTTGATTTGTTGATGATTGCCATTCTGACAGGTGTGAGATGGTAACGCATTGTCATTTTGATTTGCATCTCTGAGATAATTAGTGACTTTGAGCATGTTTTCATATGTCTCTTGGCCTTCCTTCTGTCTTCTTTCGAAAAGATTCTATTTAGGTCCGTTGCCCTTTTTTCTTTGGATCATTTATCTTCGTTTTATTAAATTGTATAAGTTCCCTGTAGATGTTGGAGATTAAACCTTTATCAGTGATAACATTTGCAAATATGTTCTCCCATACAGTGGGCTTTCTTGTTGTTTTGTTGATGGTTTCTTTTGCTGTGCAAAAGCATTTCATTTTGATGTAGTTCCATTTGCTTATTTTCTCTTTAGCTTCCATTGCCCTAGGAGCAGTATCGGTGAAGAAATTGCTTCGGCATATGTCTGAGATTTCTCTGCCTGTGGATTCCTCTAGTATCATTTAAGTCCTGTATCCACTTTGAGTTAATTTTTGTATATGGTGTAAGTTGGTGGTCTAGTTTCATTTTTTTGAATGTATCTGTCCAATTTTCCCAACACCATTTATTGAAGAGACTGTCTTGACTCCATTGTATGTTCATGCCTCCTTTGTCAAATATTAATTGCGCATAGTGGTTTGGGTCGATATCTGGATTCTCTATTCTATTCCATTGATCTATATGTCTGTTCTTGTGCCAGTACCAAGCTGTTTTGAGGACAGTGGCTTTGTAATACAGCTTGAAATCTGGTATTGAGATCCCACCTACTTTGTTCTTCTTTCTCAGGATTGCTGTGGCTATTCGGGGTCTTTTGTTATGAAAGATTAATTTTTGGAGAGTTCTTTCTAGGTGTGTGAAATATGCCGTTGGTATTTTAATGGGGAGTGCATTGAATCTATAGATTGCTTTGGATAGTATGGACATTTTAATGATGTTGATTCTACCACTACATGAACATGGTATGTTCTTCCATCTGTTTACGTCTTCCTATATCTCTTTTTTCAGTGTCCTGTAGTTTTCCGCGTATACTTCTTTTACCTCCTTAGTTAAGTTTATTCTTAGGTATCTTAATTTTTTGGTGCGATGGTAAATGGGATTGCTTTTTTTGTCTCTCTTTCTGTAAGTTCACTGTTGGTGTATAAAAATGCCATAGATTTCTTGGCGTTAATTTTGTATCCTGCTACATTGCCGAATTCATTTATTAAGTCTATTAGTTTTTTGATGGAGTCTTTCAGGGTTTTTATGTACAATATCATGTCATCTGCAAATAAGGACAGCTTTACGTCTTCTTTTCCAATTTGGATGCGTTTTATTTCTTCTTCTTGTCTAATTACAATGGCTAATACTTCCAGTACTATGTCGAACAGGAGTGGTGAGAGTGGGCATCCCTGTCTTGTTCCTGTTCTTAGGGGAAATGGTTTTAGTTTTTGCCCATTGAGTATGATGTTAGCTGTGGGTTTATTATATATGTCTTTTATTATGTTAAGGTATGATCCTTCTATTCCCACCTTGTTGAGAGTTTTTATCAAGAAAGGGTATTGAATTTTGTCAAATGCTTTTTCTGCATCAATTGATATGACTATGTGATTTTTATCTCTCAATTTGTTTATGTGATGTATCACGTTTATTGATTTGCGGATATTGTACCATCCTTGCATTCCTGGGATAAATCCTACTTGGTCATGGTGTATAATCTTTCTGATGTACAGCTGGATCCGATTTTTAGAATTTTGTTAAGCATTTTGGCATCTATGTTCATGAGGGATATTGGCCTGTAATTCTCTTTCATTGTGTTGTCTTTATCTGGTTTTGGTATTAGTGTGATGCTGGCTTCATAGAATGAGCTTGGAAGTGTTCCTTCCTCTTGAATGTTTTGGAGTAGTCTGAGGAGGATAGGTTTTAGTTCTTTCTTGAATGTTTGGTAAAACTCCCTTGTGAAGCCGTCTGGCCCCGGGCTTTTGTTTGCCGGAAGCTTTTTGATGACTGCTTCAATTTCTTCCATAGTTATTGGCCTATTGAGATGTTTAGATTCTTCCTGATTGAGTTTTGGAAGGTTATATTTTTCTAGGAATATGTCCATTTCCTCCAGGTTTTCCAGTTTGTTGGAATAGAGTTGTTCGTAGTATTTTTTAACAATCCTTTGTATTTCTGTGGGGTCTGTTGTTATTTCTCCTCTTTCATTTCTGATTTTGTTTATTTGGGTCCTCTCTCTTTGCTTCTTGGTGAGCCTGGCTAGAGGTTCATCAATCTTGTTTATTCTTTCAAAGAACCAGCTCTTGGTTTTGTTGATCTTTTGTATTGTTTCTTTGGTCTCAATGTTGTTTATCTCCACTCTGATCTTTATTATTTCCTTCCTTCTGCTTACACTGGCCTTTTCTTGTTGCTCTCTTTCTAATTCTTTGAGTTGTAGGGTTAGGTAATTTATTACCATTGTTTCTTGTTTTTCTTGCAGTAGGCTTGTAGAGCTATGAACTTCCCTCTCAAGACTGTTTTCCCTGTGTCCCATAGATTTTGGATTGTTGTGTTTTCATTGTCATTTGTTGCCATGATGTTTTTTATTTCTTCTTTGATCTCTCTGGTAACCCAGTCATTGTTTAATAGCATGCTGTTTAGTCCCCATGTGTTTGATTTTTTTGGATTGTTTTTATTGTAGTTGATTTCCAGTTTTATGCCACTGTGATCTGAGAAGATGCTTGATATGATTTCTTTCTTCTTGAATTTGAAGAGACTTTGCCTATGACCCAACATATGGTCTATCTTTGAAAATGACCCATGTGCACTTGAGAAGAATGTATATTCTGTGGCTTTGGGGTGAAATGTTCTGAAGATGTCAATTAATTCCATCTGGTCTAGTGAGTCATTTAGGATTGATGTTTCTTTGCTGATTTTTTGCTTAGAGGATTTGTCCAATGGTGATAGTGGGGTATTAAAGTCTCCTACTATGATTGTATTGCTGTCAATCTCTCCCTTGATATCCTCCAGGAGTTTTTTTTATGTATTTGGGTGCTCCTGTATTGTGTGCATATATGTTTACCAGATTTATTTCTTCTTGTTGGATTGCTCCCTTTAGTATTATGAAGTGGCCTTCCTTATCTCTTGTTATGTCTTTCACTTTGAGATCTAATTTTTCAGATATAAGTATTGTTACCCCAGCTTTTTTTTTCATTTCCATTCGCCTGAAAAACCTTTTTCCATCCCTTCACCCTCAGTCTGTGTGCGTCTTTTTTTCTGAGGTGGGTTTCTTGTAGACAGCAGATATATGGGTCATGTTTTCTTATCCAATCCGTTACCCTATGTCTTTTGATTGGGGCATTTAATCCATTTACATTTAAAGTTATTATTGATAGGTACTTATTTGTCGCCATTTTTATTCTTTACCCCTGTGTTCCTTCTTCGCTTCCTATTTCTTTTTTTACAGCAGACCCTTTAGCATTTCTTGCATTGCTGGTTTGGTAGTAATAAATTCCCTTAGTCCTTTTTTGTCTGTGAAGCTCCTGATTTCACCTTCAATTTTGATTGATAGCCTTCCTGGGTACAGTATTCTTGGATTCAGACCCTTCCTTTGCATGACTTTGTATATTTATTCCATTCCCTTCTGGCCTGATGAGTTTCTGTTGAGAAATCAGTCGCTAGTCTGATGGGGGTTCCTTTGTATGTAACTTTCTGTCTTTCTCTGGCCGCTTTTAAGATCCTTACTTTGTCGTTGATGTTTGCCAATTTAATTATAATGTGCCTTGGCATCGGTCTTTTGGGGTTCATTTTGCTTGGGACTCTGTGAGCTTCTTGGATTTGTGTGGGTTTTTTCTTCCCTATATTAGGGAATTTTTCTGTCATTATTTCTTCAAACGGTTTTCTATTCCTTGCTCAGTTTCCTCTTCTTCTAGAACTCCTATTATGCGGATGTTGTTTTGTTTCGTGTTGTCCCTAAGTCCCCTTAGGCTCTCCTCCTGCTTTTTAATTTTTTTTTTTGTAGAAGTTGCTCTACTTGGGTATTTTTTCCTACCTTGTCTTATAGCTCACTGATGCGATCCTCTGCTTCTGCTAGTCTACTCTTGATGCTTTCTATTGAGTTCTTTACAGCAGCGATGTCATTTTTCATTTCTCCTTGGTTCTTCATTTCCTCTTGGTTCTTACACATATTGTCGAATTTATCTTCCATTCTTTTCAGCCACCTTATGACCATTTCTCTGAATTCTTTCTCTGGAAGGTTGCTTGCCTCCATTTCGTTTACTTCCTTTTCTAGTGATGTCTACTTTTCTTTCTTATGCGGGCTGTTTCTTTGTCTCCTGATGCTCTCTCTTCTCTGGCTGTCTGGTTATGTAGTTCTCTCTCTCCTGCGTTGACTTAAAGGCACAAAATACAACACAACCAGGTACAATGCACAAGGCACTAAACAGAAATGTATTCACGATATTAATAACCCCAAATAAAGGTAACCACCAGAGAAAGGCAGATTAGAGGGTAGGAGAGAAAGAAGAAAAAAAAAAAGAAAGGAGTGCAAAAATGAAATTGGGAAAAGAAAAAAAAAGTAAGAGAGAAAAGAAAGAGAATACAAAAGATGAGGGGAACAAACTATATATATATGGGGAGAAAACTCCAATAGAACAGCCACTAATCCCAACAAATGCCAGCAACACGTACCTGGAGATGAATACAAACTACAAACAACAACTAATATCAAGTGAGGCGAGGAAAACACACAAAAAAAAACAAACAAGAATAAGCAAAACAATCTCACAAAGAAGCATACAAAGTCGATATAATCAACAATCAAGCAAACAACAACAAAAGGACATAGAGAAAAACAAATTTTTGGATAGTGAAGACAGAAAAGAGAGAGGTGTGTATGGACTTGGAGCAGGAGATTGGATATTAGATATATAAGGGTGAAATTTTAATGGGGTAAAAAGAAAGAATAGGGATAATCTAAAGCAGGAAAAGGGTAAGAGAAACAGGACAACAAAAGGGGAAAAGTTAGGAAGAGAGTGATGTCATAAAGGTAAAGTTGAGATGAGTAAAATGATGCTAAAGGGAAGATGAAAATAGAATGTAGAACACTAATTCCAAAGTAAAATAAAGAGAAAATAAAATGATACTTTTTTTAAAAAAAAGTAAAATAGTAGTAGTAATAATACTGATTGAAAATAAAAATGTAACAATTAAAAAGGTAAAATCAAGTGAGGAAAAAAGAAAAAAATTAGTTTCTTAAGTAAAAGATGAAAAAATAAAATAAATGTGCTGTAGTGAAGGTCATTCACTTCCCCTACTGTTCTGTTTGGCACGCCTGTTTCCTAGTCAGGACAGTATTGCAGTTCCCTGCATTCCACTGCTCTTCAGTGTTGTAAGCCAGTCCTGATTTTTAAGCAGGCAGTGTGTCTTAATTTCTTGTATTCCTTTATTTGTGTTTACACAAGAGTCCATTTGTGATTTAACCCCTGGGTGGCAGTGTTTCTGGATTGACCTCCAGGTCTATAGGTCCTCTCTAGCCAGTGCTTAGATCCTGCTTTCCCTGTGGTGCTCAATACCGGTTTGTGGGAGTGGGTTGCCCCAGAGCTGGTTCTCTGATGGTTATTCCCCACTCTGATCCCCAGGTTCCAGAAAAACAACTTTCCCCTGCTGTCTCTTAGGGTGTCCCCAATTGGGTGATTCTATGTATTGGGCTTAGTACTCAGAAGCAAGGATTTAAAGGAAAAAGAAAAAAAAAGCCAGCCTAAGTGTGCGAACTCTGGGGCTGTGCGCAAGTCTGTGCAGTCTTTATTCCCCCCTTGGGTCTAAGCAGCCAGCACACTTTTAAAATTTTGAGGCTTTCCTTTTTCGTCAGATCAAAATGGGTTGCTTTTAAGAGTTCCTTTCTGTTAGCAGCTCTGAGAACCCCCTTCCACATTCACGGATCACGCCAGCCCCAACAGCCACGGATTTTTCTAGGCGCAGACTTCCCCTGGTTCTCCAGCTCCCGCAGTGTGTGCGTTTCTCTCTCCTGCTAGGACCAGAGACCACCTTATCCCAGGCAAAATCTGACCTTTCCGTGGTGGAGTGTAGAGCTCCTCTGAATCCTCGTGTTTGCGCCAATTGGGGACCGGTGCTCTGGGGTTTACAGTTGTTTGGTGGGTGCCGTAGTTGTAGATTTTCAGGCTTCCGATAACATCCACTTTCCCATTCAAGATGGCACGGTTTCCGCGTCCAAGCTGGTCACTCCGGGAGGGAACCCAGCAGCAGTGGGGGCTGCCCAGTCAGGGCAGCCCTGTCCAGCAGTCCCCCACCATCTCCTGGAGTATAGCTGTCCCTCAACTCACCAACAAACACTCCCCATACGACCCTCAGCTGTTCTTTCTATCTGCTCCGGGACAAGGCTCGGGACACGTTTGTCTATTCTGCCACCATTTTTTCCCCACTACAGGCTCATTCTGGTTCTTGAACCTATAGGTTTATGTGTTTTCCCAAATTTAGGTAATTTTCAGCCATTATTTTTTCAAAAATTTTTTTTCAGCACCATTCATTTCTCCTTTTCTTCTGGGACTCCAGTGACCCAATTGTTAAATCTTTTGTTACAGTTCCACTCCTCCCCAGGGCTCGATATTGATTGATTGATTGATTGATCAAAATATTGATTGATTTTAGGCTTCTATTCTGATTGGCTAATTTCTAGTGTACTATCCTCAAGTTCACTGATTCTGCTGTTGTATTTTCAGTTCTAAATTTTCCATTTGGCTTTTCTTGGTACGTTGTGGTAGGAGTGGATGTCTGGACTCCCATGGCCATGTCTGAGCCCATTGACATTTCTGGGTCAACAACTTTTCCAGTACCTAGTCAGAGATTTATGAGGCAAAATGAAAACCCATAGAATTCACCACCATGTCTTTTTTCTGGTCTGGAGGTCCTAGACTGTCTGCCTTCTTTTCACCTTTAAGGATCTTTTTATGTTTGTTTTATACATAATGTCAGGATTTTTAGATGTATTTAGTGGGAAAAATAGAAAAAAAAAGATGTCTATTCCATCTTCCTGAAAGCAGAAGTCTGAGTGCATGTTTAAAGAGTGAAATCTTTGGAGAGAGAAAACATCAGGTAAATGATGAATTCAAAGTATTTCACTCAGAGACCCTTGTCTTGTGGTCTCCCACATCTGCCCTCTCCTCTTCACCCATCCAGTATATTATTTATTTCTGTCTTTACCCAATAAACTCAACTAGGGGGTATGACTAACATGAATTCAGGAGTGCAGATGAAGTTTAAAAAAATGGGCTGTATTCATATTTTGTCTCAATAGAGAGTGCAAGTGGCAGCAAACTAATGTGATACCAAATGTACTAACAAAGGAACCAGCCACATCCAGGAAATCTCAGAAGCTACACATCACCTGCACCTTTACCCTTTTAGGCTTTCTAAGCTCTGCAGAGCCTTGTCAAATGCCATTTCCAACTTTGGCTATAGGAAAGGTGATGCCCATCCAAAAATCTACATAGCCTGTAGCTACTTAGCCTGCAGCACATGATGAAGGGAGTAGAATTATCTGCATAGGAACCATCTCTCTCGCATTGATTCATATCAGTCTCTTTGGTGGTATTGATGCTGGAGAGTAAAACTCCCCTGTTGTTTGGGGGAGCAAAGTTCTTGGGGCACCACTGAAAGAAGCATTTTCAGAAGCCCCCCTGGGAGGATGGGATATGGAAGAAAGCTTTGTTGGCATGAGTTCCATTTCTCGGGTTGCAATGTCTCATTTCCCCCAAACCAGTCCCGACAGAGAGGCAGCTGGGAGTTCAGCAGAGCCAGAAAGAGGGCCAATGTTCAGACTTCCCATTCCACCTTGCAGCCAGTGGTTTAGCATTCAGGCCAGATTAAAGTCCATGTGTGGAGCTCAAATGGCCATGCACCATGTGGGCACAGTGGAGCGCAGCCCCTGCAGCAGGGCCACAGGAGGGCCCCTCACCTTGGAGTCAAGAGAGGGAACTTCCTTTGTCTAGAAGTTTATATATTTAGACTAGAGGCCCAATGCATGAAATTTGTGCACGGGGCAGGGGTCCCTCAGCCCAGCCTGCACCCTCTCCAATCTGAGACCCCTTGGGGGATGTCTGACTGCCATTTTAGGCCCAATCCCGGGATCGGCCTAAAATGGCAGTCAGACATCCCTCTCACAATCCTGGACCACTGGCTCCTAATCGTTCACCTGCCTGCCTGCCTGGTCGTCCCTAACTGCCCCCTCCCTGCCTGCCTGGTCGCCCCCAACTGCCCCCCCCCAGCTGGCCTAGTCGGCCCCAACTGCACCCCTCCCCCCACCGGCCTGGTCACCCCTAAATGCCCACCCCTGCCAGCCTGGTCGCCTCTTACTGACCCCCCTGCTGGCCTGGTGGCCCCCAACTACCCCCCCGCCAGCCTGGTCAACCCATGCAGCCTGCTGTTCAGTCATTTGGTCATCCCTCACTAACCCCCCTGCCAGCCTGGTCACCCACGCAGCCTGCTTGTTCAGTCGTTTGGTCGTCACTCACTAACCCCCCCCTGCTGGCCTGGTTGTAGGCAGCCATCTTGTGAGGGCATGATGGTCAATTTGCATATTACCTCTTTATTACATAGGACTATTATATAAGATTTTGAGAGCTTGCCATGGCTAGGCCCATCCTGGCCAATTACCTGTTTCCAGGTGTGGTTAATGGGCAAGTATTTTCCCATGTCACTCAGACCTTACTGGGCATGCCTCTAAACTGCCTTTATCTAGTCTCTTCCCCCCTATTTCGAGAGCGCACAGGCCAGGCTGAGGGACCCCACCTGTGCACAATCGGGTCGGGGAGGGACCGTGGAAGGGCTCCAGGGTGTATCCAGCCCATCTCACTCAGTCCCGAGATCAGCCAGACCCCAGCAACAAGCTAACCTACCAGTTGACTGTCTGTCCCTGGTTGTCAGGGCACACTATAGTGAGCAGTTGAACAGCATATCATTATCATATTACACTTTGATTGGTTGTTCGGTTGTTCTGCCATTCGGTCCATTTGCATATTACCCTTTTATTATATAGGACTAGAGGCCTGGTACATGAAAGTTCATGCACTGGAGGGGGGCGTCCCTCAGCCCGGCCTGCCCTCTCTCACAGTCTGGGAGCCCTCAGGGGCAGGAGGCAACCCGGCGATCAGGGGAAGGCATCGCCCCATCACACCTCTGCTGCTGCCACTGCCGGCAGCGCAAGCCTCAGCCTGCCCTGGTTGCCTGAGTCTCGGGCGGCCCTGGGTGGCTGGGCAGCCACCATCCAAGGCTTGCCTGCACCTCAGGCCAGCCCTGGGTGGCTGGGGTTTGAGGGGACTAGAGGACTCCGGAGGCAGGCACGTGGAGCAGCCGGGCCCACCTCAAGGGCTTGCCACATGCCTGCCGTCCTGGCGGGGCTGAGGGGACTGTGTGCCACCTTGTGACTGTGGGCACTGCCATCTTTGAGGGTGGGGCAGTCAATTAGCATATTTCCTCCTTGTTGGCTATGGGCACCACCATCTTTGTGATGGTGTGAGGGTCTATTAGCATATTCCCTCCTTATTAGATAGGATATATTTTTATTGACTTCAGAGAGGAAGAGAGAGATAGAAACATCAATGATGAGAGAATAATCTCCAAGTCCATTCATGCTATCACATTCATTATTGTATGCATCCCTCATCTATCTGTGAGGTAGTATGGTTATTATCCCCATTTAGCAGACAGAGGGACAGAAATTTAAAAGAAGTGGATTGACTAAGATCACATTTGAAGTGGTGGAGCCTGGTTATCAAGGTATGTTGGATTCCAGGGCTGTGGCCCTTAAACCCTATTGTGATACTGATACCCTTGCAATAACCTGGTTGTTATTTAACAGGCAAGGAGTGAAAAGAAAAACTAAATAGTATAGGCATGCCATTTGTTCAGCTTTGCCAAAAAGCTGCATTTATCACTCCAAGTCTGTCCTCAGCTCATTGAAGGGGGAAACAGACCCCAACCAGGAACCAAACCAAAAACCTAGGTGTGCACACTGACCTGGAACTGAACCTGCAACCTTTCTTGCACAGGACGACGCTCCAACCAACTGAACCACATAGGCCAGGGTGAGAGTTAATTATTTTAAAGGGCTAATCATGTAGCACTTGGTTAAACTGAGATTATAAATGCCCATATAATTCAATATTAATGAAGATAATTATGTTCTGAATAAATGCATAAATCACATAACGAAAGAATTTAGAAACAGGCATGACCATCAAAAACAGAAACTAGCCCTAACCAGTTTGGCTCAGTGGATAGAGCGCCGGCCTACATACTCAAGGGTCCCAGGTTCCATTCCAGTCAAGGGCATGTACCTTGGTTGCGGGCACATCCCCAGTAGGGGGAGTGCAGGAAGCAGCTGATTGATGTCTCTCTCTCATCGATGTTTCTAACTCTCCCTATCCATTCCTCTCTGTTAAAAATCAATAAAATATATTTTTTTAAAAAACAGAAACTATAGCATATTCAATTTTATTTATTTTTTGTAAAAATACTTTATTGGCATTTTTAAATTGAACTTATTGGTGATATTTTTTAATTGAATTATATGTTGACATTGGCTTGCAAAATGATACAGGTTTCAAGTGTACAACTCAATAAAACATCTGCACACTGCATCATGTGCCTATCACCCCAAGCAGTTTCTTTCCATCCCCATTTTCCCCACATTTGCCCATTAACCACCTACCTGCCATCCCCCCTTTTCCTCTGGCTATCACCACACTATTGTGTGTCTATGTGTTATGTATATATGTTTTTTGCCTAATCTCTTCAACTTCTTTCATTCCAGTCCACAGCTCCCCCTACCCTCTGACAGCTATCAATCTATTCCATGTAATCATGCCACTGTTTCTATTTTGCTCATCAGTGTTTGTTCATTAGGTTCCACATATAAGTGAGATCATATGGTATTTGTCTTTCTCTGTCTTATTTCACTTATTTCACTTACATAATAATCTCTAGGTCCATTCATGCTGTCACCAAAGGTAACATTGTATAAATGTACCACAGCTTTTTATCCACTCATCTACTGATAGGCACTTGGCTATTGTAAATAACACTGCAATAAAAAAACAGGGATGCATAAATTTTTTGATTTGGTGTTTCTGCTTTCTTAGTATATACTCCCTGAAGTGGGATCACTAGGTAAAAAGGCAATTCCATTTTTAATTTTTTGAGGAAACTTGATTCCTTTTTACACAGTGGCTGCACCAGTCTGCATTCCCACCAACAGTTTATGAGAGTTCCCTTTTCTCCATGTCCTCACCAGAACTTGTTTATTTATTGACTAGAAGCCCAATGCATGAAATTTGTGCAAGAGTACTAGTAAGCCTTCCTTCCCCCGGCTGCTGGCACCAGCTTCCCTCTGATACCCGGGATCCGGGCTTCCCTCTGGCCACCGGCAGGCACCCAGGACCCAGGCTTCCCTCACAGCCTAAGCTTCATCCAGAAGGTCATCTGGAAGGATATCCAGTCTAATTAGCATATTATGCTTTTACTAGAGGCCCGGTGCACGAAATTCATGCACGGGGGTGTGTGTCCCTCAGCCCAGCCTGCACCCTCTCCAACCTGGGACCCCTCGAGGGATGTCCGACTGCCCGTTTAAGCCTGATCTCCCCCTAACCACTCCCCTGCCAACCTGATTGATGCCTAACTGCTCCCTTGCCAGCCTGTTTGCCCCAAACTGCCCTCCCCTGCAGGCCTGGTCACCCTAACTGCTCTCCCCTGCAGGCCTGGTCACCCCTAACTGCCCTCCCCTTCAGGCCGGGTCACCCCTAACTGCCCTCCCATGCAGGCCTTGTCCCCCCTCAACTGCTTTCCCCTGCAGGCCTG
Organism: Plecotus auritus; assembly: GCF_963455305.1. Taxonomy (NCBI): domain Eukaryota; kingdom Metazoa; phylum Chordata; class Mammalia; order Chiroptera; family Vespertilionidae; genus Plecotus; species Plecotus auritus. The sequence goes on along the minus strand of NC_137775.1, from coordinate 112,261,922 downwards.
GGTCCTCCCCAACTGCCTTTCCCTGCAGGCCTGGTTGCCCCCAACTTCCCTCCACAGCTGGCTTGGTCACCCCTAACTGCCCTCCCCTGCAGGCTTGATCGCCCCCAGCTGCCCTCCCTTGCAGGCCTGGTCCCTCCCAACTGCCCTCCCTTGCTGGCCTGATCGCCCACAACTGCCCTCCCTTGCAGGCCTGGTCCCTTCCAACTGCCCTCCCTTGCTGGCCATCTTGTGGTGGCCATCTTGTGTCCACATGGGGGCAGGATCTTTGACCACATGGGGGCAGCCATCTTGTGTGTTGGAGTGATGGTCAATCTGCATATTACTCTTTTATTAGATAGGATAGAGGCCTGGTGCACAGGTGGGGCCCAGCTGGTTTGCCCTGAAGGGTGTCCCGGATCAGGGTGGGGGTTCCCTTGGGGCGTGGGGTGGCCTGGGTGAGAGGCCTGTGGTGGTTTGCAGGCTGGCCACACCCCCTGGCGACCCAAGCAGAGGCCCTGGTATCTGGGGTTTGTTTATCTTCTACAATTGAAACTTTGTAGCCTGGAGCGGAGCCAAGCCTTCTGCTTGCTCCATGGAGGCAGCCATTTCTATTGGGATATATGTATCTTCTATAATTGAAACTTTGTAGCCTTAAGCGGAGGCCTGGGCCGGCCAGGGTGTGCGGAAAGCTTGGCTTCCTCCATCGCCGGGGGCAACCCTAGCCTCCTGCTCTTTCCAGCTCCGTGGCTGCTGCCATTTCTGTTTGGGTTTATTTATCTTCTATCATTGAAACTTTGTAGCCTTGAGTGGAGGCCTAGGCCGGCAAGGGCAGTGGAAAGCTTGGCTTCCTCCATTGCCGGGGAAACCCAAGCCTCCCTCCTGCTCTCTGTCACCGTAGCCATCTTGGTTGGGTTTATTTGCATATTTGGTCCTGATTGGCTGGTGGGTGTGGTTTGTGGGCGTGGCTTGTGGGTATAGGGGAGTGATGGTTAATTTGCATATTACTCTTTTATTAGATAGGATTACAGACTAGTGGCCCAGTGCATGAAATTCGTGCATGGGGGAAGGGGCGTCCCTCAGCCCGGCCTGCACCCTCTCCAATCTGGGACTCCTCAAGGGATGTCCGACTGCTGGTTTAGGCCTGATCTCACCACAGGCATCGGGCCTAAACTGGCAGTCGGATATTCCTCTTGCAATCCAAGACCTCTGGCTACTAACCGCTAACCTGCCTGCCTGCCTGCCTGATAGCCCCTAACCACTCTGCCTGCTGGCCTGCTCGCCCCCTGCTGCCCCCCCTTGCTGGCCTTCTCACCCCCAATTGCCCCGCTTGCCAGCCTGATTGCCCCAATTGCCCCCCCTTACCGGCCTGCTTGTCCCCAACTGCCGTCCCTACCAGCCTGATCGCCCCCAACTGCCCCCTTGCTATCCTGATTGCCCCTAACTGCCCCCCACTGCCAACCTGCTCACCCCCAACTGCCTCCGTGCCGGCCTGCTCACCCCCAACTGGCCCCCCACCACCCTGCTTGCCCCCAACTGCCCCACCACTGGCCTGATCACCCCCAACTGCCCTCCCCTCCTGGCCTGATCACCCCTAACCACCTCTGCCTCGCCCCGCCACCATGGCTTTTGTCCGGAAGGACATCTGGAAGGTCTCCTGGTCTAATTAGCATATTACCCTTTTATTAGTATAGATGATAGCCATTCTTACAGGTGTGAGGTGATATCTCATTTTGTTTTAAATATGAATCTCTCTGATGATTAGTGACATTGAGAATTTTTCCATATGTCTATTGACCATTTGTTTGTTTTTGGAAAAGTGTTAACTTAGGTCCTTTGCCTATTTGTGTGTGTGTGTGTGTGTGTGTGTGTGTGCGTACACGCGCCCATTTTTTTAATTGGGTTGTTTGTCTTACTGGTGTTGACTTGTATAAGTTCTTTATAAATCTTGAAAATTAACCTTACCAGATATATCATTGCCAAATATATTCTCCCATTCTGTGGGTCTCCTTTTTATTTTGTTGATGGTTTCTTTTGCTGTGCAAAAAGCTTTTTAGTTTGATGTAGTCCCATTTTTTTTCCCTTTGTTTCCCTTGCCAGAGGTATATTGGCAACAATATTGCTACAAGAGATTTTACTTCTTCTCTTCTAGAATTTTTATTTTTTTATTTTTGTTGACTTACATTTATGTCTTTTATCCATTTTATGTTTTATTTTATGTGTGGTATAAGTTAGTGGTCTAGTTTTATTTTTTTGTACCTATCCAATTTTCCCAACACCATTTATTGAAGAGACTATCTTTAGTCCATTGTATTCTCTTGCCTTTTTGTCAAATATTAATTGAACATAAAGGCATGGGTTTATTTCTGGGCTGTCTGTTCTGTTCCATTGATCTATATGCTGTTCTTATGCCAGTACCAGGCTGTTTTTATTACAATGCCCTTGTAATATAGTTAGATATTAGGTAGTGTGATATCTCCAACTTTGTTCTTTCTCAAGATTGCTGAGTCTATTCATGTTTTTTTTGGGGGTCCATATAAATTCTTGGACTATTGGGTCTATATTTGTGCATTATGCCATTGGTATTTTAATAGGACTTGTGTTGAATCCATAGATTGCTTTGGGTAGTATGGACATTTTAATTATGTTAATTCTCCCAATCCATTAACTTGGTATATATACTTCCTCTATTTGTATCTTCCTCAGTTTCTTTCTTTAATATCCTATCATTTTCTAAGTACATGCCTTTTACCTCCTTGATTTAATTTATTCCTAGGTACCTTATTTTTTTTGAGCAATAATAAATGGATGGTTTTCTTAGTTTCTCTTTTTGATAGTTTATTATTGCTGTATAAAAGTGCCACCAATTTCTGAATATTAATTTTGTGTCCTGCTATTTTCTCAGATTAAGCTATTAGATATAGTAGGTGTTTGGTGGAGTTTTTAGGTTTTTTTGTATAACATCATGTCATCTGCAAATAATGACAGCTTTACTTCCTTCTTTCCAATTTGGACACATTTTTCTTCTTGTCTGATTGCTGTGGCTAGTGCTTCTAGTACTATGTTGAATAAGAGTGGTGAAAGTGGACATCTGGTCTTGTTCCCAGTCTGAAGGGAAATGCTATTAGTTTTTTCTCATTGAGTATGATGTTGGCTGTGGGTTTATCATATATGGCCTTTATTATGTTGAGATATGCTCCCTCTATTCCACTTTGCTGGGAATTTTTATCATGAATGGGTGCTGGATTTAATCAAATGCTTTTTTTTTTTTTTTTGCATCTAATGATATGATCCTGTGATTTTTTTTACTCTTCATTTTGTCTGTGGTGTGTCACATTTATTGATTTGTGAATATTATACCCACCTTGCATCCCAGGAATAAATTCCACTTGATCATGTTGTATGATCTTTTTAATGTATTGCTGGATATGGTTTGCTAATATATTGTTGAAGATTTTAGCATCTATGTTCATCAGGGATATTGGCCTATAATTTTCTTTCTTTGTAGTATCTTTATCTAGTTTGGGATTATAATAATGCTGGTCTCTTAAAAAGAGCTAGGAAGTCTTCCCTCTTCAATTTTTGGTAATAGTTTGAGGAGGACAGATGTTAGTTCTTCTTTAAATGTTTGGTAAGATTCACCTATGAAGCCATCCTGTCCAGGACTTTTGTTTGCTGCCTTCCATGGGACTGAGTTCAGCATGGTGGTGCCACTTGAACTTGAGGGGCCAGATCCAAACAGTCTTCCATTGGAGGAAAGGTGCCTACAAACCTTTAGGAGGGGGGCAGGCCCTTCTTCCCCTTTCTGGAGCTCACAGAGGAGATAGGAGTGGCCCCCCTATGATATAGCCACACAATCCAGCACTTATCCATCAGATTCCCAAACAAAAACCTCCTTGTGAGACAGCACTCTGAACGTCCCAGCACTGTGCAGCAGTCTGAACTCCATCAGGTGGGGCCACAGGGTGGTAGTGCAGGCCACCTGATTCAACAGTTAAGGGAGGGGATGCTGGCTGTGCACCTGAGGAGGGGAAGAATGGTCCCCTTTCCAAAGCTGCACAGTTCAATCACTGTCTGAGTCTCCACTAAGAGCTTTCCCAGAAAAGCCCCAAAGGTCTCTGCTGGGTACAGCCAGCAGACCTCTCTGTAGGATCTGAGCTCAGCACACTGGTGTCACCAGTATTTGGAGGACCAGGAAGTGCACTCTCCAGGCTGGTGCTATAACAATAAGAGTGCTTGACCCTGGGAAGGTGGTGTCTGGGTCTCCAGCAGACTCCCTTTTCTCCCAGGCAGACTGAATCCCCACTGATTTTCACCACCAGATGCTAAGTGGTGAAAATAAGTAGGGATTCAGTTGCTCCTCTTCCCATCTCTGTTTCTCTGGGTTAGGGATCCCTGAATGCGATTCAGATCCCCCCTTTCCTGGGAGAAGGAAGTTTTGCAGCTAGATCAGCCGTGGGCAAACTACGGCCCGTGGGCCTGATCCGGGCCCCTTTGGCTGTTCTATCCCACCCGCGGAGCCGAAAGATGCTCTCCCCTCCGCTCCTTCACCAGCAGCAGTGTTAACATGGCAACGTCGGGAAACATGGCTGCAGCTCCTTCTTCTGAGTGATATAAATCCGCCCATTCAGTAGAAGGAACAACCTCTCAATCTTCCAGAAGCTCTTTGTAATGCCCGCGGACGCGTCCCCCGACATCACCCTGGGAATGAGTAGACACGTTATCGTGGTGATGTAGGGAGACACGCCCCTGGAGAGCACAGCATCAGAGCATTAGCTAAAAAGGAGACCAACAACACGGTTCCCACTGAAGTTGATGTTTTAAAGACCAAAAACCTTTCAACCCAGTCTACATTGCCATCTACATCTACGTCCCGGGCATAATTTGGAAGTTTCACTAAAGAAAATGTTTAATTTACTGTTTACACATTTTGTTCTTTTCTATTTGTTTTAGTTTTAAATTATTTTATTATATTTAAGTTTAATTTGAAAGGCTTTGTACCTTTCCTTTGTTAGGCAATTTTATTTTGCCTTTGCCATCTTCAATATAAGGTATGTTATTGTGCTATGATTCCTCCATTTTTTGAAGTTTCAAATTATAATAATTAGTGTTCACATTCTTCTTGTTAAAATGTTTGAAATGAATAAAAACTATTGAAATAAAAAAAAAAGACCGTACCCTTTTATGTAATGATGTTTACTTTGAATTTATATTAGTTCACATAAACACTCCATCCATGCTTTTGTTCCGGCCCTCCGGTCCAGTTTAAGAACCCATTGTGGCCCTCGAGTCAAAAAGTTTGCCCACCCCTGAGCTAGATATTCCTCCAGCTTCTCAGCAGCCACACATGGATGTGGAGGGCCAGCATTTTCCACCTCATTGTCCTTCTTACCAGCCTCTATTTGGCTTCTTCTATAAATCCTTGGTTATTATGTTTCAGTTCAGCTAGTCTTTAATTGATTATTCAGGTTCTTTGCTTTATAATTTAGCTGTATATCTGGTTTGGCACCATAAGCAGGTGAGTGTAGCTTCCACCTACTCTGCAGCCATCTTGGAATCTGTCTAACATATTCTATTTTAGATAATTTGTCAGAAATACCCTTTCATTTTGACACAAAACTAGCAGGGTATTTTGATACCAACAGACATTTATCCACTTTTACTTATTTAGTCAACACTTTTCAAGACATCATCAGTCCAATTTTGAAAGAAAAAAATAAACTACCTGGTGATTGATCTTGACTTTCTGGCCAATAATTTAACCTCCACAATTTTTTTTGGGAGGGGGAGGTATTGGGATAGGATAAATATATTTTGCATATTGGATGGATGTAAATCTTTGGGGGCCAGGGGCGTACTGTAGTAGACAAAATAATGCTGGTCAATGAGGTTCGAACCCCGGAACTTACGAATATATGACATGGAAAAGGGACTTTGCAGATATGAAGACTTAAGGATCTTGAGGTGGGAATATAATTCCAAACTGTCTGGGCAGATTGAATATAATTACAAGGGTGCATAAAGAGGAAGGCAAGATTGTCAAATTTAGGGAGAAGACCAGGTGAGGATGGAAGTGGAGACCTGAGTCCTGAGACCAGAATGCCAGCAGCTTCTGGAAGCTGAAGGAAACAGAAATGGATTCTCTACCGGAGCTTCCAAAAGGAGCCAGTCTCACCAACACCTAGATTTTTTTAAAAAATCTTTATTGTTGAGAGTATTACAGATGTCTCCCTTTTTTCCCCCACTTCCCCCCTCCACCTGGTTCCCACCCCACTCCAGGCCTTCCCTACCCTATTATCTGTGTCCATAGGTAATGCATATAACACCTAGATTTTAACCTGTGAGACTCCTTTCAGACCCATGACCTCCAGTAGTGTTCACATTAGCATATCCAAGGGGAATAACATTCATCCAGGGTGGTAGAGCTACTTGAAAAGTTTTAAGTCCCATGGTCCAGGGCGTCAGCACAACG